>NC_083717.1:105709322-106020091 GCF_028564815.1 Eubalaena glacialis | reverse complement strand
GTTATAAGGTAAATAAGTTCTAGGGATGTAATGTACAGCATGAAGACTACAGTTAATAATACTGTATTGTATATTTGGAAGTTGTTAAGAGAGTAGATCTTAAAAATTCTCATCACAAGAAAAATAATTTTGTAATTATGTGAGGTGATAGATGTTAACTGAACTTATTGTGGTAATCATTTTTCAATGTATCAAATCATCATGTGGTACACCTAAAACTAACACAATGTTGTCTGTCAATTATATCTCAATAAAACTGGAAATTAAAAAAAAATGTAGCTCTACTCAGTGAAATTGGAGTTGAGATTATCTTCTGAGAGTGAGAGGGTGGGACCAAGGATGAGGAGAGTGAAAAGGATTGGGTGCAGCTGAGGGGTAGGAAAGAACCCTGCAACTCAACACGTCACCCATAGTCAGGGCCCAGCTATGGTTGGACAGCCTGACTTTGCCTAATGTTGCCTGACAACATCACACGTCCATGTTGATTCTGTTACCCTGTGGGGTCACAAGGTGTTTGGATAGGCAGGTGGAAGGTCAAGAACAGCCAGATCCTGGGGTATTAGTAGAACCGGAGTTCAGTGGTTGAGATTGGGGTTAGCCAGGCCAGAGGGGACTACTTGATTGGAGAATAGCACTGAATGTTTACATGAGGGCAAAGAACAGGCTCAGTGAGAAAGGGGACTGGGACCCGAGGGAAGAGGTAGTCCAGAGGGACTTTCAGAGCAACAGCACTTACTGTGATGTTTTGGAGGTAAGACAGGTCCGTGCTCACATAGTGCATGAAGGCGTTTGAAGGGGACAGGGAAGCCCCCTGGGTTTTTAAAGGCTCATGGATGATGTTCACATCTCTGAGGATGTTGGAAGGGGTTACTGGCCACGAGGGTGTGAATGAGGTTGGAAAGTTCTTGAGGAAGGCAGGGGAGAGTTCTGAATGTCTGTATACAGTGGTGATGGGAAAGGGGAGAAGGTGGAATAATTGATTCAAGAGGAGATGAGTGGAGTTGGTGAAATGGACTAGGGAAGGGGAAACATGAGCATCCTTCCTTCTGGGTCCTTGGATTGGAGTAAGTAGGAGAAGCAATGGTCTTCCTTGGAGATGTGGTGAAGGAGGAAGGTACTTCTCAGTTGTGGAGATGAGGTGGAAGGGGAGAAAATGTGGGGATGAGAGGCAGATGAACTCAACTAACCTCTCTTCTGACTTAAACATAGTGGGAGAGGAGAGAAGGCTTCATTCAGCCCGGGGAAGGGGAAAGTAGAGCTGGATAGGGCTGAAAGGAGTCTGAAAGGGAACTGTGCACTCTCATTTGAATCTAGGATAGTAATTGTGCATCCCTGGGGCAAAGAGGCAGGCACTGACAGAGGTGGGGGGAGGGATAGAAATGTGGGCACTGCTGAGAGGAGTTTGTTTGCCATTGGACGCATTAGTGTAACTTATCCCATTCCAAGGTTTTGGCATGGATATGAAGGATTCTACATACGCTGGTAATACAAGGGCAGGGCTTTTATTGCTATTTTGTATGAGGTGGGGGGAGCTACCCCCAGAAGCAGGGAGGTGGGCCATTTAACATTCACCCCCAAGTTCTGAATGAATCAGAAATACAGTTGCAACCAAAGATGAGCAGTGAAATTTTAGGACCTAAGAGTGATTGGGAAGAGGATGGTTGGAGACTCAGGGCACCAAAGAGGTTATTACAGATAGTTGGATTGCTAATACTGCTGCTAAATTACCTGTGATTCCCGTCATATTAGACAATAGATATAAAATGCTCCTCTGTGCTTAAAATTTTTTTCTGGGGCAATAGCTGCTGGCAACTCTTCTGTAAGGTAATTACAACAGAAGTCCTTATGAATCTGCTTAGTAGATGGCCTATTAGTGATGCTTAAGGATGATGACTTTTTGCTGGTTGGATGTGTTAAATTGTCACCTATCAAGATTTTTATGTGTAAGACTGCTGGGAATGATGAGATTGCAAGAACTTTTCCAAAGTACACCCTCCACAGGACTATCTCAGCATCCTGTGCATCAGCCAGCATCTGTTTTTGTGAGAGAAAGAATCTAGACCATCAATTTGAATACTAATTAAATGGCTTAGAAATGTCCTGGTAAATGCCTTGATCCTAGATAATCTGGCCCCAACAAAAAAGTCTTTGCCGAACAGTTCCTGGCACAGAGTTAGTTCTCAATATTAGCTATCTATTGTTTGTCTAGCCACATTCATGGAAAACTTTGTGCCAGGTACTGCTATAAGCACATTTCATATATTCATTATCAGAAGTTTCCTTGCCATAAAATAAAAATAATACAGAAGACCAGGAGTTACATTCCAAGGTACTACATAGAAAGACTAAGAGAAAAAAAATTAATTATTAAGTGCTGAGTGAAATTACATTAACCTGCCTGAGAAAACAAAATATGCATCTAAGTGTTTGATGACAAAAAGAAAGAAGAAAGAACTTAAAGAATTTAGAGGGATTACAAAGGTTATAAAGGTGGCCTATACTGAGGGAGGGGAATTCCAGGTCCTGAAAACTCCTGTACTTAGTGGGGTCCCAGGCTCCTTAGCCCTAGAAGCTCCTGCGAACCAATCTCAAATATTTCTAGATTAACTCTTTGATTCTTGAAAGAAGAATAGATAGATGATCATTTGAGAAGAGAAATGATTCAAAGTCTGTCCATTATGGCCTCAGATTTTAATATCATCACCTTAAATACACTACATGAATTATTTTTTCTGAACCAGTCAAGAGAATGAATAACTATAATAAAAATATAATTATAAAATATATTATAATTACAGATTCAGTGTTTTAACGATGTATTATGACGGGCACTTTAGCTAGTATATGTAATTCAGTATTCACAACAAATTGCCAAAGAGTAATTTCTTTTCCACATTTTTTTTTTTTAAACATCTTTATTGAAGTATAATTGCTTTACAATGGTGTGCTAGCTTCTGCTTTACAACAAAGTGAATCAGTTACACATATACATATGTTGCCATATCTCTTCCCTCTTGCATCTCCCTCCCTCCCACCCTCCCTATCCCACCCCTCTAGGTGGTCACAAAGCACCGAGCTGATCTCCCTGTGCTATGTGGCTGCTTCCCACTAGTTATCTATTTTACATTTGGTAGTGTATATATGTCCATGACACTCTCTCACCCTGTCACATCTCACCCCTCCCCCTCCCCATATCCTCAAGTCCATTCTCTAGTAGGTCTGTGTCTTTATTCCCATCTTGCCACTAGGTTCTTCATGACCTCTTTTTTTTTTTTTTTTCCCTTAGATTCCATATATATGTGTTAGCATACTGTATTTGTTTTTCTCTTTCTGACTTACTTCACTCTGTATGACAGACTCTAACTCCATCCACCTCATTACAAACACCTCCATTTCATTTCTTTTTATGGCTGAGTAATATTCCATTGTATATATGTGCCACATCTTCTTTATCCATTCATCCGATGATGGACACCTAGGTTGCTTCCATGTCCTGGCTATTGTAAACAGAGCTGCAATGAATATTTTGGTACATGACTCTTTCTGAATTATGGTTTTCTCAGGGTATATGCCCAGTAGTGGGATTGCTGGGTCATATGGTAGTTCTATGTTTAGTTTTTTAAGGAACCTCCATACTGTTCTCCATAGTGGCTGTATCAATTTACATTCCCACCAACAGTGCAAGAGTGTTCCCTTTTCTCCACACCCTCTCCAGCATTTATTGTTTCTAGATTTTTTGATGATGGCCATTCTGACCGGTGTGAGATGATACCTCATTGTAGTTTTGATTTGCATTTCTCTAATGATTAATGATGTTGAGCATTCTTTCATGTGTCTGTTGGCAATCTGTATCTCTTCTTTGGAGAAATGTCTATTTAGGTCTTCTGCCCATTTTTGGATTGGGTTGTTTGTTTTTTTGTTATTGAGCTGCATGAGCTGCTTGTAAATCTTGGAGATTAATCCTTTGTCCGTTGCTTCATTTGCAAATATTTTCTCCCATTCTGAGGGTTGTCTTTTGGTCTTGTTTATGGTTTCCTTTGCTGTGCAAAAGCTTTTAAGTTTCATTAGGTCCCATTTGTTTATTTGTGTTTTTATTTCCATTTCTCTAGGACCTGGGTCAAAAAGGATCTTGCTGTGACTTATGTCATACAGTGTTCTGCCTATGTTTTCCTCTAAGAGTTTGATAGTGTCTGGCCTTACACTTAGGTCTTTAATCCATTTTGAGTTTATTTTTGTGTATGGTGTTAGGGAGTGTTCTAATTTCATACTTTTACATGTAGCTGTCCAATTTTCCCAGCACCACTTATTGAAGAGGCTGTCTTTTCTCCACTGTATATGCTTGCCTCCTTTATCAAAGATAAGGTGACCATATGTGCGTGGGCTTATCTCTGGGCTTTCTATCCTGTTCCATTGATCTATATTTCTGTTTTTGTGCCAGTACCAAACTGTCTTGATTACTGTAGCTTTGTAATATAGTCTGAAGTCAGGGAGCCTGATTCCTCCAGCTCCATTTTTCGTTCTCAAGATTGCTTTGGCTATTCGGGGTCTTTTGTGTTTCCATACAAATTGTGAAATTTTTTGTTCTAGTTCTGTGAAAAATGCCAGTGGTAGTTTGATAGGGATTGCATTGAATCTGTAGATTGCTTTGGGTAGCAGAGTCATTTTCACAATGTTTATTCTTCCAATCCAAGAACATGGTATATCTCTCCATCTATTTGTATCATCTTTAATTTCTTTCATCAGTGTCCTATAATTTTCTGCATACAGGTCTTTTGTCTCCTTAGGTAGGTTTATTCCTAGGTATTTTATTCTTTTTGTTGCAATGGTAAACGGGAGTGTTTTCTTAATTTCACTTTCAGATTTTTCATCATTAGTATACAGGAATGCAAGAGATTTCTGTGCATTAATTTTGTATCCTGCTACTTTACCAAATTCATTGATTAGCTCTAGTAGTTTTCTGGTAGCATCTTTTGGATTCTCTATGTATAGTATCATGTCATCTGCAAACAGTGACAGCTTTACTTCTTCTTTTCCGATTTGGATTCCTTTTATTTCTTTTTCGTCTCTGATTGCTGTGGCTAACACTTCCAAAACTATGTTGAATAATAGTGGTGAGAGTGGGCAACCTTGTCTTGTTCCTGATCTTAGTGGAAATGGTTTCAGTTTTTCACCATTGAGGACAATGTTGGCTGTGGGTTTGTCATATACGGCCTTTATTATGTTGAGGAAAGTTCCCTCTATGCCTACTTTCTGCAGGACTTTTATCATAAATGGGTGTTGAATTTTGTCGAAAGCTTTCTCTGCATCTATTGAGATGATCATATGGTTTTTCTCCTTCAATTTGTTAATATGATGTATCACGTTGATTGATTTGCGTATATTGAAGAATCCTTGCATTCCTGGAATAAACCCCACTTGATCATGGTGTATGATCCTTTTAATGTGCTGTTGGATTCTGTTTGCTAGTATTTTGGTGAGGATTTTTGCATCTATGTTCATCAGTGATATTGGCCTGTAGTTTTCTTTCTTTGTGACATCTTTGCCTGGTTTTGGTATCAGGGTGATGGTGGCCTCGTAGAATGAGTTGGGGAGTGTTCCTCCCTCTGCAATATTTTGGAAGAGTTTGAGAAGGATAGGTGTTAGCTCTTCTCTAAATGTTTGATAGAATTCGCCTGTGAAGCCATCTGGTCCTGGGCTTTTGTGTGTTGGAAGATTTTTAATCACAGTTTCAATTTCAGTGCTTGTGATTGGTCTGTTCATATTTTCTATTTCTTCCTGGTTCAGTCTCGGCAGGTTGTGCATTTCTAAGAATCTGTCCATTTCTTCCAGGTTGTCCATTTTATTAGCATAGAGTTGCTTGTAGTAATCTCTTATGATCGTTTGTATTTCTGCAGTGTCAGTGGTTACTTCTTTTTCATTTCTAATTCTATTAATTTGAGTCTTCTCCTTTTTTCTCTTGATGAGTCTGGCTAATGGTTTATCAATTTTGTTTATCTTCTCAAAGAACCAGCTTTTAGTTTCATTGATTTTTGCTATTGTTTCCTTCATTTCTTTTTCATTTATTTCTGATCTGATCTTTATGATTTCTTTCCTTCTGCTAGCTTTGGGGTTTTTTTGTTCTTCTTTCTCTAATTGCTTTAGGTGCAAGGTTAGGTTGTTTATTCGAGATGTTTCCTGTTTCTTGAGGTAGGCTTGTATTGCTATAAACTTCCCTCTTAGAACTGCTTTTGCTGCATCCCATAGGTTTTGGATCGTCGTGTCTCCATTGTCATTTGTTTCTAGGTATTTTTTGATTTCCCCTTTGATTTCTTCAGTGATCACTTCGTTATTAAGTAGTGTATTGTGTAGCCTCCATGTGTTTGTATTTTTTACAGATCTTTTCCTGTAATTGATATCTAGTCTCATAGCGTTGTGGTCGGAAAAGATACTTGATACGATTTCAATTTTCTTAAATTTACCAAGGCTTGATTTGTGACCCAAGATATGATCTATCCTGGAGAATGTTCCATGAGCACTTGAGAAAAATGTGTATTCTGTTGTTTTTGGGTGGAATGTCCTATAAATATCAATTAAGTCCATCTTGTTTAATGTATCATTTAAAGCTTGTGTTTCCTTATTAATTTTCATTTTGGATGATCTGTCCATTGGTGAAAGTGGGGTGTTAAAGTCCCCTACTATGATTGTGTTACTGTCGATTTCCCCTTTTATGGCTGTTAGTATTTGCCTTATGTATTGAGGTGCTCCTATGTTGGGTGCATAAATATTTACAATTGTTATACCTTCCTCTTGGATCGATCCCTTGATCATTATATAGTGTCCGTCTTTGTCTCTTGTAATTGTCTTTATTTTAAAGTCTATTTTGTCTGATATGAGAATTGCTACTCCAGCTTTCTTTTGATTTCCATTTGCATGGAATATCTTTTTCCATCCCCTCACTTTCAGTCTGTATGTGTCTCTAGGTCTGAAGTGGGTCTCTTGTAGACAGCATATATATGGGTCTTGTTTTTGTATCCATTCAGCCAGTCTGTGTCTTTTGGTGGGAGCATTTAATCCATTTACATTTAAGGTAATTATCGATATGTATGTTCCTATTCCCATTTTCTTAAATGTTTTGGGTTTGTTATTGTAGGTGTTTTCCTTCTCTTGTGTTTCTTGCCTAGAGAAGTTCCTTTAGCATTTGTTGTAAAGCTGGTTTGGTGGTGCTGAACTCTCTCAGCTTTTGCTTGTCTGTAAAGGTTTTAATTTCTCCATCAAATCTGAATGAGATCCTTGCTGGGTAGAGTAATCTTGGTTGTAGGTTTTTCTCCTTCATCACTTTAAGTATATCCTGCCACTCCCTTCTGGCTTGCAGCGTTTCTGCTGAAAGATCAGCTGTTAACCTTATGGGGATGCCCTTGTGTGTTATCTGTTGTTTTTCCCTTGCTGCTTTTAATATGTTTTCTTTATATTTAATTTTTGATAGTTTGATTAATATGTGTCTTGGTGTGTTTCTCCTTGGATTTATCCTGTATGGGACTCTCTGTGCTTCCAGGACTTGATTAACTATTTCCTTTCCCATATTAGGGAAGTTTTCAACTATAATCTCTTCAAATATTTTCTCAGTCCCTTTCTTTTTCTCTTCTTCTTCTGGGACCCCTATGATTCGAATGTTGGTGCGTTTAATGTTGTCCCAGAGGTCTCTGAGACTGTCCTCAGTTCTTTTCATTCTTTTTTCTTTATTCTGGTCTGCAGTAGTTATTTCCACCATTTTATCTTCCAGGTCACTTATCCGTTCTTCTGCCTCAGTTATTCTGCTATTGATCCCATCTAGAGTATTTTTAATTTCATTTATTGTGCTTGTCATCGTTTCTTGGTTCCTCTTTAGTTCTTCTACGTCCTTGTTAAATGTTTCTTGCATTTTGTCTATTCTATTTCCAAGACTTTGGATCATCCTTACTATCATTATTCTGAATTCTTTTTCAGGTAGACTACCTATTTCCTCTTCATTTGTTAGGTCTGGTGTGTTTTGACCCTGCTCCTTCATCTGCTGTGTGTTTTTCTGTCTTCTCATTTTGCTTATCTTACTGTGTTTGGGGTCTCCTTTTCACAGGCTGCAGGTTCGTAGTTCCCGTTGTTTTTGGTATCTGTCCCCAGTGGCTAAGGTTGGTTCAGTGGGTTGTGTAGGTTTCCTGGTGGAGGGAACTAGTGCCTGTGTTCTGGTGGATGAGGCTGGATGTTGTCTTTCTGGTGGGTTCGTCCACGTCTGGTGGTGTGTTTTGGGGTGTCTGTGGCCTTATTATGATTTTAGGCAGCCTCTCTGTTAATGGATGGGGCTGTGTTCCTCTCTTGCTAGTTGTTTGGCATAGGGTGTCCAGCACTGTAGCTTGCTGGTCGTTGAGTGAAGCTGGGTCTTGATGTTGAGATGGAGATCTGTGAGAGATTTTCGCCGTTTGGTATTACGTGGAGCTGGGAGGTCTCTTGTGGACCAGTGTCCTGAAGTTGGCTCTCCCACCTCAGAGGCACAGCCCTGATGCCTGGCTGGAGCACCAAGAGCCTTTCATCCACACGGCTCAGAATAAAAGGGAGAAAAAATGGAAAGAAAGAAAAAAAGAGGATAAAATAAAATAAAATAAAGCAATTATAATAAAAAATAAGAAAAAAAATTATTAAGAGTAAATTTATTAAGAAAAAAAAATTTTTTTTAATTTTTAAAAATAGATTTATTAATTTTTTATACTAAAAATAAGAAAAAAATTATTTAGAAAAAAAATTTTTTAATTTTTTAAAATAAAAAATATGAAAAAACTTATTAAAAAATTTTTTTAAAAATAGAAAATAAGGAAAAAATTATTAAGAAAACATTTATTAGGGAAAAAAAAAATTTTTAAGCCAAAAAAAAAAAAAAAAAAAAAAAAAAAAAACGGATGGACCTAACCCTAGGACTAACGCTGAGAGCAAAGCTATACAGACAAAATCTCACCCAGAAGCATACACATCTACACTCACAAAAAAAAGGAAAAGGGGAAAAGTTAATATATCCTGCTCCCAAAGTCCATCTCCTAAATTTGGGATGATTCGTTGTCTATTCAGGTATTCAACAGATGCAGGCACATCAAGTTGTTTGTGGAGCTTTAATCCGCTGCTTCTGAGGCTGCTGGGAGAGATTTCCCTTTCTCTTCTTTGTTCGTACAGCTCCCGGGGTTCAGCTTTGGATTTGGACCCGCCTCTGCATGTAGGTCCCCTGAGGGCGTCTGTTCCCCGCCCAGACAGAACGGGGTTAAAGGAGCAGCTGATTCGGGGGCTCTGGCTCAGTCAGGCCGGGGGGAGGGAGCGGTACGGAGGAGGCGGGGCGAGCCTGCGGCGGCAGAAGCCGGCGTGACGTTGCAGCAGCCTGAGGCGCGCCGTGCGCTCTCCCGGGGAAGTTGTCCCCGGATTACGGGAGCCTGGCCGTGGCGGGCTGCACAGGCTCCCGGGAGGGGCGGTGTGGAGGATGACCTGTGCTCGCCCACAGGCTGTTTGGTGGCGGCAGCAGCAGCCTTAGCGTCTCATGCCCGTCTCTGGGGTCCGCGCTGATAGCCGCGGCTCGCGCCCGTCTCTGGAGTTCGTTTAAGTGGCGCTCTGAATCCCCTCTCCTTGCACGCTGTGAAACAAAGAGGCAAGAAAAAGTCTCCTGCCTCTTCGGCAGCTGCAGACTTTTTCTCGTGCACCCTCCCGGCTAGTTGTGGTGCGCTAGACCCTTCAGGCTGTGTTCACGCAGCCAACCCCAGTCCTCTCCCTGGGATCCGACCGAAGCCCGCGCCTCAGCTCCCAGCCCCCGCCTGCCCCAGCGGGTGAGCAGACAAGCCTCTCGGGCTGGTGAGTGCTGCTCGGCGCCGAGCCTCTGTGCGGGAATCTCTCCGTTTTTCCCTCTGCGTCCCTGTTGCTGTGGGATCCGCGCTGATAGCCGCGGCTCGCGCCCGTCTCTGGAGCTCGTTTAGGCGGTGCTCTGAATCCCCTCTCCTTGCGCGCCGCGAAACAAAGAGGCAAGAAAAATTCCCTTGCCTCTTTGGCAGCTGCAGTCTTTTTCCCGGACTCCCTCCCGGCTAGCACCGAAGCCCGAGCCCCAGCTCCCAGGCCCCGCCCGCCCCGGCGGCTGAGTAGACAAGCCTCTCGGGCTGGTGAGTGCTGGTCGGCACCACTCCTCTGTGCGGGAATCTCCGCTTTGCCCTCCGCACCAATGTGGCTGCGCTCTCCTCCGTGGCTCCGAAGCTTCCCCCCGCTGCTACCCGCAGTCTCTGCCCACGAAGGGGCTTCCTAGTGTGTGGAAACCTTTCCTCCTTCACAGCTCCCTCCCACTGGTGCAGGTCCCGTCCCTATTCTTTTGTCTCTGTTATTTCTTTTTTCTTTTGCCCTACCCAAGTACGTGGGGATTTTCTTGCCTTTTGGGAGGTCTGACGTCTTCTGCCAGCGTTCAGTGGGTGTTCTGTAGGAGCAGTTCCACGTGTAGATGTATTTCTCATGTATCTGTGGGGAGGAAGGTGATCTCCGCGTCTTACTCTTCCGCCATCTTGCCCCTCCCTCCCTCTTTTCCACATTTTACCATGAGCAAACTGACCCTCAGAAAGTTAAGTAACTTATCCAAAGTCACACATGGGCCAAATGGTATGGTGCTGATTGTATACGATTTATTATTTTAAAAATAGAAGGAGCTTCTTTAGAAAACAGCTTTTATTTCAGAATATTCATTGATAATGAGATTGCTCTCTATCCACATTTGCAATTATATTGTCATTTTACTAGAGGCCTGACACATCATAGCACAATTCTTGGGGTTACGGTAGCCTGGTCTCTGCTACTGCGTGGTCCTACAAAGTATTGAATCACTCAGTGCTTCAGTTTCATCATTAAAAAATGTAAAGCTATATCCATGTAAACAAAAAAATCCTTTGGCTCCTGTGGGAATTTAAATGCACTGACAGAAGTGACTGGCTGACCAGGGTTCCAGGGTGCCCTGGGGGTGTGTAAAAAATAGGGCAAATGACATCTTTTGACCTTGGGCCCCTAAGGGAGGAGTTGTGAGAATTCTTAGAAAGGAGCTGGATGGGGGCCTCTGAGGGAGTTGGATTAGAATCATCTTTTTTCCCCTCTTTTTTTTCTCTCTATCTCTCTTTTTTTTTGTTGTTGTTGGTGAGGAAAAGTTAAGGAATGTGTCAAAGGTCATACAGTTAGTTCCTGTTGAAGGCAACACTTGAACTCAGGTCTCTTGTCTGATATTTAAAAGGTCTTTCCTTTTTCACCACTTTTATGAGGTTCATTCTTTAGGGATGTTCCTGTCTACACTCAAAAACTGAGAAAAAGCTGTCATTTGTGTGTGTGTGTCTGCTTGCTGCAAATGCATGTATGTTTCTCTGTAGTATTACTCTATTAGGATGAAGCAGAGATTATTGTGGACTATTACAAAGTGTAATCAACCCAACAGAAACAAAAGGCCACTTCCTCAGGAATA
The DNA here is from genome assembly GCF_028564815.1 of Eubalaena glacialis. Lineage (NCBI taxonomy): Eukaryota > Metazoa > Chordata > Mammalia > Artiodactyla > Balaenidae > Eubalaena > Eubalaena glacialis. Next base: position 106,008,627 of record NC_083717.1, on the reverse strand, counting down.
GGTCCCTCTAGAATACCTGTGTGTCATTCAGGACTGAGTGGGAGCTACAGTCTATGCATCAAGAGAGGGAAGGGGTCATCCTAAGGCCTGACCTGAATGCTTCTGTTGTACCAAGTCCAATGACACCGGGCCAGGCAGCTTCTACGTTGGCTCCCAATGAGCCCCAATTCCTGGCATTTAAGCCCTTCAGTAAACTCCTCTGCTAGAGTGTGGGCTGGACCTAGTGACTTGCTTCTAAATAATAAAATGATGATCGATGAGCAAGATTGATGGGCTGTCACTTCTGAGATCGTATCACAAAAAGACTCTGGCTTCCATCTTGCTGCCCCTTTCTTGCTCTCTTGCTTGCTCACTCTCAGGGAAGCCAGCTGCCATGCTGTGAGCTGCCCAGTGGAGAGGCTCACAAAGCAAAAAACTAAGGGAGACCTCCAGTCAACAGTCAGTGAGGAACCAAGGCCCTCAGCCCAACAGCCCTCAGCCCAAATCCTGCCAACACCCGTGTGAGTGAGCCTGGAAGTGGTCCTCCTCTAGGTGAATGTTGAGATCACTGCAGCTATGAGACCCTGAGCCAGGGGACACAGCTCAGCCTCTTCTGGATTCCTGACCCACAGAAACTGTGAGATAATAAATGTGTGTTTTTTAAAATTGCTAAATATTGGGGTAACTTGTTACGCAGCAGTAGATAACTAATGCAGACACACTTGCTCACCTTCATTGAAGAACGGTTGTTGGAAGGCTTTAATGGAGTGGAATGTTCCATTCTTCCTCCCCACGTTAGTGTTTTTAGAACCATAAGCTATTGCCTAGTACAAGGATGTTCCATGCCGCAAGTGTGAATTAATCTTTGGACAGCTTTACTGTTTTACATTTAGCGTTCATGAGATTCTGATGGTCAACAAGCTTCACAACATCAGCCATGACCTTGTGTTGCCTGAGTTCTGAGGTGATAAAATGTTTACAGACAAGCAGTCGAAGCACATCGAGAATAATAATTTTTTTTTACCAAAGCTTCCAATATTAACAGTTTACTTTCACCATCAAGCATGGCCCACTTATTTTGCAGCTCACAGGTAAGACTCGGAGCACATATAAGTTCTATGTGAAATCTCATGAATTTCCACATGGTGCTGGGCATTTTAGGACACTCGCCATCCCCGGCTATTTGAGATCTATTCACTTAGACATTCAGAAAAATTCTATCCCAGACTCTCTCTTTTGCTCAGTCATATGAAATGCAGGTTTAGACAGGGATGATGCACTGGGATGCTCAGGCTTGGTGGCCAGGGTTACACATAGTAGTGTCCAAGTGTGCAGATTGTTTCTGGTGTTAGTTCAAAGGAAGTATACAAACTGCAACCAGAACTTGTTCATTGCTCAAAAGAGTTGGGAATTACATAACAAAAGATGTGTATAAGATTTTGCCTTTTTTGAGTCTATCTGCTAAACAAACATGGGACATCATGGTAGAGGGTAGTAGAAATAGCAAAGATTTGGGAGTTAGCTGGATCTGAGTTCAACTTTTGGCATCACCACGTACTAGCATGTGATCTGGAAAACATAATTTATCCTGAACCTCAGTTTCATCATCTATAACATGGGGATAGAAATACCTAACTTGAAGGATTGTTATGATTTGTTTAATAAGGTAAAACATAAAATGCCTAATCTATATGTACTACTCAAAAAAGAGTAACTATTAATGTTACTGTTGAGGTCTTGCTATAAGTCTCCTAAAGTCTAGCATGATGCCTGACAAAGACAGATAGCACAGAACTCTGGTTCTCCAGGTGCTGTTAGGCCAAAGAGAGAATAAACAAAATGACCGTGGTCCTTGGGTGCTTGCTCTGGAGGACGATGCATCTTTACATTGTTTTCCTTGCATTTATAGGAACTAATTTTGTGTGCAGATGTGGGAAGGGCTCCATCCCTCAACATTCTGATTCCAAGTCTTGTTTGGGGTGTGATTCCGGCTCCCCAGGTCATTCAAATGCACAGCTGGGGTGACAATCACTGCATAAAGGACAGAAACTCTGAATTAGGGTGCTCTGAGGTAGTTATGGTTAAGGGAAAAAGGGTTGAATTATTCTGCTTCAAGAAAAATAAATGGTAATGTAATTAAATTTTACATGGTTAGCTGTGATGCAATGTAATGCCCCTCCAGTTACCTCCAATCTTTCAGGAGAAATCTACACACAGCTGCCTTGTGTTTGAGCTGAAACACATGGTTTCATGGTTTGATGGTCTGATGAAGGTAAGGAGAAGGGATTTGTTCAGCATTTGTGGAGCATTGAAGATTTTTAAGCAAGTGAATGAGATGATCACATTTATGTTTTACTGCTACCCTGGAGATAGTATAAACAATAAATTGGAGGAGGTAAAGACTGAAGATAGACAAGTTAGGATGATATTATAAGGCTTCCAGTTGGAGATGCAACATATAATTTGGAATTTGAGGAGAAGAGAGATCTTAAGGTTCAACTGCCAGTTATATTCAGTTTGTCTCTGTGTGTTTGTGTTTATGTGTGTGTATTTGTGAGTGTGAGTATCTTAGTGTATGTTTGCGTGTGTGTGTGTGTGTGTGTATGTGTGTGTGTGCATGCCTGGAGGGCCACTGCTCCTCAGGAAAGTGTTTCACCAGCAGAAATCTCAGAGCATTGCCATGGGTGGGACTGCTTAGGTGCTATGTGTCTGTGAATAAGGTTACACTGAGGTTGGAAAGCTCTTCCCCAAGGGATCCTCCTCCTTTTCGACAGCGTGGAAGTGTACCTTGATTTCTTTTTCCAATTAGCACTGAAAAGTTATCTTCCCTGCCATTTAATACCTTTTTATTTTGTAATAATTTCAAACATAAAGAGAAGCTGCAATGTACAAAACAGAAAATTGCACAAAGGACTGGTATATATGCTTTACCCAGATTTGCCAGTTTTTAGTATTTTGCCACATTGGTTTTCTCTCTCTTTCAATCTACCCACCTATATAAAACAATTATTTTTTCTGAACCACTTGATAGTGAGCTGCAGATATGATGCCCCTTTACCTCTAAGTAATATAGCATGGATTTCCTAAGAACAAGGATATTCTTTTATATAACCACAGTACAGTGATCACATTCAGAAAATATAACACTGTGATAATATAGAATCTAATATACATCCCATATTCAAATTTCCCCAATTGTCCAATAATGTCTTTTATAGCTATTGTTTTCTCTGGTCTAGGATTTAACACAGGATCACACATTGCATTTAGTTGTCACGTCTCTTTAGTCCTTTAATCTGGGACAGTCCCTCAGCCTTTCTTTGTCTTTTATGATACTGATATTTTTGAAGAGTACAGGCCAGTTATTTTGTAGAATGTTCCTCAGTTTGGATTTGTCTGGTGTTTCTTCATAATTAGATTCTTATGCATTTTTGGCAGGAATATAATAAAAGTGCATCACATCAGGAGGCACTTGATATCAGATTGTCTCATTATCAGTGATATTAACGTTGATCACTTGGTTAAGGTGGCATCTCTCAGGTTTTTCCATTAAGTTACTATTTCTTTTTTTGTAATTAATGAGCAATTTTAGGGAGACACGTCCCCGATATTTTATAAGCATTTACTAAGTACCAGGTTGTACTAGGTACTTTACAGTACTGTATCTCATTTAATCTTCATAATAAACAATGAAGTTTATTTTTATATTCCCCAATTTCCCCTCCTCTCTCATTTTATGGATGAGAAAATGGAGGTCTGTCTAAAGTCATACAACATGGTTTTGACTCCAAAGTCCATAATTGTTCACTCATATAGTGTCTCCTAGGAACAGTCAAACATCCAGAATTCTTGGTGCCCAGACAGAGAACATCATCCACTCCAGGTAAACCTGTGTCCTTAGAAGGAGCTAAGGGACTGTGTCATGAGGCGTTGCCTTTATGTTTCATAAAGTAAGACGGGAAAGGGTTGAAGGAACACAAAATCTTGCTCTAGCCACCCAGATAAGAATGGACTGGGTTGGTTAATAGACTCAGATCTGTCCATGTGTATTTGTCATGCACAACACGCTATGGTTTACAAACTGAAGCTGACTCTTTGTGTTACGTTGTGTGTGTGTGTATGCGTGCAAGTCTTGGTCACTCTCCATGATTGGGGGCTCAGCAAGTCACTACTCAAGTGACAATGACAAGAGTGGGTCTTGCTTCTCAGTCCATGATACTTTTTTTTTTTTTTTAAAGCGTGGATCCATGACAGAGCAGACTTCAGAGCAAGGAAAGTTATAAGCAATAAAGAGGGGCATTACATAATGATAAAGGGGTCAGTTCTCCAAGAAGACTTAACAATCCTTAAAGTGTATGTACCTAACAACAGAGAGTTAAAATATGTGAGGCAGAACCTGATAGAACTGCAAGGAGAAACAGATGAATCCACTGTTAAAGCTGGAGACTCCCCAACAGTCCTCTATCAGAAATGGACAGATCCAGCAGGCAGAAATCTGCAAGGATATAGCTGACCTCAATAGCACCATCAATCAACAGAATATACTTGACATCTGAGAATACTTCACCCAATAACAGCAGAATACACATTTCTCTCAAGCTGGAACATTCAACAAAGTAGACCACATTCTGGGCCATTAAACACACCTTAACAAATTTAAAAGAGTAGAAATCATACAATGTCTGCTTTCAGACACAATGGCATTAAACTAGAAATCAGTAGCAGAAAGATAGCTGGAAAATCCTCAAATACTTGAAGCTTAGACAACAAACACTCTTCTAAATAATACATGGGTCAAAGAAGAAATCTCAAGAGAAATTAAAAAAATATTTTGTACTAAATGAAAATACAATTTATCACATTTGTGGGATTCTTTGAAAGCAGTATTTAGAAGGAAATGGATAGCATTGAATGCATGTATTAGAAAATAAGAAAGATCTAAAACCAATCATCTAAGTTAACATCTTAGGAAACTAGAAAAAGAATAATAAATTAAATCCAAAGTAAGAAGAAGAAAAGAGATAAAAAGAATTAGAGCAGAAATCATTGAAATTGAAAATAGGGAACAATAGAGAAAATCAATAAAACCAAAAACTGGTTCTTTGATAAGATCAATAAAATTGATGAACCTCTAGCTAGGCTAACCAAGAAAAAAGGAGAGAGGTCACAAATTACTAATACCAGAAATGAAAGAGAGGGCATCACTACATCTCATGGAAATTAAGAGGATAATAAAGGAATATTATGAACAACTTTATGCCCCCAAACTTGATAGCCTAGATGAAATGGGTTGATTCCTTGAAAGACACAATCTGCCAAAACTCATACAAGAAAAAATAAACAATCTGAATAAGCCTGTGTCTATTAAATAAATTGAATAAATCATTAATAACCTTCCCAAACAGAAAGCATCAGGCCCAGATGGGTTCACTGGTGAATTCTACCAAACATTGAAGGAAGAAATTATACCAATTCTCGACAATCTCTTTTAAAAGACAGAAGCAGAGAAGCACTTCCCAAGTTATTCTGAGGCCAGCATTATCCTGATACTAAAACCAGATGAAGGCATTACAAGAAAAGAAAACTGCTGACCAATATCTCTCATGAATGTGGAAGCAAAAATCCTCAACAAAATGTTAGCAAATTAAATTAAACAATGTGTAAAAAAAATTACATACCACAAACAAGTGGGATTTATTTCAGGTATGAAAGCCTGGTTCAACATTCAAAAATCAATTTGTGAGATCCATCACATCAACAGGTAAAGAAAAAAAATCACATGGCCATATCAATAGGTACAGAAAAAGCATTTGAAAAAAATGTGACATAAAAAATGATCTATTTATGATAAAAACTCTCAGTAAACAAGGAATAGAGGGGAATTTTTTCAACTTGAGAGATAATATCTACAAAACAAATCATACTTAATCGTGAGAAACTCAAAGCTTTCCCTCTGAATCGGGAACAAGGCAGGATGTCCCCACTCACCACTGCTTTTCAACATTGTACTGGAAGTCCTAGCTTATGCAGTAAGACAAGGAAAGGAAATAAAGGATATACTGATTTATTGTGACAAAGGAAATAAAACTGTCTTTGTTCATAGATGATATGATTGTCCATATAGAGAGAATTGAAAAAATTCTGAAATAATTGACAAAAAACTCCTGGAATTAATAAGTGATTCTAGCAAGGTTGTAGGATATAAGATTAATGTACAAAAGTCAATTGCTTTCCTATATACTAGCAATGAACAAGTGGAATTTGAAATTAAGAACACAATATCATTGGAAAAATGTCTGTTCAGGTCTTCTGCCCATTTTTTGATTGGCTTGTTTGTTTGTTTGTTTTGCTATTGAGTTGTATGAGCTGTATATATATTTTGGATATTAACTCCTTGTTGGTCATCTTATTTGCAAATATTTTCTTCCATTCAGTAGGTTGTCTTTTAATTTTGTTGATGGTTTCCTTTACTGTGCTAAAGCTTTTAAGTTTAATTAGGTCTCATTTGTTTATTTTTGCTTTTATTTCTTTTGCCTTAGGAGTCAGATCCAAAAAAATATTGATACTATTTATGTTAAAGAGTGTTCTGCCTATGTTCTCTTCTAGGAGTTTTACAGTTTCAGATCTTATATTTATGTCTTCAATCCATTTGAGTTTATTTTTGTATATGGTGTGAGGAAATGTTCAAATCTCATTCTTTCGCATGTAGCTGTCCAGTTTTCCCAGCACCACTTATTGAAGAGCCTGTCTTATCTGCATTGTATATTTCTGTCTCCTTTGTCATAGATAAATTGATGATAAGTGTGTGGGTTTATTTATGGGCTCTCTGTTCTGTTCTCTTGATCTATGTGTCAGCTTTTGTGCCAGTACCATGTTTTGATTACTGTAGCTTTGTTATATAGTCTGAAGTCTGGGAGGGTGATACCTCTGGCTTTGTTCTTTTTTCTCAAGATTGCTTTGGTGATTCAGGGTCCTTTGTGGTTCATATGAACTTTAGGATTATGTGCTCTAGTTCTGTGAAAAATGTCATGGGTATTTTGGTAGGGATTGCATTAAACCTGTAGATTGCTTTGGGTATTATGGCCATTTTAACAATATTAATTCTTCCAACCCAAGAGCACTGGATATCCTTCCACAGCTTTGTATCTTCAATTTCCTTCATCAACGTTTTATAGTTTTCAGGGTATAGGTCTTTCACCTTCTTGATTAAATTAATTCCTAGGTATTTTATTCTTTTTGATGTGATTTTAAATGGGATTTCTTTTTTACCTTCTCTTCCTGATAGTTCATTATTAGTGTATAAAAAAGTAATAGATTTCTATATATTAATTTTGTACCCCACAACTTTGCTGAATTTATTTATTAGTTCTAATAGTTTTGGGTGGAGACTTTAGGATTTTCTATATAAGTATCATGTCATCTGCAAATAGAGACAGTTTTACCTCTTCCCTTCCAACCTGGATGCCTTTTATTCTTTTCCTTGTTTGATTTCTATGGTTAGGACTTCCAATGCTATGTTGAATAGAAGTGGTGAGAGTGGACATCCTTGCCTTGTTCCTGAATTTAGAGGAAAGGCTTTCAGCTTTTCACTGTTGAGTATGCTATTAGCTGTGGGTTTGGCATAAATGGCCTTTATTATGCTGAGATATGTTTCCTCTATTCCTACTTTCATGATCGTTTTTATCATGAATGGATGTTGAATTTTGTCAAATGCTTTTTCTGCATGTACTGAGATGATCATGTGATTTTTATCCTTGCTTTTGTTAATGTGGTGTATCACGTTGATTGATTTGCATATGTTGAGCCATTCTTATGTCCCTGGAATAAATCCAACTTGATAATGGTCTATAATCCTTTTTATATATTGTTGGATTTTGTTTGCTAGCATTTTTTTTAAACATCTTTATTGGAGTATAATTGCTTTACAATGGTGTGTTAGTTTCTGCTTTATAACAAAGTGAATCAGTTATACATATACATATGTCCCCATATCTCTCCCTCGGTTTGCTAGCATTTTACTGAGGATTTTTGCATCTATAATGATCAAAGATTTTGGCCTGTAATTTTCTTTTTTTGTATTATCCTTGTCTGGTTTTGGTATCTGGGTAATGGTGGCCTCATAGAATGAAATTGGGAGTGTTCCCTCCTTTTCAGTTTTTTTGGGAATAGTTTGAGAAGGGTAGGTATTAGTTCTTCTTTATATGTTTGGTAGAAGTCCCCTGTGAAGCCATCCAGTCCTGAACTTTTGTTTGCTGGGATTTTTTAAAATTATGAATTCAATTTCACTGCTAATGATTGGTCTGTTCAAATTGTCTGTTTCTTCTTTATTCAGTTTTGGGAGGTTGTATATTTCTAGAAATCTGTTCATACTTCTATGTTGTCCAGTTTGTTGGCTTATATGCCAACTGTTCATAGTATTCTCTTATAATTTTTTGTATCTCTGTGGTATCAGTTATTATTTCTCCTCTTTCATTTCTTATTTTGTTTATTTGGGTCCTCCCTCTTCTTCTTGGTATGGTTAGCTAAAGATTCGTTAATTTTGTTTATCTTTTCAAAAAACTGCTCTGAGTTTCACTGATCTTTTCTTTTTAAAAAAAATCTCTATTTTATTGATTTCCTCTGATCTTTATTATTTCCTTCCTTTGAAGAACACATACAGATGGCTAATAGGCACATGAAAAGATGCTCAATTTTGCTAATTATTAGAGAATGCAAGTCAAAAGAAGAGTTAGATATCACCTCACACCTGTCAAAATGGCTACCATCACAAAGTCTACAAATAACAAATGTTGGAGAGGATGTGGAGAAAAAGGAACACTTGTGCACTGTTGGTGGGAATGTAAATTGGTGCAGCCACTATGGAAAACAGTATGGATGTTCCTCAAAAAAGCAAAAATAGAACTACCATATGATCCAGCAATTCTACTCCTGGGTATATATCCAGAAAAAATAGAAGCACTAATTCGAAAAGATACATGCACCTCAATATTCATTGCAGCACTATTTACAATAGCTAAGAATGGAAGCAATCCAAGTGTCTATCAACAGATGAATGGATAAAGAAGATATTGTATATATTGGGTTGGTCAAAAAGTTTGTTTGGGTTTTTCTGTAACATCTTATGGAAAATCCCGAACGAACTTTCTGGCCAACCCAATATATACAATGGAAGATCACTCAGCCATAAAAAGGATGAAATTCTGCCATTTGCAACAACATGGATGGACCTAAAGAATATTATGCTTAGTGAAATAAGTGAGACAGGGAAAGGCAAATACTGTATGATATCACTTATATGTAGAATCTAAAAAATAATACAAATGAATGTATATAGCAAAAGAGAAACCTCACAGATATAGAAAACAAGCTAGGGGTTATCAGTGGGGAGAGGGAAAGCAGGAGGGGCAAGTTAGGGATCTGGGACTAAGAGATACAAACTACTATGTATAAAATAGATAAGCAACAAGGATATATTTTATAACATGGGGAATTATAGCCATTACTTGTGATAACTTTTAATGGAGTATAGTCTGTAAAAATACCGACTCACTATGCTGTATACCTGAAACTAACATAATATTGTAAATCAACTATACTTGAATAAAAAATAAGAAAGGTAAGAACTAAAAAAACCAAACCAAACCAAAACAAAAAACCCACAATACCATTTATTTAGTAGCCAAAAATGAAATACTTGTGTACAAATCTAACAAAATGTGTATAAGATCTATATGAGGAAAACTACAAAACTCTGATGAAAGATATCAAAGAAGAATGAAATAAATGGAGAGATAGTTCATGTTCATGGATAAGAGGACTCAATATTGTCAAGATGTCTGTTCTTCCCTACTTGAACTATGGGGTGGGGGGAGCAGGAGGTATATGGGAAATCTCTGTACCTTTCGCTCCATTCTGCTGGGAATCTAAAACTGCTCTAAAAAATAGTCTGTTAAAAGACTGAATCCTGGGCTTCCCTGGTGGCGCAGTGGTTGAGAATCTGCCTGCCGGTGCAGGGGACACGGCTTCGAGCCCTGGTCTGGGAGGATCCCACATGCCGCGGAGCAACTGGGCCCGTGAGCCACAGCTACTGAGCCTGTGCGTCTGGAGCCTGTGCTCCGCAACGAGAGAGGCCGCGATAGTGAGAGGCCCGCGCACCGCAATGAAGAGTGGCCCCCGCTCGCCGCACCTAGAGAAAGCCCTCGCACAGAAACGAAGACCCAACACAGACATAAATAAATAAATAAATAAATAAATAAATAAATAAATAAATAATTTTAAAAAAAAAGAGTGAATCCTGATAGAGTTAAATGTTTTTATTTTCCTCAGTGACCACAATTAATTATCTTAAGGTGTCGCACCAATTAGTTAATGAAGATGTATATACTTCAGTTTGATTAAAGTCAGTGATTATTTCTAAAAGAAGGAGAGACATGAGAAGGAAAAAGAATAGAGGAAGTTGAGGAGGAAAAATTACAAAGAGATGTAGAGCGTGTGGGTCTGGAATATGTGTGTGTGCGTGGGTGTGTTTGTGAATTAGGAAAAAGGCACACAAGAAAAACAAGTATCCTTCCCCTGGCCTTTTCTGATAACAACATTTGCATTTTCAACTGCAAGCATAAAAGGGAAGGTATCACTCTCTGATTCTCACCCCAAGGGCAGTCTGGGCTGACTAGGAATGCAGTGCCTCTGGGAGTGAAATGTTCTTCCTGAGCCTGTAAACTGCCTGCCAAGGCCCAAGCCTGCCCCGAGGGCTGCTCCTTGCAACTGTTCTCGGTTTTCAGGATGATGCCTGACTCCACCTGCAACCCAGCTTCAGAAGGCAGCCAAGGATCAGGCCAGCTGCAGATACTGATTGCTGGGTAGGGGTTGGGAGAGCCAAGACCCTCAGCCATCCAAGCGATGGCAGTACGAAACGACAGATGAGGGCGTTGAGGAAAACTGCCTGCCTTTCGAAGACAAAAGGTTTAGTCATAAGAAAGGGATGGAAGGAGAGAGAAGTGCGGGCGTGGGCTGTGTGGCTGGGCCTTCGGGCCTCCGTGGGCGGGCGCCGGGCCTTCCCCTCCAAGGCGGTGGAGGGAAGTGGCCGGATGACAGCCAAGCTGATGGAGCACCTGCAGTGGCTGGCGCTTGTGGACTTCGGCAGCCACAAGGCCGTGGCCCGGCTGCAGAAAACCATTGCTTTCGCTGACCGGCTCCGCGCCGTGGACACGGACGGGGCCCCTGGAGTCAGTCCTGGAGGACAGATGTCTGTACTTGAGATCCGACAATGTGGTAGAACCAACTGTGCTGAAGAACCACTACAAAACTCCCATCGCGTGTGGAGGAGTATTTTGTGCCTCCCTGCCCCCAGGTAATATCTTTTGGCCAAAGTTGGATGCAAAAGAGCCCTTCTCACACTGCTGAATAGCTATTCTGGGAAGGGGTGCCCTGTGAACACGTGGAAGTGTAACAACTATTTTGTTCTCATGAACACGAATGTTCCCACTTCCTTCACTCGCCTGAAAAAAGTGATAGGTATCTTTTAGTAACAAACTCTTCTGAAGACAGAATTGGGAAAGATCTAGCCAAAACAAGGCAAAGAGTTCCTGATGCCAATGGAAGTAGAAGGTATTGCCAGTTTCCAAGGAAATGGATCAAGTATTTACCCACAGGCCGTTTAGTATGGAAGACTTTATCCCCTCCCCAAAAGACTGTCGACCAAACGGCACTTAAGTGAATTTTTCTATTTATGTAACTGTTAGACATTGCATCTGATCACTATGTGATGACCTGAGCTGTCCTTTTCAGTTGCTGTTTCCGTCAACTTGAGCAGCCTTTTATCTTTACTGAACACACAAATTTGTTCTTGGGTACCAACTTTGTTCCAAGCAGAGGGCCGACTTTCTGCTAAGGTTAAAGGAGTAGGGAGGCAGCTTTGGGAGGTGATGGATATGTTTATGGCCTTCATGGTTGTGATTTCATGTGTGTATACTTAACCCCAAACTCATCGAGTTGTATACATGAAATAAGTACAGTTTTTTATGGAAAAAAAAAAGGGATGGGAGGAAATGGGAAGACTTTCTCTAGATACCAAATAGGATATTTTTAAAAATTAATTTTTATTGGAGTATAGTTGCTTTACAGTGTTGTGTTAGTTTCTACTGTACAGCAAAGTGAATCAGCTATACGTGTACATATATCCCCTCTTTTTTGGATTTCCTTCCCATTTAGGTCACCAGAGAGCATCGAGAAGAGTTCCCTGTGCTATACAGTAGGTTCTCATTAGTTATCTATTTTATACATAGTATCAATAGTGTATATATGTCAATCCCAATCTCCCAATTCCTCCAACCTCCCCTCCCCCACAATAGGCTATTATAAGTAGGCTGGAAACCAATTATTCTCATGGAAGAAAGAGAAGCTGACATAATAGGTGTTGCAGGGAAATTTTTGTGTTGTATAGTCTGAAGCTTCCCAGGACACGTGACAAGGCTGAGGGATAGGATTGCCTCAGGAGATGGCTGACCTGGCACCTTCAGCATATTGCATAATAGTGGAATCAGCCAAGGAATTGGACTACATACATTGAAAAAAGTCCCATTTAATGTGAATCACTCAGAGAAGATGAAAGAGGAGGGAAACAAAGCTGAAGTGAGAGAAAAGTAGGGGAGGGAGGAAGAGGAAAAGGAAAAAAGAAGTGAGAACCTAGTGACAGACAGAAGACATTTCGATTTCACAGTCAGTCTCAAAGTTCTTGACCAGGATGTTTTATTTATTTTTTTTATTTTTAATTTTTAAAAACTTTTAATTTTATATTGGAGTACAGTTGATTAACAATGTTGTGTTAGTTTCAGCTGTACAACAAAGTGATTCAGTTATACATATAGAGGTATTGTATCTATTCTTTTTCAAATTCTCTTCCCCATTAGGTTGTTACAGAATATGGAGCAGAGTTCCCTGTGCTATACAGTAGGTCCTTGTTGGTTATCCATTTTAAATATAGCAGTGTGTACATGTCAGTCCCAAACTCCCTAACTGTCCCTTCCCCCCATCCTTCCCCTCTGGTAACCATAAGTTTGTTCTCTAAGTCTGTGAGTCTGTTTCTGTTTTGTAAATAAGTTCATTTGTATCATATTTTTTAGATTCCACATATAAGCAATAGTGTACGATATTTCTCTTTTTCTATCTGACTTACTTCACTCAGTATGGCAATCTCTAGGTCCTAAAGGACAGAATCAGGCAGTTGCCCACTTAAGAGATCATTACACTTTGATAGAAATCTATGAGTAAATAAATGGATAAAAAATATGTAACAGGAATAACTGAGAATGTTGTTGATAAGCTTGGGTTTCTGTCTTACTAACATATTCATTTATGAAAATATTTGTCACATTGGAGAAGTTTTCAGAGATGGAGCAAAGTCCACAAGCCAGGTGTCTTCATGACACTAACCAGGTCGTCTGTGCTTACGTACGCACTTCTCACCTCCCCACCTGTCTTAATCTGTTCAGGCTGCTATAGCAGAATACCACAGACTGAGTGGTTTATAAACAACAGAAATTTTGGGGGATTAACATATATACACTACTATATATAAAATAGATCACCAACAAGGGCTGATTATATAGTACCAGGAACTATATTCAATATCTTATAATAACATAGAATGGAAAAGAATCTGAAAAAGAATAGATTTATATGTATATCTGAATCACTTTGCTGTACACCTGAAACTAACACAACATAGTAAATCAGCTATACTTCAATTAAAAAAAAAGAACAGAGATTTATTTCTCATAGTTCTGGAGGCTGGGAAGTCCAAGATCGAGGCACTAGCAGGTTTGGTGTCCGGTGAGGGCCAGATTGCTGGTTCACAGACAGCCCTCTTATGGCAGAAGGGGCAAGAGAGCTCTCTGGAGTCTCTTTTATAAGGGCAGAGCCCTCGTGGCCTAATCAACTCCCAAAGGTCCTACCTCCAAATACCATCGCATTGGGGATTATGTTTCAACATGAATTTTTGGGGACACAAACATTCAGTCTATAGCACCACCTAGTGTCTCCCAAGTGTGCCCTGATTATCTTAGGGTCTGATAACTGTGAAAGAGCACTAGAAATTATAAATGACTAGGTAAATGTGAGGAATGTATAATTGTTCTAATCTTATTTTACAGCATAGAGGGCAGGATTATACAAAATTACTTCTGTCTTGCACAAGAAGGAAGTGATGTCCAGTGACATAAGTGATTCACCCAGAACCACTTGGGGGGTGGAAACAGGCAGTGATCCTGAGGTAGCCATGTTGGTTCTGTCTTCCGTCCTTAGCTCTGCTGCTTAGGCCCAGCTCAGCTCTTTGTTATGAGTGGGTCTCTGCATCGGCCTCTCATTGGTGTCCTTTGAGGAAGATGTGAAAAAAGACAAGTGTTGGGATCGACCCCATGTCAATTCAACCAGAATTCTGGGGATAGGAGCCCAACACTGGTTTTTATTAAAAACTCCTCAGGAGGGTTCTAATGAACCAAGGTGGAGAACCTCTGATGTAAGCTGTCTTGAGTGATTGGACTTTTGTTCTATCCAAGACAACCAAGTAACATTTGAGGGAGCTATGAGGCTGCTTTCCCTGGGCAGGGCTCCATTCCCTCTGCCATGGTAACTGACCCCAGCTAGCATCGCTGCCCTGTCCCCCACACCTGATCATCTGCAGAGTTCTGCAGTTTGATAGAGAGCCAGGTAGTATCAAGTGGCAGATCCCTAGTGACAGGAAATCCAAGAGAGGAGTTGAATCAATAAGGGACATCATGTGGTTAAGAAATGGCCCTGTTGCTTAGACAGAGAACCCCAGGGAGAAGACAGAGCTGTCGGTTGGTCTAAGCAGAGCTACAGAGTGAGGTTGGCAAGCTTGAGGAGGCAGAAGAACAGTGTTTAGTGGGCGAGCAGGAATATTGCTGTGAGTAGAGACGGAGAGGTGGTGTGGGGCTCGGGCCTCAGGCAGCAGGGGCCTGAGGGTTAGGATGCAGTGGCCAAAATTGTGCTATACCAGAGGCAGCCATGTAGGACTCAAGGTCAGTCCATCAGGTCAGAGCTGGAACCCAACTCCAGAGCAGAGGAGCCACAGCACTGGGGTCTCAGAAGGAAAATGCAAACACAGAGAGGAACACGCAGGTTTGGAGAAGAAGTCCACCTGGACCACTCCTGCCAGTCTGGGCTGTGCATGGAGGTTGCTCTGCTTGCCCAGCCAGCCTGCTCCCAGCCATATAATTTGTGAGGGTCTAGTGCAGAATCAAAATGTGGGACCCCTTGTTTAAAAAGCAGGAAAAAGTGATGTTAAAAGTACTAAAATAGAAAGCTTTTTCCTTTTTTCCCATGGTCTCTCTCACAACTTGTCATGGCAATTTTTATTTGCTGCTTAATGTCTTTCTAAGTGAAGACAAATTGAAATTTAAGATTATCAGCATGAATTTGACTGTTCAACTTTATATTGTACAGTGCTAGTTTTTTTTTTTTTAAGATGTAGTCATACAACCCTATCTTTTTAAAAAAAAATTTTTAAATTTAAAAATTTTTAAATTTTTGGCGGTGTTGGGTCTTTGTTGCTGTGCGAGGGCTTTCTCTAGTTGCGGCAAGCGGGGGCCACTGTTCATCGCGGTGCGCGGGCCTCTCACTATTGCGGCCTCTCTTGTTGCGGAGCACAGGCTCCAGACGCGCAGGCTCAGTAGTTGTGGCTTACGGGCCCAGTTGCTCCGCGGCATGTGGGATCTTCCCAGACCAGGGCTCGAACCCGTGTCCCCTGCATCGGCAGGCAGATTCTCAACCACTGTGCCACCAGGGAAGCCCTAATTTAGTTTTTTTTTAAACTGATGAGCTCATTTTTATTTAGAAATGTTATCACTTCTGTAATTAACCTCACATCACAAGCCAAGTCAGCTCCTGCCTAGATTCCTTGGAGCAGGGGAATAGAGAGCTGGGCGGGGAGCAGGATTAGCAGCTGGGGAAGTCAGGAATCCCAGATAAGCTGTCAATAGGCTTGCTGGATGGAGCAGAGGGAAAGGCTAAATGCCTAGTTATCAGATCTGGGAGGCTAGTGTGAGAATAGGCCGGCCCTGGAGAAGGAAAGGGGATAAAACAGACCCTGGGGAGTTTCAGCAGAGGCACCTGGTGGCTGTCCTGGCTGGTGGCCTTGGGAGGCACAGGAAGGTCATGGCAGGCATCCAGGCTGGCTGCATCACAGTCTGACCTCATTAATGGCGGTAGGTTTAAAGGCTAGGACACTGGTTTCTGGGGGAACAAGTATAGAAGGTCAAGCAAGGCTGACTTCAGCTCCCAGAGAAACTAGAGGAGTTGAAGGCAAGGGTTTGGGAGCTCTGAGGACAACCCTGGTAGATAAGGCAGGTCTTTGCTGTAAGATGCAAGGCAAGAAGGAGTCCCAGCACTGGGTCTGGGATCCATGGTCAGGGGCAGGAGCACCCCAGACGCAATGGTTGTGAGTCCCTGAGCTCCAGGGTTCCTTCTATTTCTTTGACCGCAGGATATGCCCCAGGGCCTGAGGAAGGGCCGAGTGGCCCCAGCTGGGGGTTTGGAAAGGCACAGGAGTGGGGGGCCAGGGGAGTTGGTTACCTTATGTGCACCATTTCTGCTGGAATGCATTGGTTTGCTCCCTGATTTCTATCTTATATATTGGAAAACACAACATATTGGTCCTCCTTTCTCCAAAGAGATTGTGCTTGTAAATGATCCTGAAACATACATCCATGTTAGCTTGTTAAGCAATTCTAGGGGCTCAGAATTCACCGAATTCTGCACTGGTCCTTTTTCCTCAGGAGTCCTAGTGCTTTAAGCATTGTACACATGAAACACAAACACATAGAGAAAAATTCCCCAGGCAAATTGTTTAAAATTTACAAACAGTAAATCAGTCAGTCAATCTGTGGTTTGGAATCAGCAAACATTTAAACATTGTGGTAATTTCCAAACTATAGCCTGTGGCCAATGCTTGGCGTGCTCAATCAAAAGTCACACCTCTTAGCTGGCTGAGCACAGGTAATATGACCTGTCCTACCTCCAGAGGCTCAGAGAGAGGCCAAGGTGTTGTAATTCCTCATCACCGGAGGCTGGGGTCACTTCAGGATTCATGGCAGTTCTGAAATGCTCCAAGCTGCAGATAATTGCAATTCCTCTGAGCCAGGAATCCAAAGGTATCCTGTCACAGGGCACCAGGCTGATGTGTGTGGGTTTATGGGGCTTTGTGATTAGGGAGCCTACATTTCCAAAAATGATTCCTTCATTTTCTGACTTTTGTTAGTGACTGCAGTGCATCTTAATTATTAACATATTATCCCTTGGCTTCCAAATCACGATTCCTGCATCTGTTTCTTGCCTCTTTCTTTCCATATCCATGAGGTTTTGCACAGATTTGGGAAACCCAAATAACAACCCTTCTCTAGTGTGGGAAAAGGCAAGAGCAGGCATTTAAAATTCTTTGGCATTTCCCTGAAGTGGTCTGTAGATCTGATCTAGTGACTTAGTTCTGCATTCATAATTAATTGGGAGCATGTTCACAGCTCCTACTAAGCAGCCTGATTTACATTGTGAAACTAGCAGATGAGGGCTGCTGTGTCAGCCAATCAGAATTCCTGAGGACAGACAACACAAGGTCACGGATGAAGATTGTGTCTTGACAGGCCTTGAAGGGAAGTGAAAATAACCAGGTTTTGATTTGCGCCTATGGTCACTGCAGGCTCTGAAAGATGTCATTTTAAGATATTTCCTGTGTTTTCCTTTAGAGTCACAATACGTCAGGCTCGGCTAAATGAAGAACTAAATTAAAACTGTCATTCCAGCTCATAAATAAGAGATGTCTAATGCATTTAATTATTTATAGTCTTGAATCTTTCAAAAATGAAAATGACTATACACATTTTTAATGCAGTTCTCGGTAATTTGCCGCCTGACTGATAAGATTTACCGATAATCCTGGCTTGCAAACATGAAAAATAAAACTGAGACTGACTCGTTTATTTCACGAGACTGCTGCTTTGCTCCCTTGTGGTTGTAACAGAATTTAAATTAAAGTTAAATCTAATCACAACAAAATGATGTTCATATGCTCATATTAATAATTGAGTTTTCTGAGATCATGTGATAGGTACCTGGATGCCAGAGATTTTTGCACTGCCTGAAAAATCAATGCTTTATCTTTCTTCAAACTGTCTCCTGCTCAGGAGGTTGTGACCGGACCCATCGGATTTAACACGTGGTCCCTGAGCATGCCTCCCAGTCCATATTTGTAAGTTTGGTGAGGACTTAATGTTGGTTTGCAAGCTGGCCCCCTACAGGGAGGATAACAAGACTGAAGAATGAGGCAGATCACTCCAGATTGGCAGGTGGCAGGCTTAATAAACAAGGGAGCTCATATACGAGGCTTGTCTTGAGATGCTGAAAGATGCGTAGATCCCTGCACTCACCCGCCAAATCTTAAAAGTTATGTAGAGGCCTTTACTGGGTTCAGTCACATATACCATCCAGATGTTCTCAACAACACATTGTTCTCTCAAGGCTGCATCCTTGAAAACAGCTCTCACTCTGGGAACCGTGGGCAGAACATACATTACAAAGATAGGGGAGGGGATGAGGAGCCTCCAATTGCCTGGGTCCAGCTCTCGGGTTAACCAGTGGCCACGTCCTCTGGATGACCTCCTCCAACACTTCCATGTGGTTAAAAAAGGCTGTTGTGACTTCAGCGACACGAGGAAGTGCCCTTCTTCCCCAGAGTATTTCTCTCTCTTTGTGTGGGTGAAAAATCTTTCAGGTCTCCATTAAGACTCCAAAATGAGTTAAACTCACATTAAGGTATAGCTTAGCTTATGTCAGATCCTGAGAGTAATGTTTATTAAAAGGAGAGAGGAGATAGTTAAGTTGTCTCCATTATTTGAGTAATTACTTTCTTGGTGAGCAAAGATAAGTATTTGCTTTTGGTCTAGTGGTATAATGAAAAGTGAATTAATTTGGGAGTCATAAAGACCTAAGTTTGAATCTTGGTTATAACAATGATAAGCTAGTGTCCTTGAGTAAGTTACTTAAAATCTCTAGGGCTCAGTTTGTTTATTTCTAAAATTGACATAATAGTACCTGCCTCCCAGGGATGTTGTAAAGAGTAAATGAGGCAACATATGTAAAACACCTGTACTTAGTAGGTATTCTATTACTACTAGGGATGTTTGTATATGACTGGGAGAAAAGCAACAAATTGCTCATTAGTGAAAATAATTATATTTGTTCTTCTTTAAGGTTCTTGTCACTAAGAGTACCTAAGTACACTGCTCTCCAATCCTGTTATTTTACTTCTGCAAAAATCTTCACTGATTTCTTAGTTCTGCTCAGCGCTTCCCTTTGGGATTTCTCTGGATCATTTTACTAGTTGTTACTGCTCACATATATGTTTTGGAGCAAGGCTGTCAGTACCCCCTGCAGAAAAAGACCCTTTCCCCAGCTTGACACTTTCCACAGTCATGTGTAGCCCTAATGTGTCCTGGTATATCTCAGAATCCATAGCATGTACCCCAGAGGTCTTGGGTGGCCAAAGCACGTGTCTCACTCCCAAATGCTGGCAGGACCATGTGGACCTCCCGGGAAAGTATGGGTACTGCAGTGAAATGGAGAGGTCACGTCTGTCTAAATGGTGCAATGGCTTATTCCCAGCTCAAGATGATCGTTGCTGTGCATGAACATGGGCCCAATGTTGCCAGGTCTTTAGATTTTTCAAGAGAAGACAGATACCAAGGTATTATGTGAAAACTTCCAAGTTTTAATGGTGACAAGCTCTTCACATTAAACAAAACAAAGTAAAGCCCATGAGGACCAATGCTGTGCTATGTTAACAAAGCAGGCCTGTGGCTTTCCGGTTCTGACCTATGGGCTTATATGTTTTACTGGCCAGATTTCTGGGTGCCGTTTCTCTCTCAGGGGTCTTAGGCCTCCTGGGAACAGCTACAATTTCTCCTTTAGTAGCTATAAAAATCTCCTTCTTTCTCTCATGTGGTTCATGACATTTCGATTTAGCCATTTGGTTGCTGTAATGATATTCATATCTAATTTGTGGCCATAAAACATAACTATTGAACTTAAAAAAAATCAAGTGATGTCTTTAACCCTTACTCCATCCCTGACTTTCAAGCCCTTATCATCCTTGTGTCCCTGAATCTCACTCTATCCCAAGACCCCACAGAGGTGACAGGAGTTTAGAGATAAGAATGTCTGCAACACACAAATCTTAGTGACAAAAAGGTGTGCATTTTGATGGTTTAAGTTTTAGGCTTTGTGAAATGACCCAAAGTTAAAACAAAATATCCTGCTTAAGATCTTGAAGAAATGACTGTTCTTAGTCCTATTTCCTACTGGCAGAGGTTGTTCCTCAAAGACTGGGATATTATAGGCTCACAATCCCTTTCCCCAATACTTGGTACAGATAGATTTCAGAAATCACAATTGTTCGTATTTTGGAAATGTAACATATATATTACGGAACACTTCCTGTACAGTCTGGAACAGCACCTAATAATCAAATATGCCAGTATATCTATAGCAAAATAGGAATATTCATACTAAGTGTGATAAATGAAGACCACAACTAGCCACATATCAGTTCAGGTCAGGTTTTGTTATTGTTGTTTCTTCAGGTCAAGTTTTTTTCTTTTTATTAATTAATTTTTTTAAACATCTTTATTGGAGTATAATTGCTTTACAATGGTGTGTTATTTTCTGCTGTATAACAAAGTGAATCAGCTATACATATACATATATCCCCATATCCCCTCCCTCTTGTGTCTCCCTCCCACCCTCCCTATCCCACCCCTCTAGGTGGACACAAAGCACCAAGCTGATCTCCCTGTGCTATATGGCTGCTTCCCACTAGCTATCTATTTTACATTTGGTAGTGTATATATGTCCATGCTACTCTCTCACTTCATCCCAGCGTACCCTTCCCCCTCCCTGTGTCCTCAAGTCCATTCTCTACGTCTGCGTCTTTATTTCTATCCTGCCCTAGGTTCTTCCGAACCTTTTTTTTTTTTTTTGGTTCCATATGTATGTGTTAGCATACGGTATTTGTTTTTCTCTTTCTGACTTACTTCACTCTGTATGACAGACTCTAGGTCCATCCACCTCACTACAAATAACTCAATTTCATTTCTTTTTATGGCTGAGTAATTTTCCATTGTATATATGTACCACATCTTCTTTGGATAAAGAAGTCCATTCACCTGTCGATGGACGCTTAGGTTGCTTCCATGTCCTGGCTATTGTAAATTGTGCTGCAATGAACATTGTGGTACATGACTCTTTTTGAATTATGGTTTTCTCAGGGTATACGCCCAGTAGTGGAATTGCTGGGTCATATGGTAGTTCTATTTTTAGTTTTTTAAGGAACCTCCTTACTGTTTTCTATAGTGGCTTCACCAGTTTACACTCCCACCAACAGTGCAAGAGGGTTCCCTTTTCTCTACACCCTCTCCAGCATTTATTGTTTGTAGACTTTTTGATGATGGCCATTCTGACTGGTGTGAGGTGATACCTCACTGTAGTTTTGATTTGCATTTCTCTAATGATTAGTGATGTTGAGCATCCTTTCATGTGTTTGTTGGCAATCTGTATGTCTTTGGAGAAATGTCTATTTAGGTCTTTTGCCCGTTTTTGGACTGGGTTGTTTGTTTTTTTGATATTGAGCTGCATGAGCTGCTTGTATATTTTGGAGATTAATCCTTTGTCAGTTGCTTCGTTTAGAAATATTTTCTCCCATTCTGAGGGTTGTCTTTTCATCTTGTTTATGGTTTCCTTTGCTGTGCAAAAGCTTTTAAGTTTCATTAGGTCCCATTTGTTTATTTTTGTTTTTATTTCCATTTCTCTAGGAGGTGGGTCAAAAAGGATCTTGCTGTGATTCATGTCATAGAGTGTTCTGCCTATGTTTTCCTCTAAGAGTTCTATAGTGTCTGGCCTTACATTTAGGTCTTTAATCCATTTTGAGTTTATTTTTGTGTATGGTGTTAGGGAGTGTTCTAATTTCATTCTTTTACATGTAGCTGTCCAGTTTTCCCAGCAGCACTTATTGAAGATGCTGTCTTTTCTCCATTGTATATTCTTGCCTCCTTTATCAAAGATAAGGTGACCATACGTGCATGGGTTTATCTCTGGGCTTTCTATCCTGTTCCATTGATCTATATTTCTGTTTTTGTGCCAGTACCAGACTGTCTTGATTACTGTAGCTTTGTAGTATAGTCTGAAGTCAGGGAGCCTGATTCCTCCAGCTCTGTTTTTCTTTCTCAAGATTGCTTTGGCTTCAGGTCAGGTTTTAATGCCAAATGAATTACAGAAAAGATTCTGGTTTTGGATGTCAGAATTATGGATGAGGGACTATAAACCTATACACGAACCATAGTCCTGTTGCTGTTCAGTGGCAATCTCCTTAGTGTGGCTTCCATGGAAGATCTCATTTTGATCTTTATACTAACCCATGCTTCTGTATCTTATTGAATCATAAAAGTTACAAAAGGCTTTAAAAATTTTCTCCATTTTCTAAATTTCTTCAGTGAATATTTATAATTAAAAATATATTATAAAATTCACTTGAAATTTTATAAAGTTGGGGCAGTAGGATGCCCATACTTAGTGTGTGTGTGTGTATGTGTATGTGTGTGTGTGTGTGTGTGTGTGTGTGTGTGTGTGAGAGAGAGAGAGAGAGAGACCTGATGAAAACTTAACTTTGATTTTGCTTTTCACTGCTGTAGCATGAAGTTCTCCTGTCTGTGAGCACCTCATTAGGAAGAGGTGGAAGGAATTCCCTCCTTGCCCACCAACCTCCTCTTCCTCTGTCCACCCCTTGACCCTTACAGGGGGTAAACAGGCCTCGGTGTTTTATTTATTTATACAATCTTATTAAGGTAATGGCAGGGCATTTTGGTTTCAGGAGGGCAAAAAGGCACCCCTGGGAGAGGAGGAGCAGTTGCAAGTTGTACAAGGATGGATGGATAGGTGGATGCCTGTACTCATGCTGGCATCGTGCCTCTAAGGCAGCAGGATCTCAGAGAATGACCTCTTGGGGCCCTGAACCGGTTGGTAACTAATGGTGGTGGCATTTTGAGCCTAGGTTGCTCATCACAGAGGGAGTGGAGTGGGATCTGCTTAAGCAAAGTTGCCTAGACCAGTAGTGACTAGGAAGGCTTGACTGCACCACTGCGGGGCCAAGAAAGGCAAGGGCAGGGGAGGCAGCTGAAACAGACCCCACGGTGCCTCCTCTCAGAGAGGAAGTCGAAGTGGCTTCCTTTCCAGACTCTGTAAGTTCCTGGGGGCCTTGAACCATCCAAGGGAGAATGGGACACTCCTAGAAGGTAATGCTGGACTTGGACCAATCTTGAGAAAAACAAATGTGACATTCCTTGCATCTGAAGACTGAGGCACTGTCTATAATTATTACAACTGAAAAAAGGATTATAATATAGAAAATAATTATATCCAGGTTTTAAGAATTTGAGTGTCTCTCATACTATTATCTAGGATTATCTGACCTATGTAATAATGTTATAAAAAAGGGGAAAGAAAATAAATGGATCAAAGTTCTGATATGGTGGGGAGATATTAGATCTCTAAGGAAGGATTGGAGGGGAGATGACAGGAAGGGAAAAAGTCTTAGAAATAGGGGATTAGAGGGAACCCACTCTACAGACTTACCAGGGGGCTAACCAGCTTCTAGAAAAAATCATAGTTAATCAGTGGTTTCCAGTCTAGGATCCTGAGCCCCTAGAGGTCAGTGGAATGGTGCTGGGACTCTTCGAGCAATTTTCTGAATCTCTAAAATTCAGACAGAAATCATGCTTTTCCCTCTGAAATGGCTGTATGGGCTAGCAAGAACACGTCTCTTTGCTTTTGTGTGGGATTCTATTGCTTGAGAGTGGGAACAGTGATTATCCAACACTAATCAGAAGCCATGTATACTTCTAAGGTGTATCAGTGATTAATAGAAAAAGGGGAGAAACAATGACTCAACAAACATAGTTTGTTTGATAGTCAAGAACACTGCCAAAACATAGTATTGGGTAGGGGCATTTATAAAAGAAGTTCTCAGGAAATGGCTGGGAACCCTTGTGGACACGATTCTGTCTCCCATATTCTCTGAAGCCAGGTAGCCAGTCATTCCCTGTGCCTGGCTGCCCAGCTCAACAGCGTTGTCCCTGAGGGCTGTGCGGATGGCTGGAGGCCAGCTGTCTCCTGATGGAGCTGGTCTTTAAATCAGTAAATCAAAATAGACTTATTTTCAAAAGAGTAGAAGATTTAAATCTTCCTTGTTGATGGACATTTAATCATTCTCATTCTCATTAAGTGAACTTGGACCAGTCCTCCGTAGCATTGTGGACCTAGGACTCTTTGGATCTCTGACTTTTTTCCCCCATCATCTTCATTTACCATCTGCTTCTTTCTCCTGCCATCTGTGGGTGGTCTGCTTCTCTCCCTCCACATACATTTCCATGGCTCCTGCCCATCCACCTCCCAACCTTCCCCTCTAGTCCTGGTTCATCAGGATTTCTCCTTTACAGTTGTTCTGCTACTGCAGAGCTCCTACTATGTTCTAGGTCCTGTGCTGGCTCATGTGCAAAGTTCCCAGCAAAGGCTAGTTGCTAAGAAAATGTTTATCTCTTTCTACCATTCACACTGACTTCCATGCAGGAAAAAAAAATCCCATTTCATCCTTTCTGTGTGAGGTCATGTTATCAAGGCACAGAAAATCTCATAGGTACACTTAGTCTTCTGCTGTGGTAGGAGTTGAGTGGGGGACAGTGTGTACATACATCCTTGCAGACCTGTCCTAAGCATTCTTAAAGGTGTCTGTCCACAGGGCAGTGGGTAGCAGGGTACAAAGGACAATTGGGATTCTGCCGGCAGTCTAACTGTTATAGGGGTTGCAGAATTTCCCTCTGGACCCCTTGGTCTGATGCACTTAGAGAAGGACTCCTATATGCTTGCGATCTAGAAGTTGGAAGGTAGAAAGGGAAAACCTTCCTCTAAATCTGTGTTCCCGTTAAATCTTTAGCATCTTCAGATTACTGCTGTGGCTGTTTAATTGTGAGCCTCCCTTGGCTGAAAGAGCAAGCCTTCTTCAGTGGTGCCTGATTCCTTGTAGGAGGGTTTGGGGTTTGTTAGTGGCTACCCCTACCCACACTATGAGGCTAGGGGCAATTTGGCTAAAGATGCTCCAATCCTCCCAAACTGGAGTGAAAATTAAAGTTCTAGTCCTTTAGATTCACAGTGGCTATATTAGTTTCTTAGGGCTTCCATACAAATGACCACAAGCTAGGTGGCTTAAAACAATAGGAGTTATTCTCTCATAGTTGAGGATGCCAGAAGTCAGAAATCAAGATGTTGGCTGGGTCGACTCCTTCTGGAGGCTCAGAGGGAGAAACCGTCCCAGGCCTCTCTCCTTGCTTCTGGTGCTGATCTGCAGTCCTTGGCATCCTTTGGCTTGTGGATGCATCACTTCAATCTCTGCCTCCATCTTTGCATCACCTGTGTCTCTATGTGTCCTTTTTGTTTCTTATTAGGACACTCCCATCGGATTTAGAGCTCACTTTAATCCAGTATGATCTCATCTCCATCCTTACCGTCATTACATCTCTAAAGAGCCTATTTCCAAATAAGGTCACATTCTGAGGTCCTGGGTGGACATGGATTTTGGGGGGCACTATTCAATCCACTATAGCGGTCAACCTAGCACGACCCTCCTTTCCTCTGAAAGTCAGTCCCTCATCCACTTGATGGTATCATCATGCCTTATAAAATACCTTACTGTTTGCAAGTGCTTTTTCATCTGATATCTAATTTGAGCCCCTCCCTCTGAGACAACTGGATTGGGCATTACCTTTGCTAAATCTCACCTGTAGAATGTGTGCAAGAAGTGACTTAATTAAGGTAAGTTGCAGAGATGGGACTAGCTCCCATGTTCTCCTGATTCCCAGAAAGAATGCACTGTGCCCACCCCTCTTCCCTATTGGGATGTGTGTCGGGGGGAGGGAAGCTGTGCATTTCTTTTTATTTTCTGACCAACAATCACATTCAGTTATTAAGTGATAAGCTCACTGAAGCTGTGATAAAAAAAAAGCAGCTGTAGATCCTCCTATTCTCTCACACCCCGGCTGAGGCTGGGTTCATACCTGCCACGCTTACTCCTATGAAGAAATGTTGCTGTTTGGAGACCCAGGCTTGGCCCAGGATCCTAGCACCGCTCACCACCACATACCCCAGCCCCTTCCCTCTCCTTGAGAGTCTGGGCTCTGCAAACTGCCCATTGGAATGGCAGCAGGCTTCCCATTCCTGACACATTGTCCCTCATGGAGGGATTTATTAATGGGTTAACTGAGGCTGCCGAGGCTGAATCCTCTCTCCTTATGAAAATGAGGACTTTCCCAACACATTAGACATACTTATTTAACATATATAAACCATTTAAAACCAACCAACATATATAGACCATTTAAAAAAGACAGAAAGATATCACAAGCTCAGCAGCGTGCCTGAGAAATGTTTGTCTTCAAGGTGATGTTTAAGTGGAGAAAGCAGACTTGAAAATGGGAAACACTTGTACTGAAGTTACTTATAGTTTGTTCCTTGACTTCTTTGGGACTCAGTTTCCTCATCAGTAAAATGAGAATTACAATATCTCTTTGTCTACTCCATCTGAGATAACGTTTTCCAAAGATTCCTTGCATAAATTAAATTCCATCCAAATAAAAGTGTAATAGTTAGAAAGTCCATAACCCACGTGGTTCAGTCCCAGAGCAGCAACAGCGTGAAAAAACATGGTCCTCAGAACTAGGAGACTAACTCAGGTCCTGTGCTAGGATGTCACGAGCGCCATGAAGAGGATATAAATTGCCATCCCCAGTTTCCTTGCTCTTGCCACAGCCCACCCTAATTTTTCTTCATGACTCAGGCAGAAGAGCCTGACGATAAACAAGCTGGAGACCTCTTTAGAGGACCAGAGCAGTGGAAGGATAGGCACGCACAAATACGCTAAAAATTATAGTCTCTTATGTGATGGGGTAAACGTTTTTAGGTTGGAGACCAGAAAACTGCTTTTGGTCGAAAGAGTAGGGTTGGTAGACCATCATAGCCATGGTCTCAGGCCACATCTGCCTGGCCATATCTCCAAGTGGTGGAGAACAGAAAACCGCTGCTGCTCAGGGTATCAGAGAGCTGTGCACTTCAGTTCTGGTGCAACTCACTGGAGCTCCTGGGGCTCCTGTTGTCTTCAGTGCTGAGAGGAGAAAGCACTTCCGGGAAAACAGTCATTTCTGCTTGTACTTGTAGATCAGTGGTTTACTAGGGGTGTGGGGAGGTTGCCCTCCCCCAGCACAACCCCATTCCCAGGCACATTTGACATGTCCAGAGACATTTTTGCTTGTTACAATTTAAAGAGGGATTGTGTGCTACTGGCATCTAGTAGGAAGAGACCAGGGATGCTGCTAAACATCCTGTAACACACAGGACAGCCCCACAGCAAAGAGTTATCTGGCCCCAAGTATCAGTAGTGCTGAGGTTGAGACACTGCTGTAGACCTTCCTGGTCATCTCTTGCCATCACAAGCTCTCACCCCCTAAGCCCATCTCAGCTGTGTTCTGACCTTGACCTATCCCAATTTCCAGGGAACAATTTCTAGGGAAAGAAATAGACTATCTCTGGGAGAGTAGATGGGAGCTGGAAATTAAGAAATTCTGACTGCGGGTTGGAGAGAAAAGGGAGGTCAGAGCTGATTGATTTCCCTGCCATTAAAAATGGGACGTAGCGTTTAAAGAATGAAGAGGGACAAAGGGCACGTATGCTAAGAGGAGCACCACATGCAAATGAAATGCAGTTTGAGCCCCCAAGCAGGGAATTGAAACAGGCTGTAAACAAACGGCATCCATTTTCAGATGAAAAGAGGACAGCGGGTCCCATCAGCCCCGAGAAGCATATCGACTGGGCAAACAGATTTCACGTTGACATTTCCCAGGAATGACAAAGGCAGTAAAATACCAAAAACAATCTGATTCCAGTGGCAGTGGTATCTCTTTAATGGTGTTTTTGTACCAGTGCTGATTTTCACAAGGCAGCATTGGTGAGACGCTGCCCTTTCCAAACTTCCATGGAAATATTTTCCATCATTTTGACATTTCATTTAAAATGAAATATAGGAGATATTAAAAATTCATGCTCATGACAGGTATTATTTGTTTGACTTTGGAATATACAGTGAACGCACTGTTAATGAACAGTGAGGGAAGTGTCAGGATTGTGTGCACGTGCATATTCATGGGCTGCTTCCTGACTTCAGAAGAAAACAATTGCAGAATCAAAAAGGGCTGACCTTTTATGGTTCTAAAATCCATGAGTGTGTGGTTATAATAATTGAAAATGGAATAATAAAAATGACCCTTTTTGGGGGTAGTTCAGGGAAAAGCAAAATGCCATGACTTTATCCTAGAAACATGAACCTCAATTATTTCTGAATTTGCATGAATTACATGAATATCTCACTTGAAACATTACAGGGATGCAATCACATTAATTCATCCAACTGCCAGCATTCCATCTGTGTTTCTCTGTAGTCTTTCCTCCACCCTGAGGACAGTGCAATGGCTCCATCCCTTTGAATCCTCTATTCACCTCCCATTTAGAATCTAGGAGGAAATTGCTTTTTCCTAAGCTGGGAGAGACGTTTTCTGCACTGTTCTGGGTGAGGTGAAGGAAAGGGACTGTTTGTGTTCATTACCATCGGCACAAGAGAAGGGCCACTATCAGGGAATGGGAAAAAAGAGTGGGAGGAGAACCTAGTTCCTCATGTAGTAAGACCAAAGAGGGTAGCCTTCTATTTTCTCTTATTCAAAAACATAATTTATTATTATTATTTTTTGGTGAAATAGAAAAGAATAGCTTTATTGCTTTTCCAGGCAAAGGGGGCCACAGTGGGCAAATGCCCTCAAAACGGTGTGTCCCCATAATTTATTATTATTACTTAAAAAAATTAAGGTGTAGAACTGTTGCATTCTTAAGTGTTCTCCACCGTGCAAAATCTGTGAACACATCTCAGTATTCTCACTGATTTCCTTTATAAATTAAATAAAAGTTTCATTTATTCACAAATCCTTTCAGCATGCCTGCCATCTGCTGGGTGCAGGGGCAAGACAGGTGTCAACCTTGCAAACATTATAGTCTAGTGGGGGGATGGACAGTGCCATGGGGGAGGGTAGGTTACTGCAGATGCACATGACAGGGGGAATCAGGCTGGTCTGGAAGTTCCAAGAAGGCTCCCTGGTGAGCCTTGAAGAAGGAGTGAGAGATGACCTGGTAGAAAAAACAACAGGTGTTAAGCCTCCTGAAGGGGAGATGCTTTTCTAAGACGACCCCCCAGCCACCACAAGGGTAACAACAGCACAGAAACGTCAAGAGAAATTAGCTCTCAGGGGTGAAGCATGGTGGGCTTCAGGAGGCCTGGATTCTAGTGTTGGTTCTGACATTTATTAAGGAACAGAGAGGTTGTGCTATTTGTTCAAGGTCACACGGTCTATTTTCTCATTGTAATTTCTGCATGTGGGAAATGGTGGGAGCATGAGGTTCCAGGCTGAATTTAGTGATCTGAAATTCTATTTTTGAATACGCAGTAGTCTCTTACATTTGTGCATGTATGTAAAGAATACTGTAAATCAATATTAGTGCTTTTATTTTCCTTCTTTAAGATTTTCTATGAAGTTATACATATCCCATGGGCTATGGAACTAGAATATAAGCTCTAAGAGAAAAGGAAGGGACTTCCCGGGTGGTGCAGTGGTTAAGAATTAGCCTGCCAATGCAGGGGACACGGGTTCGAGCCCTGGTCTGGGAGGATCCCACATGCCGCGGTACAGCTAGACCTGTGCGCCACAACTACTGAGCCTGCACTCTAGAGCCTGTGAGCCACAACTACTGAGCCTGAGTGCCACAACTACTGAGCCCGCACGCCTAGTGCTGGTGCTTCACAACAAGAGAAGCCACCACAATGAGAAGCCCACACACCGCAACGAAGAGTAGCCCCACTCACCACAACTAGAGAAACCCTGCGCACAGCAACGAAGAGCCAGTGCAGCCAAAAATAAATAAATAAATAAAAAAGAGAAAAGGAAACTTGTCCTCCTTGTTTACCACTTCCTAGGAGAGTTCCTGGCACACAGTGGGTGTCTAAGAAATAAGGCTGAATGAATAAATAAATTTTATTAAAAATTAACAAATTACCTGTTAGTTAACATCATAATGTGAAAAGCCAATGGGGCACAGTTTTAGAGACCAGGCCCCTTGGTCAGGTGAGAGTGCCAGGAGGAAGTGTGGGGCATAGGGTCAACAAGTGTTGATCTGAGTGAAGTTTTCACTTTTTATCCAGATTTTTCAGCATCAGGTATGTTAAATTTTTATGTCAGCAAATTTAACATACCTTATTTTTAACAAAGCAAAGACTTTCCCAAGTGGACTCCAAGTAGGAGATAGTGATAAAAACGAGCAAAAACCAAGAAGGTGGATAGGACATCAGGTTCACTATCAGAAAAGATCCTATAGAGGCCAGTAGTTCAAAGAAAGTCTGATTTTCGTTCCTTCTCATCCCTCCCTGTTTCTTTTCATATCGAATTCCTACATTTAGTCAGATACTCCCTCCCACTTCATATTTCTAGCGTACATTTCCCTTCTGTTCTGCAACCCCAGTAAGAATTTAAGATATCAACTTGACTTGACATAGTAATACCTTTACATCTTGTAGCGCTTAACCCTTTCAAAGATGTTGGTATTAGGATCTTACAAAAAAAACACAAATCTTCCCACACTTCATGAAAGGGGAGGCATTTTCCATTCTCTAGATCAGGAAGATGACACATGGTGAGAGGTCTTCCTTAGGGTCACAGAGGGGATCACTCCCAGCATCCTCAAAGTTGGATACATCAAGAAAGGTGTAATGAAGAGACTCTGTACAGAGGTTTGCACATGGTGTAGGGAAAAATCTTAAGAAGCAGTGTGGAATCCTAGAGCTGTACATAGTGGGGCTGTTGTTACTTGTAAGTCTGAAGACATGAAGCGATTAACAGAACCCAGCAATAGGGAGGGATGTGGGGAGGGGACCCTGAAAGGAGCTAAAACACAGCCACCTGTTTGTGACACCACAGGGGGAAAGCCAAGGGAACAAACACCTCTGCTTCCATCTCCTCTACCTTGCCGATTTGTTGTTGGTGCTCCCTATCCAACAAACCCAACTGGAAACCAGAGGCAAGGAAGTCCATACTTGTCAATCTCCTGGCACCCAGTAGGTTGAACAAGGGTGGAGAGTGATCTAGAAACTCAGGAAGAGGTCTGTCACACCCACCACTCTGAGGTGGGTTGGGACTAGAGGTCACGTCTCCAGATTTCCCTCTCACTACTTGTCTGCATGCCATGCTTTCCTCCAAATGAGAGAATCTGAATTCACAGCACCTGACCCCAAACCACCTGCGAGCTCTTTGATCCCTATATCTTGAGGATTTCTGGTTGGAAGGCAAAACTTTGGGTAGATGTATTATTTATCCACTTATCATCCCTGCACATCCTTAACATGGACTATTGAAAGTGTATCTAATAACTGATTCTCCTGACCATTTAACATGAGAATTTGTTCCTTTACCCCAACTGCAAGGTGATTATTGATACAGAACAACTGATTACGTACTCTAGCTACACACATCAGCATGTTGATTATGTGAAATCTCATAAGGAATTATCGTAAATGCTAACCATTGTGTAAGTGAAGGTCAAACGTTACATCTTCTATTGGTGTCATCAGCATTTTTAGGATAAATCTTTGAAGCACACAAATTAATATTGGGATACATGTCAGCACTGAAGGCATCTGTGAGAAATTAAATGCTTGTGGACTACGTAAGAGAGAGTGCAAGATAGAGGAAAAATATACCAGGGTCCCCATGCACAAAATTGTTGGTTTGAACTACAAAGACTACGATCAGTCAGCTTTTTAAAAGAGCTAAATGTAGCTCAGATATTTGAGTTAGTCAGAAATACCGCTTCCCAATTTTAAATGTTTAGTCAGTGAGCAGCTGTGGAGAAAGACCTGCGTGCATGCGTACTCTGTTTAAAAGTATAGCTGGGAGTGCATTTGTAGAGGCAATATATATAGTATGGTAATTAAAAGCAATTCTTGTGGATTAAGACATATCTGGATTCAAATCCTGGCTCCACCACTTGCCAGCTATGTGATTTTTCTGAGCCTCTGTTTCCTCCTATGTATGTAAAATAGGAATAATAATAGTACTACTTGTATCAGTTAGCTCTTTCTACAGTTATGCTGCATAAGAAATGTAGCATAGAACCTCATAATCACAAAACCTCAGTGGCATAGAACAACAGTGGCATAGAACATTTATTGCTCATGTGTCTGGAGTCACGTGGATGTTGGTAAGGATGTTGCTGATTTGGATTGGACTTGATCACTTGTCTGGGTGTTGACTGGCTATTGGCTAATCTAAATGGCCTCATCTGGAATGACTTGGGTGACTGGCTGTGCTGCATGTGTCTTTCATCCTCTAGCAGGCTAGCTTGGGCAGAGTCTCATGGTGGTGGCAGAGGGCAGGATCAGTAAGCAGAAACACAGAAGCACTTTTCAAGCCTGTGATTGCTAATATTCTATTGGCCAAGGGAACATGACTAAGTTCTAAGTCAGACTGGGAGGGCACTACACAGTTACATGCAAAGAATGCGGCTACAAGGAAAGAGGGAGAGTTGGGGCCATTAATGCAATCAGTCTACTGCAGGATAATGAAGTTTAAATGAGATAATACTCAGCAAGTACTCAGCACTTGGTGATCATTTAATAAATGGTAGTTGTTGTTATTATTACTATTCCCTATTCATATCACAACTGGCATCTATCAAGGTCTTTTTTTTTCTAAGCTGGTCTTTGTGTGCTACTTTATGAGCTTATAGAAATTCTTGCTTTAAAACAGAATGGAGAGGTTTGGGTTTAAAACCTGGCTATAAAACTGACTCTTAATACAACCTTACTGTGTATTGTGGTGGAAAGGAGTGTTTGCTGGGGAGCCAGAGAGACCTGGTTAAATATTTTGACCATTTTCTGTTCTTTGATCTTGTATATTTACTCCTCCTCAGTCTCCTTAGCTGCAAAATGCAGATAATTGTATTTATCCTGCTGAATATATTTTAAAGATTAAATAAGAAAAATATGTTTTATGTCTTTCTCAATATTTGTCACACAATTTGTATTCAATAAATGGTAGCTATTATTATCGATAACCTTTGTAATCTATGTTTGTAGAAAATTTGGAAAAATAATTACCAAATTTCTGGGTTTTTTTTAACATCTTTATTGGAGTATAATTGCTTTACAATGGTCTGTTAGTTTCTGCTTTATAACAAAGTGAATCAGCTATACATATACATATATCCCCATATCTCCTCCCTCTTGCATCTCCCTTCTACCCTCCATATCCCACCCCTCTAGGTGGTCACAAGTCTATTTTATTTTTATTTTTTGTGTTTTAGCCACACCACACAGCATGTGGGACCTTAGTTCCCTGACCAGAGATCGAACCCATGCCCCCTGCAGTGGAAGTACAGAGTCTTAACCACTGGACCACCAGGGAAGTCCCAATCTCTATTTTATTTATTTCCTTTTTGATCTTTATTATTTCTTCCCTTCTGCTGACTTTGGATTTTGTTTGTTTGTTCTCCTTATTCAAATACTTTTAGGTGGTGGGTCATGTTGTTTGAGATTTTCTTGTTTCTTGAGGAAGGTCTGTATTACTACAAACTTCCCTCTTAGAACTGCTTTTGCTGAATCCCACGGATTTTGTTAGATTATATCTTCATTTTCATTTGTCTTAGAGTATTTTCTGATTTATTCTTTGATTTCATCATTGACCCACTGGTTTTTTAGTAGCATGTTGTTTAGTCTTCATGTGTTCTTTTCCCATTTTTCTTTCTGTGGTTGATTTCTAGATTCATATTGTTGCGATCAGAAAACATGCCTGAAATACTTTCTAAATTATTAAATTTGTTGCGGCTTGTTTTGTAACCTAGTATGTGGTCTATCCTGGAGAATATTTCATGCACTCTTGCAAAGATTGTGTACTTTTTTTTTTTTGGATGTAGTGTCGTGTAGATATAAATTAAGTCCAACTGGTCTATTGTGTCATTTAGGACCTCTGTCACCTTACTGATTTTCTTTCTGGATGATCTGTCCATTGATGTCAGTGGGGTGTTAAAGTCTCCTACTGTTATTGTATTCCTGTCAATTTCTCCCTTTACTGTTTATTATTTCATCGTATAAATATATACTTCATTTTACTGTTGTTGGATAATTTGGGTTATTACCATTTAGACTCTTAAGAATAATGTTGCTATTCTCATAAGTGTATGTACTTTCTTGGTTTGTATGTGTGCACATTTCTGTTGGGTATATACCTAAGAGTGGACTAGCTAGATCATAGGTATGTGTGTGTTCATCTTCAGTAGATAGTGCCAAACTCTTCCAAGATGGGTGTTCTAATTGACACTCCCACCTGCAGTACATAAAAGTTCCTGTTTACATTCTCTTTAACACTTGGCCTTTTAAAAAATTAGCTATTCTGGCAGGTGCTTTGGTATTTCGTTGTGGTTTTACTTTGTATTTCTCCAATAACATTGAAATTGAACACCACTTCATGTGTTTACTTGAGCCATCTAGATATTCTCTCTTCAGATGTATGTGTTCAAATCTCTTGCCCATTTTTCTTCTGGTTATCTGACTTAAAATTGATTCGTGGGAGTTCCTTTTGTATCCTGGATAAAACATGTATTGCAAGTATATTTTCTCACACTGTAGTTTTTTAAAAATACTCTTTTGTAGTGTCTCTTCATGAACATAAGTTCTTAATACAAAGATAGTCAAATATATCATTCCCATCTTCCCTCCCTTTTACTATTTGATTTGTGTGTGTGTGTGTGTGTGTGTGTGTGTGTGTGCGTGTTGTGTTTAAGAAAATTTTTTCTGACTTGGATAACAACAATCTCCTATTATTCTCTTTAAAATGTTTTTTCTGTTGCTGTTTGTTTCACATTTGGGTTTACAAGGTACCTAGATTTGAGTTTTGCATAGAATGAGGTAGGAATCAAATTCTATTGTTTTCCATATGGACATTCCATTGTCCCAGCACCTGTTAGTGACAATATTGTCCTTTTCCCATTGCTCTTCAATTCTACCTTTGCTTTAAATCAATATCCATATATGTGTGTATCTGTTTCTGGGCTTTCTATTCTATCCATTGATCTATTGTCTATAAACTTCAGTCTAGAGGGTATTAAATTTTTAAAAAGGGTTTTGCTACATAATGAAGGAGGCTTTTTATTTGGATCTTTTAAAAAAAGTAATAGATAGTCCTTGGAACTACTTTCCTCACAGCCAGTCAGACTGATTCTGAGAAGTTTCCTAGTTGTTCAAGCTGTAAGTGAAATTACAACAAAGTCAGTGATTAGCAATTCATATTCGCTTTTTTGTTGTTATTGTTAATAGTCCTTCCTCCATTCTTTGTGCTTTCAAATATCTCTCTTGTCTCTGGCAATCTACCATCTATCTATCCTATTTTTACGTTCCTCTCATTACTCCCTCTCAACTGGATGTCAGAAAACTTTGCAGAGACATAAACATGATTACAACACAACCCTTTCCAGGGACATTTATGTTTTACAGTGGTCTCTTTAGAAAAAAAATGCCTCCAAAACCAAAAGGAATGGATCTCTCATGGTAAAATGTTAGAATTATAAGAGGGCCACAGATGGTTGGTTTTGTCGTCTGTAATATGGCAAAATAGGACTGGGTGACCTCTAGTTCTGCAGTCCAGAGAGGTGACAAGATTTGCTCAAAGTCACCTAATTAATGTGTGCAAAACAGGAACAATAATCGGTATCAGAAGATATATTTATAAGGATTTTTTGAGGGATGTCTTCTTAGTGATCTTAAAATTTTACCAGATGAGTAGTAATTTATTCAGCTACCTCCAAAGACGAGCTCTTTTCTGAATTAATTATTATGGAATTGCAAGATTAGACTGCAGTCCTTCATTTAAAACTGCTTTAAGCAAAAGTGAAAAGAAAGAAAGGCCTTAAGGTGAACCTTCCTTTAGTAAAATATTACTTGTCCCCATCTGGTTCTTTTAAAGAAATGTTGTCTTACATGCTTTCCCCCTTGTCAGTTGTGGCCCTGAGGCAGTGCTTCAGCTGCTTGGGTCAGTTTCTATTAAGACATATTTCCTGTGAAGACCATGTCCCTTTCCTTTATTTTGGGCACCCCTCCTTAGAGGTGTCAGCTAACTGTAAGAAGTGAAAGACCCCATTACCACTTTCCTCCCTTAGATTCCATGCAGTTAGATCAGATTAGATAAGATTCAGTTCACTTTGATCCAATTCTTTTCAAATGTTTTTTGAGTGCCTAGTATGTGCTGAGCACTGAGGTAGGCACGAGGAATACAGAGATGAATCAGATAAAGCAAGATTCCTGCCCTAGCAGTGTTGATATTCTAATGGGGAGGCTTGACATAAAGCAAGTAATGACAGTTATGAGGGAAGGTTTAGGTGACACCAAAGCTTTCTGGGTATGTTCTACATCCAGGAGAAAAGGCAAAGGCCAGTCCAGGGCTGTTACTTCATTTTGGCTCAAGTTACCATGAAACTCAGACAATACTGGCTCTTTTTCTCTGCCTAACCCACAAAATTTAGTTACATTTAACAAACATTTATTGACTAACTAACTGATAGGAGGCATTGTGGTGTATGCTAGGGGAACAAGGCTCAGAAGAGAGGAGAAAAGGGACCTGAAGATGAGTAAGATATGATTCCTGATCTCAAAGGGCATGGGATCTGGGGGTGGGGACAGTAATAGGATATAATCGTCAAAACAATGTAAAATTGTGCTCTAAGAAAGACAAATGGGACAAGTGAATGATTTTGAACTCAGGGGAAGGGGATACAATTTGGGGAATCATTGTGAGAGGCTCAGTGAAGGAAGAGATATTTATGGTGATCTTTATGGGATAAGCAGGGTTAACCAGAAATTATGGGGAAAGGCTTCTGGGTAGAAGGTCTGGTAGAAGAAAAGATACAGAAGCAGGAAGCTGTAGTTACAGGGGAGTGGTGGGAAAGTAGAGACTGGAAAGGTACTTGGGTGGACCACGATATGGAAGACTTTATGTGAAAAAAAAAAAAGAGCACACATCTAATTTGGTTGGCAATTGTTATTGAGGGAGAAAGTACATGATCAGAGCTCTGTGCCTTTGACATATTTTTCTGCCACTAGCAGGACAGAGGGTTGACTGACAGGGGAGGGGATGAGGTAATCAATTGGAGGTGATTGAAATAGGCTTTACACAAGGGCCTATGACTGCAAGAAGAGTCTCAGGGGAGGGACACTGTGGACAAAGGGGCTATAAGATTGAGCTACAGAAAACCTTTTCTTCTCATATTCCAAGATGAGTTGAAGATTTTGCACCTTGGTAATGTGGACAAAGATGGTGTGTATAGTAGGCAGTTACCGTTTGTGTTTTTGGACTCCCCACTGTGTGGGAATTTATGCGGAGCAGGTTTCTACCTTCTAAGGAGGAGGCTGGGAGGGGCCAGGCCTCTCATTTAGCTCCAGGTACCTAGGTGTAGGCACACAACCCAGGTTTAGCCAATTTATCTGGTGGGACATTGAATCTGTGGGGGAGGAGTGATGTGGAGACCCAGGGGCATACCCCCATAAAAATAAAAGCACATGGAAATAAAAACACAACAATTTGATGCCCCTGCATCCACCTGTCTTGTTGCACTGAGGGTCCTCCCCATCTTGGCTGTCACCACCTCGACTACACAGACCTAGGATGTGGACTTGTCTACCCTCACCTGTTTCTCCTGGGCCAAGGACTTTTTCAGCTTATACCTTTCATATGGGTCCTACTGTGGGAGCTAAACAATCCTGCCCCATGGCCCCCAGCAGCCCAGAGTGTCAGGCCTGGTCTCCCCCATCTTTAGGTGAATTCAGAGGCCAGGGACGATGACTTACTGTTGCAGTATATATTCCTAGCCACAAACACATTTTTAGGGGGAAATGGAAGTGCTAAATGTGAACTTTTAGCTTTCTGACTGCTGAATAAATAAGTGAACAACCTTGAGACAATGTATCTTAAGTGCATAGCGAGAATGTATTGTTTTCCTAGTCATCCATTTCCTACATAAATAAGTGTCCTGGCAGGAGCACTAGGCCGTGTGCGTTTTACTTCCATTACTGCCAGCAGCAGCCTGGGAGGGAGATGGGGAAGGCCTCGTGGAAAGAGCTCACTGGGGATTCAGGGATCAGCGTTCTAGTCCTGTCATTGTCACCACGTGGAGGTATGGTCATTGTGGTGAGCTCCTTGTCTATTTCCTCATTTATAGTAAGGTCATTTTGGCAGGCGTTAAAAGCCACACGAGCTGCTTTTCCCTCCCAAGTGTTTCCAGCTGTCCTTAGATGCAACCTCAATGCATTTGTACAGTGCTGCCTGCTGAGCCTGCGTCACACTCCCAGAAATATCCATTAAGGTTGAGAATCTAACACCTTCTCTCCATCCTTCCTATCCCTGACTGTCTCAAAGAAAACCAACTGTAAAGAACAAAGGATTGGGGTAAAGTGAATTGGGATAAAGCTACTCTGGGTTCTGGATTGACTAAGGAAGTTTTTCCATTTCTCTGCCTGGAGGATTCATGAAGGTGACTTTTTTCTTTCTTTAGAACTGGGAAAGCTATGAAAGTGGCTGCATTGGTTTCAGAATTTGCACCTTTTCTGGTGCCAGGGTGACTGAATAAGAATGACCTAGGAGGCAGGTTAGAAGTACAGATTCTGGGGGTCTACCCTCTGAAGTCTGGATTGGGATCCAGGCACCTGTATTTTAAAAAAATGTTTTGTGCCATGATTCTAACACACAGCCAGGCTTGGAAACCTCTGTGTTCTAAAGTTTACTTCCCAGATCTTGCAAGATTATTGAACCTTATTTGAATGAACAGTATTTATTCACATCATTTGTTTACTAGTAATGTTTTTGTGTATGTCTTTTTTTCTATGGGCTTGTAAGATTGAGGGCAAGTGGCTATTTTTAGTTATATTTATAACCTCAGTAATGTCCAGAAGGTATTAATTTTATCAGTAAATTAAACCAGAAACACTGTGCACATTTATTCAGCTCATATGAAGGCATTGGTATGTTAGATTTTGCACTGGTGGGTGCTTCATGGGTTACTTGTTCACTTATTTGTTTTTACTTTCGTGATAGGACTTCTTCTTTCTCTTTCTTTTTCCTTTTGCCTCTTTTCCTTTGCTGCTCCATGATGTATTTCTTGCTTGTAGAGAATCGTATGATAGTTCAAGGCCACAGAAGAAACTCATCTTGGTTGGTTATCTCAGCCAAGGAAGAGTAGAAAACTCATGTCTCTGAACTCTTTGTCCTAAGTCCTTTTCACTAAGCCAACAATTCTGCCTCTCTTCCATCCTGTAAGTAAGAGAAAGTTTTCTTTTGTTTCCTCAGAAACACAGCCCTTCTACAATGCCCTCACTTCCCATGGAGATGGTCCATTTGAGCCCTCCAGGTCTTGCATCACAGAATGGATGCAGTTGCAGAGATAAAAGCAATGAAACAAATGCTATCAAGTCTTTCCCTAAGCTCCTAGTAAAGGGATTTACACATAGCAGCTATGGAACAAACTCAAACAGTAATTGACCCCGCCAACCACCTCTGATTATTCAAGGTACAGTAATCTCAAGGGGCTTCATTCATCTCTTTGCTGGAGTCTTAGCTGACTGCAGAATAATTACAGGGAATTCAAGTTAAGACTTAGAAAGTTTGTCACTGACCGGTGGGTACTACTGGCTTAGTAAAACTCAATGCACTTATAATTAGTATAAGCCAGCTGCAAGTAACCTCTTATTAAAATGCAAATTATTGGTACCCTACTAATAAAGACATGGATTTCTATTTATATAAAGTAATTGTAACAATATTCCTAGATGCTACCTAAATGATTGTTCTGCCCATCTGCCATCACAAATACTTCTATCTTTAGAGGGCTATGTTACAGTTAGAATATATTAACTAGATTTAAATTTTAAAATATAAATTCTCAACATGGTTTGAAATTCTTCCTGTTGATGTAATTAAAGTTTATAATTCTTTATTGATTTAAATTTAAAAAAGATGCAAATTATTAAAACATCTATTACCAAATAAGAAAAGTTTTAAATATTAGGGATTCCAAGAACAAGGATGTGTGGTGAACTAGAAAAGCTTGATGCCAATTATGTGCTTCACTGAATTAAAATGAATTGGTGTTATTAATAAAGACTCAAACGATCTACCCTGCCAGCCCAACCTTTAACCACCTCGCATTTCATTAGAAATGAACTTTTCAATTAAGATCTGTCTTCCCACAATTTCCAAATTGAGTTTTCCAGACTTGTGATTCAGTCACAGAAGCTTAAGAATCATGGTAGGGGCTAGGGGTGGGAGTAGGGGTGGTGGGTCATGCCCAATTTGCCATGACAGCCTGCCAGTCTCTAATACAATATTTCAACTTCTTTCAGAGTAATGTGGTCGCTTGTTTAGTCCCTGATAGCGAATAATTTATTCAATAAAATAGTGCAATTTAAAGGAAAATGAATGAAAATGTTTACACTTGGTAGCAGCTCTCTAAAATAATATTTGCTGGTGAAAATTGAAATGACCCTTTCTTTAACTATTTTGGTAAGAAGAAAAGGAACAGCTAGGAATAAAAGCATTTAAAGACATTCATATTCTCAACTTAGTTTATCCTATGAAGAGCTTTTCCATGCAAATGAGAAAATATTCAATTTGAAATATTCCTTGAAACTAGATTGGTTTGCAAATGTTTGACATATTAATTATTTTGTAAGTAAATAGAGATATGATTTAAGGCATGAATCAGCATTTCTCAAAAAAAAAGAATCATTAGTATATTTATTCTGATTTGATGGTCTCTTTAAAGTGACATAATAATTTTGGAGGCTCTTCTCCACCTTTACCTCCTTCTTTCTTTAACTTTGCTTCACCTATCTTGCCAGATTACTCAGAGTTGTAAAGAAATACAAGGGCAGAGCTGGTCATTTTCACCCATTGATGTAACTACTTCCTTCTCCTTGGCCAGTATCAGCTGGATAAAACTCGTGGGGTTTTTTTGGGGTGGGGTAGATTTATTTGGATGTCTTCCCTTTTTATTATGGTATGTATCATCTCACTACCAGTTTTTCAACAAGATCTCTGTGTGTACTAAATGGTAGCTGGTGTAATTCCTGATGAGTTCCTCAGGGCTGGGGCCTTGTTTGTTCACTGCTGTGATCCCAGTGCTGTGAGCGGTGCCCGGCACACAGTGTCTGCATAATGATCCCCTCCTGCCTCATCTGGTCAGTCTTCTAACCTCCCATCCCCTGTGCGGAGCCTCCACTGTCTCCTCAGCTGTCACCCCAGTGCAGTGTACACCCCTCCTCACTCCTGGGTCGTGCTCACATGGTTCTCCCCCTGCACCTGCTTCCCTCCTCCTCTCTGTCTGACCAAATCCTACCCAGTCAACTGTACTCGAGATCCATGTCCTCCATAATGGTTTCCACTGGTCCACACACTCCTGGTTTCCATAATCCGTATCTTGCCATCATGTGCTATCATAGGGTCTTGCTTAGTTCTTTCAGGCTTTCGTGAGAGATGGTATTTGTCCTCACGGAGTTTGGGCCTAGGTGAGCAGCTTAAAACTTGCATGGGTGTATGGTCCTTCAAGGACCGGGCACAGCACAGGGGCTGGATTAGATGTCCAGCAGATGCTCACTGCTGATTGACGGCCTCTCTCCTCTCCACTGCAGTGAGTTATGCCTGCTTCACCTTAAAGGCTACATCTGTTTGGTCATGACTTCAGTTCAGATCAAAACATGGGCGACATTCCCTCTCTCATATTCCTAAGCTGCCTCTCATCTCTCTGGATAGTTCAGCAGCCTCTATAGAGAGGTTGTGTTTTTAACGTTTGGTGTTTTCCTGGTATCTTGTGTCCTAGCCTCAGTGCCGTTGCCCCTTTCTGCCTCTGGTTGCATTTACCTGTCCCTCTCTCTTCCCAGCCATAACATATCATCAGTTTTTTAATGATATATTTTTATTTTGGTCTATAACCCTCCTAAACATGAGAATACTCACTCTCCATTAAAAAAAAAAAAGAATTCATAATTTCACTGTCAGACTGACCTTCCCTCTACTTAGTTCAAATTACTGAGCTTTTGTTGTATTGAGCCACTCTTTCACCCTTAAATTTCAAAAATGCCTTTTTCTGTCAAATCTTATTCAGGAGGGTTAACCAAAGAAGATGACTACATGTAGAATGTTGACACCCAACAGGTTCCTTGAAATAGATGACCTTGGATGTGGGCACTGAGATAATTAGCAAAAGAGAATTGACAGAGACCAATTGCTTCCAAGACAGCACAGGATCACAATCAAATGAAGGGCAGCAGAAATTGAACAGATAAGCTGATCAGAGATAAACGCTTACCAAGAGACCTGGATTTTTAAAGAAAACCATTGGGGTACCTGTTATTCATTCAATAATAATTCCACAGCATGGATTGAGCAACTACTATATTATCTGCACTATTGTAGGCACTGGTAACGTGGAGAAATGAGAAAGGGTCACTGACCTGCTTACAGGCTAGTGGGGCAGGGGTCAAGGCAGGGGCAATGATAGAACACATAAAATGCACTCACTGTCTTGGGGAGAAAAGTTGATAAATTTAGTTTGGGTTCTTTGTGTTTGAGGTACCTGTAGTATATACAAGTAGAACTGTGGTAGGGGGTGACTTCCCCATTACAGAGGTGCTCATGTTGCAGGGCAGCTGTTGGTCATCTTGCAGAAGGGATGGCCCTTTGGAGTAGATGAGCTCACAGAGCATATGAATGATACCATGTTTATTTTCACAATTCCTCTGTGTAATACCTTCTCTTTAATAAAGCTCATGGAAGGGAAGGAGGATTCGGTGAGCATCCAAGCCCTTGGCCATAACACCCTTCTCTCAGAAGCAGAAATCACAGAGGGGATGTCTCCTTTATGTAATCAAGGTTATAAAGGCAATTTAAAATGTTCCATGGCTTATTTCCTACCTTTCTAGGCCACTTTGTAGATTGACATCTGAAATGGCCTCCAACCTGGCAGCCCTGTTCTAATGATCTAAAGTGAAAGAAAGGGGAAATGTTTGTATTTCTTGGGAAAAGAATACACATCATTCCTTAAAAAGGAGGTAAATCTATTGAAGGAAAACAGATTCACCACTTTAGTAAATTTAAAACAACAATTTTTTCCTTGTTATCAAAATCCAAAGTCATCACAGGAAGTTCAGACAATACAGATAAGAAAAATTATGCAATAAGAATCCACCACCCTGACATTACCATTGCTAACAACTTCTTGGCCTTATGACCATTTTTTCCTGTGAAGATATTGATATATATTTCATAATAGTGGATTCATACAAAGCATACTATTCTATATAATCTGCTTTTTTCATTTAGTAGTTGTAGTCAGTATGTTTTGTTTCACCAGTTTGGAGGTACAAAATGAGTTCACATTACTTCTAATATTCAAGACAAGTTAACTTGTGGCTCCAATGTATACAAATATCTCTCATACCTCCCTCCCTCTCACTCTCTCTCTCTCAATCTTCCTCTCTTTCTCTCTCTCTCTCTCCATCATCATTTCACGGTTTTAGCTCACACAGTAAGTTTTAAAAACCCAAGGATATTTATTCAGCTATAAAAGAGAATGAAATAATGCCATTTGCAGCAACATGGATGGACCTAGAGATTATCATACTAAATGAAGTAAATCAAAAAGAGAAAGACAAATACCATATGATATCACTTACATGTGGAATCTAAAATATGACTCAAATGAACTTATTTATGAAACAGAAACAGACTCACAGACAGAAAACAAACTTATGGTTACCAAACGGGAAAGGGGGTCGGGGAGGGATAAATGAGAAGTTTGGGAATAGCAGATACAAACTATTGTATATAAAATAGATAATCAACAAGGTCCTACTGTATAGCACAGAGAACTATATTCAATATCTTGTAATAAATCAAAATGGAAAAGAATATGAAAATAA
Organism: Eubalaena glacialis; assembly: GCF_028564815.1. NCBI lineage: Eukaryota > Metazoa > Chordata > Mammalia > Artiodactyla > Balaenidae > Eubalaena > Eubalaena glacialis. The sequence continues at coordinate 105,964,436 of NC_083717.1, read as the reverse complement.
TATGTATATATATGTATAACTGAATCACTTTGCTATACACCAGGAACTAACACAACATTGTAAATCAACTATATGTCAAAAAAGAAAAAATCCAAGGATATTTACTTAACTCTAGGACTTGGGCTCTGTCATAATCCTGCCCTGGAGAAAAGACTAGAAAACCAGTGTAGTCAGATGAACAGTCCCATTCTCTTGGCTCTTGTTCTTGCTGCTACATGATGTTGCTCCAGTGTTGTACTTAACTGCTCCCAAAAGATCTGTGGTAACATGGGCACACTTGCCATTGACTGGTGATCCTGCAGCCTGGGATAGTCATTGACCACTGGAGAAAGTGCTTTTTGGAATAATACACATGTTAACTGCAGCATAATTTCTCAGGATACTCTTGGAGAAGAAAAAGAAAGACATTTTTCCTACATTCTTACGTTCAGCTGGGGCTGTAACATTGGCCTGGGCTCCCCCCCCCCCCAACCCCATACACACACACACACACACATACACATAGACACACACAGTTGCAGGTTGGGTTCTTTAGAAGTGGACACTAAGATGGGGTTTGGGATGTAAGAGGTTTATTGGGGATCAACACCTGGGAAAAGAAAGGGGAAGAAGCAGGATTGGCAGAGGGAGAAGTTGAGCTGTGGTGCCCACCTGACAAAGCATTAGCGAGCCCACTGGGGCATTCTAGAGTGAGTATTGCCCTTTAGGGCTGTCCTACATTGTGCAGAAATGGCTGAGCCTTTATACCCTTGTCTCAGTCCCTGGATGTGGGCTGCCCCAGGTAAGGACATGACCTTGGGCAAGACAGCTCTCTGTAGCTGAGGCGCACCCTGAAATATCCTCATTCTCCCTGAAGGTGGGCAGCAAGTCCTTCCCCGAGGAAGGCTCTGCATGGTGCCTCTCTGGTCCACCACGGTCCACAGTCTCCTGAGCTACCCTTCTCCATATATTTTGGGGAGGCAGCCCCTCTAGGATATTAGTGAGCCCTTCTTCCTGATAAAAAACTTAGAAGAGGGAGGTTATGGGACATACTATAGCCCTGCTGCTGTTGGTGTTGGGCTGCAACTGATATTCATTGCCCTCCTCCTTTACTGTCCATTCTAGATTCCTCTCACCTTCAGTGACAAGATCTGCCAGCCTCAGTGGCTTAAGGAGTGGCTTGAACCAGACCCTGAGAGGTCAGAGACCTTGGTAACCATGCCCTTCTCAGGCAGGGGTTGTTGTATCTGTTCATTTATCATCATAATTGGGCAAGGGAGGACCAAGAGGTGCCCAAATGAATTACCTGAGTGCCACCCATATTCCTCTTTGCCTCAATAGTCCTACCTTATTCTCATGATCAGGGATAATTACTTTGCTAAGATGGTCACTCCTCTTGCTACCTGCTGGCCTTTGGACGGACACAAGCAACCCAAGTGACCAGGCAGCAGTTTATAGTCAATGGGGCTCTTGCTAGTCCCTTGGTTAGAAGTTCCTTTTCTGGGGACCAGATCTCTATCCCTAAAGAGTATAAAGTTGTGGGGACAGAAAATACAAATTTCCTAAGTGTATCATTGGGAGTGATGGTAAGTGGGGTTATTCCTTCTTCAACCCCCTGGTTCCCAGAACCATTAGCTAACACTCTATCAAACCTGCAGCTCTGGGTGTTGTGGAATAGGATATGACCAATGGAGTGATCATGGATCCACTCCTAATCCTGGCACAGAAGGACTGTCTCACCATGAATCAACAAGTGACCATTCGTCTGGACCTGCCCTTCATGTGTTGGGTCCTATCAGCCATAACAAAATGTAAGACCAAGTGGGCCTAGCTATCTATTGTAACATGGAAGTGGTATCTCTGGGAATGAACATGAGCAGGACCAAGAGGCATCCCAGCTCTTCCAGGGCCCTGTAACATGCCAGGAGGTGTTTGTTTGTTTGTTTTAAACATCTTTATTGGAGTATAATTGCTTTACATTGATGTGTTAGTTTCTGCTTTATAACAAAGTGAATCAGCTATACATATACATATAGCCCCATATCTCCTCCCTCTTGCGTCTCCCTCCCACCCTCCTCATTCCACCCCTCTAGGTGGTCACAAAGCACTGAGCTGATCCAAGAGGTGTTTTTTAAACAGCATCTAATTCTGCAGGGCAGACAGCATGGCCTTGATCTAGGACCCCAAACCATGGCACCCACTATGGTAACAGCACCCCTTCCCAGTTCATATCACAACTCTAACCTTACCCTGCACCTTCAGTACAGATGGCATAAACTTGCTCTAGAATCTTGGGGATCTATGTTGTGATTCTCTCATTGGAGCTTGTCACAAACTCTAACAAGATTCTTTCCCACCATTATTACCTCCATTATCATGGGGTCTGCTCGCTGCTCTTTGGTCACCAGGTACATGGATTGGGACAATAGTCCTTATTTTCTAAGTGTACAGTGCTTTCTAATAGATCTTTCTACACCAGTAGAAATATTCTATACCTGTGTTATCATTATGGTAGCCTCCAGCTACATGTGGTGGTTGAGTGCTTGAAATGTGGCTAATGCAACTGAGGAACTGAAATTTTAATTTAATTTAATTTAAGCTTAAGTAGACTTGTGTGGCTAATGACTACTGTATTGGACATTGCAGGTGTAGAATATACTGCTTCCAGAATCCAGAAAGGTCAGCGTGTGTTATCCTTCCTTTTTTGTGGTAGGAAGTACAAAAGACAATACTTTAGTTTTGTATAAATTATTGGAGGGAATGTGCAGCATGTTCCTGGCCACTAGACCCTAAAACTTTTAAAAAGTGGGTGACTCAACTTTATGAATCACTTTATGAATCTTCATAGGGTTTATCTCCCACCCTCTGGAATATGTATGTCTTACAAAGTCTAAGTGATAGCTACCTCTTGTGTATCTAGTACAATCAGCATACTACCAATGTGACGGATATCCAGATGGTCCAGATTTTTTTGGATTATAATATAACAAACTATGGAGAATTGATATAGTCCTGAGGAAAACTGTAAATAAATAATGTCCATCTCACACAAATGCACATTTTTTCTGATTCTCTTTTCTGATTAATTTACCAAATCAGTAGCCACATACCATGTACCTGACCCTGTGTTAATTTACTCTTGCAGATGCCACATCTGACATAGTGGCTCCAGTTGGGCTGTTTGGTAGAGCTTGTGATAGTCTACATTAGGGGTTAACATACTATAGCCTGTGGACCAAACTCAGCCTGCTGCCTATTTTTGTAAATAAAGTTTTATTGGAACACATAGCCATGCCCATTCACTTACATATTGTCTGTGGTTATTTTCACATCACAATGGGAGAGTTGGATTGTAGTGACAGAAACTACATGGCCCACAAGGCCTAAAATATTTACTATCTGGCCTTTTACAGAAAGTTTGCTGACCCCTGGTTTATACTCATACTCTAGGACCCATCTAGTTTCTGTGGGGCCAGAGTGGTGAATTAAATGGAGATATCTGGGGGCAACTACCCCTTGATCCTTTAAATCTTTAAGAATAGAGCTAATCTCCACCTTCCCTGCCCAGTCTCCCCTTCTGTATTGGGGTATGCCAATTGCTCACTGTAAATTTAGCATGGGAAGAAATGACTACCAGTTTAATATATGGGGCCATTGGACCCACTGTAAGGCAGACCTTGGCTATGTCTCCATTTATTACCTGTCCTCCATATACCTCTACTGTAACAGGGGTTCATGATAACACTTCAGGTCTCTAGGTATCAGCTTGTGTCTTCAAACCCTGTATTAAGTAGTCCTGGCTATCCCCCTTTCCCCAATGTACATTTACTCCAATAAGCGGTCATAGGTTCCTTTGGGAGACAGAGTCAGAGAAATCATTATAACGTACGCTTGCTGTGGTTTTGCAGAGTCCTTCCTCCTGGAAACTGGGTAACCTCTTCAATCAGTGGGTTCTGAGTCTGAAAACTGGTTTAGGTTTAGAAACTCCACAGGGAATCCTGCCTTTTTTTGAGATGACTATTCTCAGTCTACCAGTCACCCATCCTTGATTTCTTCTGCTGGTCTAAACTTCAGTAGTACTCATCTATTTTGCCTTTAGGTGTTTGGCGTTCTGTCAACCACCTATATAACTCTCTACAGTTCAGCCCCTTGGCTCCCATGCCAGTCCTGCCATTCACTTCCATAACTGCAATCCTCTGGCTTTAAGCTGTTAATCTCTACCATTTGTCCTCTATTGTTTTGGGGCCCCATTACTAGTAGGGAGCCAAGTTTCTTAGAGTCTCTCCTACCATCACCTCGGCCTACCGAGGAGCACCACAACTCGACATCTTAGTGCTGGTGCCCCTCTCTCCCACACGTTCTTCACAGTCTTGGTAAATGGTGCATCCTCTGGGCCTTTCCCTGCAACATAATCATTGAGCAGGGCTTCTGGCCATATCTCTGTGCCAGCTTGGCCACTTCAGAGTGTCTTCAAATCCCTTCCTTCACCATTTGCCATGCCAATCATGGCATTGCAACTTCACTCCAGGAGTACCATCATTTTTTTTCATGTTTCTAGGAGTCATTTTCGTAGCAAACTTGCACCATCTCTTGGGGGTCCTTGTCAAGGTGTTAAACTCTGTATCTCGGGGGACTACCCCCAAGTTAATGAACACTTCTCTATTTGAAGTTTACCAGTCACCTGGATTAAGCACCCTCAGAATCCATTCCTGTGTGCACATGTACTACCCTGGTACATGCTGGTACATGAAGATGCCTGTCAGCTAGGTTTACAGCTCTTTTGGGAGTATAGTCCCTTTCCTTCCTATACAAGCCCAGCACATTGCCAGCGGGGTTATGCTGTGATTTAACCCTAGTTATAGACGTAGTGGTCAGGAGGGGAGGAAGGGCAGATGCTACTGCCCTGCTGGGGAAAGATCTTCCAGGATGAAGTAGAAGGGGGAGTACTAGCTTTTAATAGGGAGGGTGGGCCACTTCTGTGGTTTCAGAAAATTCAGAGGAGCCTAGGAATGAAAATCTTCAGGAGTATCCTCCTAGACATCTTCGTTTCATGTCAGGTCCTAGGTTTTCATAAGTACGGAATGCTTGCCCCGACCTTGGCATAATAGATATGCCTTGTTGGGCATTCAACTTTTTTGAAGTTTAGTCACTAGGACCATTAAATCCTGGCCTTGACTCTTGGTTTTCTTTGTCCTTGAACTGCAGGAGACAAGGAATTCTTTGTGCTACCACAGAGGTCCTCTGTCTTTCACACTTGTTTTCAATTGCTTGTTAATTTCCCTTAGCATCTAGTTTATTTCTGAGAAGCATCAGTGCACCTTGACAATAACTACCCAATCTCATTGTCCTTGTAGTTATTCTTGTTTCAAGAATAACTACGTTTCAAATGCCTGATGTACTGCATCATGGATGGCAAGAGGCAATATGTATATGGTCTTTCTTTTTATTAAGAAACATATCGTACTAATATTATAATTAGTTTTGTATATTGGTCTCCCCTGGTTCATGATTTCCTCAAGGGCAAGGCCATATCATATTCAGTTTTGTATAAATGTTTTTGAATAAATGCAGGAGATATTTTGAGGGCAGATGGGTTTTTGGAGGTCTCTTAAATTTTATCATAGATTATTATCTCTATTACCTATGAGTAGGAGTAGTTTAAAATTTATTTTAAAAGTCCTATAAAATATTGCTTATATTTTAAGAATTCTCCCTTCATTGTTCTCAAATCAAATTAGATGTGGATCCACAATATTATCATCTACTGGGTTCTTTAAGATAATGAAAGCCAATCTCAACTGTTTGAAAGTTGAGGTCTTCTAAAATGTTTTAAGACATACAAAAGATAATGCTTTTTAATATTAAGACTATAAAGACTAAAAATAGATTTTGAAATACTGATGGCTTGTGGTTTCTCAGGAATATGACTTAAAAAAATAATAGTCATAGGTAATATTCAAAAAATGCCTACTATGTGCCAAGCACTTTAAGTGTATTCACTTATTTAGTCCTCATAACAACCCCATGAGAACATTACTATTACTCTTCTCATTTTTTACATGAGGAATCTGAGGCACAGAGAGGTTGTAATTTCCCCATGGTCACTCCATTCCTCTTAAACGGACTTTCAACTCAGTTGGTTTGACTCCAGAGCTGTAACACATTTAGGCTGTATTTTAAACAAAATTACTCAAGATTTTAAAAATATATCTTCTTTTAAAAAATCTAGAGCCTACTAAGAGATATTTATAAATTCACATAGTTTTCAAAAAGTTTATATTGTTTGTAGAATATTTTCTGTTAGTGTTATAAAATCCAGATTGAAAACAAACCTCATACAACATAGAAAAGACACCTGTGAGGTTTTGTGTTCTGTATGATTATAGGCTTATTTAAGCGTCCTTTCAGTTAAAGGCACATCCCTGGTGTCATTGGTTTCTTGTCTTAAAGACAGAAAGTGAGGTGCAGCCCCCGGGAGGGATGATGGCCACATCCCCATTCTTTCATTAAAACCCAAACCCGCTCTCATTGCCTCAGACCTTCTCTTCGCCAGCTCTTTAATATAATCACAGTGTCACTTGATTGTCAAGCTGATCAGGTCCTGCTAACAGGCATTTGGGAATGGTAATTAGGACTTAGTGCATGGCCTTTATTCGAAGAGGACTGACCCAGCTGTAACATACCATAAATATAGCCCTGACAAAAGCCTGAAAATTGGTTCTGGTTGATTGTCTTTACACGGTGCTATGACTCATTGCTTAATTTCTTTCTGATGCTTTTGCCATAAAATTTCTGAAGCCTATAATTTTTGTAAAAATATATATCTAATTCATGGTGTTAAAAATGGTTTCAGGTAACTAATCACATTTATAGGACATCTCAATCCTAGGGCATTTATACTTGCTCTTCATTAAAAAAAAGTGTAAAGGATTAGTTTATTTGCTGTTTTTATCAATATCAAATATATTAAACACCTATTATGTGAGAGGTACATAAATTTAATTCTGTCTGCTACCCCCATCCCCCAAGGTATCATGCACTCATTCTGTAAGAATCTCTATTAGAAGATGGTCACCCTGTTTATCATATTGTGGTCAGATGTAACACTGCTGGTTTAGATCCCAGAACAGCAATTGGGAATGAAAACATTTCCAATCCTTATGGTTTTTGCAACACGAGGCATAGTCTCAGCACAGGCTCCAGCCAGCTGCTCCCAGCTCTTATCTGACTCTGTGGAAGCCTCTGTGAGGTTTCTGCACGCCATAAACACTGATAACTTCTATCAAATGCCATCGTGGGCAGCTATGTTCCAGCCACTGTCCTTTCCCTCCCAATTCCACACTCCAACCCAAAGTTTAGTATCTTAGTGAAGGTAAGCTCCTTGAAGACAAATTCTTCTACCCCTATGTCCCCAGGACCCAGAGTAGTGCCTGTCATGTGACAAAGGGTCAATAACTGCTTGCTGATTCAAATATGGTACATCCATGAAACCATGCTATTTACTTTTTCCCTCCCTTTTCGTAAGGGTCCTAGTTCTTAACATTGTTTGTAGGTTTATTAGTTGAGATATTTTGGTTAACTTTTGGTTAACTATATTTTTTTCATGATTACAAAAATGACATGCATTACTTATAGCTATTTTGGAAAAGAGAAAAAAATTAAAAAGTAAATAAAACAATGCCACATATTAACATTGTCTGCTTTTTTGTTTTTTCATTTGATATCATAATTTCTAGATGGTTTAGATCATGTTTTCTACTTGTTATTATATTGGGAATCTTCCTCCTTATTAAATATTCTTCCAGAATAACCTTAAGTGCATACTTGCATGAGAGTTCATCATATGGGATGTATTATCTTCCATTTGCCTTTCCAGATCCACTGTCTATCCTTCTCCACCTTATTTTCTGCTTCTAGAGGCTGATCTCATGGACCATATCAAGGGCCCTTTGGCTTCCCATTGGGTTTGGTCCATGGGAAGCCCTGGCAGGAGATCTGAGAGAAGAGAGTGAGGGAGGAGATAAAGGGCAGGTATTTTATTCCTTTGACTGTCCCTGGTAGGTCACCTCAGTTTGGCTGTGTCCTCCCACCAAAGGCTAAGTCTACAGAGTTCTCTCCTTCTGAGATCTAGTAACCCTTCTCTCCCTTGCCTTTTTAGGTGGAGGGGCTTTGGCCAGGGTTACTACGCTATCTGTTGTAGTTTCCTGGCACACACCTTTGTAAATAGTCACTTAAATATCCTATTTTGAGTGTCTCATCTTTTCCTGTTGAGACCCTGACTGATATACACCACAGTTTAATCATTTCATGGGATTACATTGATATAAATAGTGTTTCAGTTGAACATTCTTGCACCTAGATCCTGGTGCTAATTTCTGAGTTTTAAAAAAAATTCTAATATTAGCATTACTTGGTCAAAAATTAAAGGAAAATGATGTAAGGCCATTTACATATATCTAAATTGCCTTCCACTGTGAAATATCTATTGTAGATAGTCATTTGCTATTTGTTTTTGAAAGCTCAACATCTGAATCTCATTCCTGTGGGGAGAACCCTAAAAGTATGAATCTTGGTGATAAGTAAGGCCCTACTTCTCACTTTAGAAACGAAGGAACCAGATATTTCTTCTTAACTCCCTGACAATAAACACTTGGGTACATGAAGCAGGTTTTGCCATTAGTTGTTCTTGCCCTGGACTTGAATCTGAGAGGAATATGGATCAGAAGATGTGAGTGACACTTAGAGATTATACACAGCAGGATGGGATGGCAGAATTGCAAGTGCAGTGGCAATGGTTACCATGGGAGCAGAAACAGTGGCATGGGAGAGTATCCTGTGCACGTGGCCCCAGCTGTTGCCTTGCCTTACTATGTCCTTGCTCTCTGCTACCAACTCTCCTGGTTCCTGCCTATATTCTAAGCCTGGCTCTCCAGCCTCCCTGTCATTTGTTTATGAACTGATCCATTTATCATTATGAAATATCCCTCTTTATTTCTTGAAATATTCTTTGTTCTGAATACTAGTTTGTCTTATATTGATGTAGTCACTCTAGCGTTTTTTGAGGGGAGATGATAGAAATAATTGGTTTTTTTTGTGGTGATGGTTTTTTGGGTGGATGCATATGCTGAAAATTTCCATGTTTTACACTTAGAATATGTACACTTTAGTTTACTTCAACTTGCTGCAATAAAATTACAAAAAATGACACCAGTTGGCCTTTTCAAGCATTCTTGAACACACAAAGAGAAATACCATCAGAAGTGCTATAGAGTAATAAAAATAATATTATAATAAAAAACCCCAAAATTATATGTGTAGGACTTTGCTTGGACAGAATGGCTTTTATGATTTACAAGTAGCCTTCATGGACATGTGCCTTCATGGGTATGCCAGCTTTGTAGACATGCTTTGTGGGTGTGTGACCTGTGCAGTCACAGAGGATTCTGAGCTTGGTTTAATGCTCTGCTGTCACCATCTTAAAATTCTTTTTTGGGGGGTGGGGGGGAGGGAGCTTAAAGTACAGAAATTTATTTTCTCACAGTTCTGTAAGTCCAAGATGGAGGTATCCTTAGGTTCTCCTGAGGCCCCTCTTCTTTGCTTACAGATAGCCGCCTCCTTGCTGTGTCTTCACGTGATCACTCTAGCTTTTTATGCTTAGTGTTTGCATGGTATATTTTCCCATGCTCTTATTTTAAACTATCTGTGTCTTTATATTTAAAGTGGATTTCTTGTTACTCTTGGCTAGAAGCAGAAGTGGCCTCTCTGTTACTTTTCTGAACTACTTTGTTCCTTCCTGTAAATTTATTTTCTGTTTAACAAGCTGGAGTTTAATTCTATGATTTGCAATCAAGAAACTTGGTGGTACAATATTGGTACCGGGAGCAGACTGTAAACAATAGATCCTCGAGGAAAATGGAGGAATCCAGGCTTGCTAGTTGGGGCAAAATGCAGTAAAATTCCCTTTGTGTTAGGGGATGGTCTTCTGGCAGCTCAGGGCATGCAGTGGTGAAAAAAATCCCTTATTATCACCTGAAGTGGAGAGCTCATTGAACACAAGGTTTAGAAAAATAAAATGGCTCTTGGGATTGAAGAGTGTGAAGGGGATGAAAATTTAAAATACTGTGGGATGGGCTGCTATAGCCAGACCTAATAGGAAGGGAGACAAGTGGTAAATATCAGAGCCTTCCTCTTCTGCCTCTTTCTCACTCTGACTGACATGGTAAGCTCCTCATTTTCCTGATTTGTTATATTATGAGTAATTTTGGATTGTATCATGAACACTATGAATGTCATGTTGTAGAGAATGGATTCTATTAATTTCCTCTGTGAGTCATGTATTTTCATGACTTGGTTGGATATGAGCTCCAAACTTTTTTTTTTTTTTTTTTAACACCAAAGTCAGTTCAGTTCATACCTTTTACCTTTAGGTGAGGGGCTTTGAATCTGCTCTATGCATGCATGGTCAGGACTCAGCCAGACCTGTGGGCAGGCAGAACTTGGGTATTCCCTTTCTGACTCTTTCCCTTCCAAAATTTTCCCTTTCTCCAACGACTGTAGTTACCTTGGACTCAGTACTCTGATTCCCTAGACCAAAAAAATCCTGGTTTTTCCAGCCATGCTTGGTGCTCTGTGTACGCTACTGAGCCTGCCCTCAGGCTAGAAGAGAAGCAGGAAATTGGAGTGTTTACTCTGTATTAACTCCCTCCTGTGTGCTCAGACTTCTCACTGGAATCGACTTTTCTTCACCCTCTTGTGCTTCCATATAGCTCCTTCCTGTATGTGTCCAGATTTCCTAGTAGTTACCTGTGGAGGGTTTATTCTCTGTGGATTATGTAGAGGATTTATCCTATGTGGGGCAGGATGTTTACTTGGCTATTACTAGAAGCTCAATCCTTATTTAAAACATCTCTTTGTTTTTTCTCTTCATGTTTCTAGAGCGTCCCTCTCCCCACTATTATGGATATGATATGTCCTTCAAAAAGCCTTCAGGCTTGCTGTAAAATCTGGGTCTCTGAATGTTGTTACATGTTGAAGGGGGCTTAAAGATTTTTCAGCTGAACCTCTTCATTGCACAGATGAGAAAACTGAGGCCTCGAGGGAGCAAGTAATTTACCTACAATAAGGGGTGGCACTGCTGGGGAACGTGGGTGAGAGCCATCTGAGAGAGACTCGAGTTTGCCAAGGAGAGACACATCTTCCGAAGAGTGAAATGTAATTTGTGAACCCTGTTGGGAAGAAACGTTTTCTTTGATGCCTCTCTGCAGCAGTGATAAGGGTAGTATAGATTTAGAGGCTTGAAATGAGTAAGAGAACGGATTTCTTTGGAAATCTTGTCTGAAACTGCCATAAATTTTAGAAACATCCAGTTGGAAAACACATCAAACATGTCTTTTCTCAAGCAAGTCATCACATTTCATTACCATGGCTGGTTTTCTATTTCGGTCTCTCTCTCCTGAAGCAGCTGTGCTCGTGCTGAAGAGACAGAGGCTCAGAGCTCGAGTCAGATGATGACATGTGTTGCCTCAAGTGAGAAGCTTTTACCACAAGGTTTAAAGGTCCTCTCAGTCTTTGTTTGCTTGTCTGTTTGAATAAGAATATCCAGGGACTTCCCTGGTGGCGCAGTGGTTAACGCAGGGGACACGGGTTCGAGCCCTGGTCCGGGAAGAGCCCACATGCTGCGGAGCAACTAAGCCCGTGCGCCACAGCTACTGAGCCTGTGCTCTAGAGCCCGTGAGCCACAACTACTGAACCCACGTGCCACAACTACTGAAGCCCACGCGCCTAGAGCCCGTGCTCCGCAACAAGAGAAGCCACCGCAATGAGAAGCACACGCACTGCAACGAAGAGTAGCCCCCACTCGCCATGACTAGAGAAAGCCCGTGAGCAGCAACGAAGACCCAATGCAGCCAAAAATAGAATAAATAAATAAATAAAAAGAAGAATATGTAGGATTCCCCTAATGTCTTCCTTCTTCCCCCATCTCTCCCTTCTCTCCTACTCCATCAAAATTGACGAAATTTGAAAAAGATGGCCTCAATCTCATCTCTTACCAGTAGTTACTCTACACCAAACCTGAATCTGGACACCTTATCTATCCAGATATCTTGGTAGATTGGATGGTTAAAACATCTTAAATTTATGCTTTCTGGGTTTTTGTTGTTGTTGTTGTTTAGATTCCAGAATCATAATAGTAAGTTAAAAGAGAGAATAAAAGAAGTCAAGTCAAGCAAGGAACTCGGGGAGTGGGGGGAGGCTTGAACATAATATTAAACACAAGTGCTTAGAAGTAGAAGAGAAGTATATTAAGGTATAAAATACTTAGTCCCTAAATTATATAAATTTGATGTAATTTATAGGAGGTGGGGCTTTAAAATAGAAAGACATGTGGATTTTAAAAAGGTGACTTCCTTTAAGTTGGGCAACTTAAGATGAGAGTTATTCCCCCAATGGCATGCACTAACCTGTGCAGGTAAGATGCTGTCCTGCCAGTGTTCCTGGGACTTGAGATCCATTGTTCATCCCAAGGAACACAAATTTAAACAAAGGCAATCAAACAAAAACACTCAACTCTTTATTAAATGAGTAAAGCGGGGGTTGATTTATAGACCTGGAAAATTGCATTTCCTCACGCATAATCACCACCCCACAAGAAACTGTGAAATCTCTTCCTGCTCCGAGGATGGACTCCTCTTCATAATGGGGTGGGAGTTTTCAGGCTCAGCATTTTAGATGAATGTGGCATATTTAGGAGGAATTTGCTGCAGGGGCTAGCATCAAGTGGTTGCACCCATGTGTTTGTAGGATGGATGAGCAGTGAGGGAATACATAACTTATTGTCAGCCTGCAATAGCACCTTGTGACTGCTCTCCTGGGTTGGGGTTCACATCAGTAACCCCACAGGTATGAGTCTTTTCTTTGGAGTTCAGGAGGTCAGGAAGTAGCAATTGGACACGAAATGGTTTTCTCTGAAATCAGTTTTTAAAAATAAGCTGTTGCCATCAGTAACTTTCTCACTTTAAATGGAACTGACACAATGACCAAATAATTGGTGGTAATTGCCGGCCAGGTGTCAGATTTAATAAACCACTTAAAGTGCAAATCTTCTAAAGATGTGGTTAGTTCTTCTCTTATTGCAAGATAGGACTTTCTTATCCTTTATTACCTGGTTACTGTTGCTTGTATTTTCCTTCAATATCATATTTCCTGCTTTTTAATAAAAGAGCTGTCATTTCTAATAAGAATTGAAAAAAAAATCATCCAGGGAAATAACACAATTGATGGGTATCACAAGCTGAAACATACCAAATAAGTACACATCTTCAAAAGCTTACAATAGAATCTTGATTCTAAGATGGACCTCGTGCTGGGATTGTAACTCATCGTGTGAAGTGGGAGGATTCCTCATTTCTGAGGTTCCTCAGTCTGATCCCCTTGTCTCCAGAAGGCCTCCCCCTTGAAATGAGTAGTGGGCTGAGTAGAAGCTGATCTTGGCTGAGGAGAAGCTGAACACCATTTCTACTTTTTGGTGAATGGAAACATATCCCTTCTTTTTGGCCCATGTGATAGAGTGAATTCACAATATGTTACACCCTCCCTCATTAGAATTATATACACCCATGCCCTTTGTCATGTGACTTTGCGGTCCCTCCCATTAAGTGAGGAGAGTGCATTTCCCTACTCTGTTGATGTTGGGATTGGTCACATGGCTTTCTTTGGCCAATGGGATATAGGTAGAAGTGGCAATATGCTAGTTTGAAACCAGGGCCTCAAGAGGCATCATGTGTTTCAGCTATGCTCTTGCACTGAGGATGTTGTACCTGAGAAAAACATGCCCCTTATAGCCAATAAGGAGGATGGGAGACTCAAGGAGCAGACCTGATCCCCACTGATCTGCAGTCTGAAGCAGAGCTACCCCAGCTGACCTGTAGTGAGCCAGAAAAGCAGATGCTTATTGACACAAGTGCTTGAGTTTTGGGGTGGTTTGTTATGCAACATTATTGTGGCAATAGCTGACTGTGATAGATCCCTAGCAAGATAAGGAGTGAGCCTGTGACCTAAGTGTGGTGCAAAAGATGCAGGGCAGGGGGGTTGGTGTTAGACAGACCTTCTGCCCAGTGGCTGTGACTCTGTTAGAGTCAGGCAGCATGGCAGGGAGGGTCTGGGGGTGGCAAAGCTCTGTGGAGCTGTGGTCAGTGGCTGGAGTCAATAGGGCTGGTGGTGGGTCCTGAGTAGATTGTTCTTATGGCAGGGTCTTCACTATGCCTCCCTGCCCTTACTGTCCACCCAAGTCTTGTTGGCCAGGCCTTCCATGGTTCTGAGTCACTCAATATCCTTTGGGTAAACTCCCTGCTGCTTAGATTTCCCAGAGGTATGTTGCCTCTTTACAACCAAGAACCCTGACCAATACATCATGAATTGGGAAGGAACCTGGTTTTCTTATGATTATATCCCCTTGGCATGGCTTAATATGTGTGTAACACTGTCCTAGATTGTCTCCTGTAATCCTCCTAACCCCTCTATGCACAGGACAGCAGAGTGGTTCAGAGCCCTCACTTCACACACAGGGTTTACTCTCTGTGTCTGCAACTGTGTCTGTGTGGGCAAGCCGTTAAACCTCTCTGTACCTTAGTTTCCTCATATGAAACTAGGAATAAAAATAATTCTACAAACAGTTTGTGTGTAGCTTAAAACAATACCTATTCTATGATAAATTCTCAATTAAGAATTACCTGTAAGTGGTAGTATAGAAATGATAATGATGAGATGCTGCTCTTGCTATATTAGTGTCATCCTGTGAGATAACAATGACCTGCGATGCTTGTCCTAACTTGCACAATGTAAATAAATGGTAGAGCTGGGATCTTCCTTGCTCTCCTGGCGTTCCATAGTTCCAAAGCCTTTTATGAGTTAACATAATGCAGTGGTTCTGAACCTTTTGTCCTGCATGGCTTATGTGTCTACAGCACCCTAACAACCATGCCCTGATTTTGAAGATGCTCTTCTTGAGCTCTTCCTACCATGTCCATTTTGGTAAACATAAGAACCTCATGCCTCACTTCTATTCCTATCATTCTATTTAGATCCCTACATCTGGATCCCTACTCCTACATCCTTATTTGAGAATTTCTGCAGGGTCATCTGTTCTTTCTGATGGAAGTTGTGCTCTGGGTGTTATAGCTCCTAGGGGTTGGGTGGAGAGAAGAATGATGAAGATTATTAAATAATCTAGTTGGTATTCTAGGGTGGTGTGTTGATGGTGGTAGTGGAAGGTGTGCCTTGAGCAAGCATCTAGGAAGACGCAGCCCTGGAGCCAGGAGGCAGTAGAGGAAAGCCCTGGAGGGGCGCCAGCATTTCAGGATGGAAGAGTCTAGAGAAATTTTCACTTCTTTTACCTAAGACTCTCCCTGGTTCAAGAATGTTGCTGGTACCAAAATGTATGGTCAGGCCCCTCAAGATGGCTGTTCTCTTGTTCTCTGTACATCCCCTGCTCCACCAGTCCCTGCTTCACCTACACCCTATGCACGTGACTGACCTTCCTACGTACTTGCCCCACGCCCCAGCTGGTGATTGTTCTTATCAAAGGGGTGGTGAGGGGCGTGCCCTTCTACTGGTTTCCCTGGTAACTAATGAGCCCACCTGACATCAATTCCCCTATAAATGATAGTCTCCCCTTCTCCCTGGGAGCGAAGACTGTCTCCACGTCCTGCCTGCCACCACCCACCACACATATGGTGGGATGTTGCTCCAGGACCTTGCTTCAGACGTGTAAGCTTCCCCATTCATTAAACCACTGACGTCTCTGTTGCTGACTCCGGGCTCTTTCTTCAGGCTTAAAGCTGGGCAAGTGCAGCCCAACACAAAACAAATATTACAAGTTTAAAGCTCAGCCTCAAACTCAGGTGTGTGAAATATCACTTACTTTATATCCTATGAGTCAGAGTCACTCTTCCTCTGATAGATACTTAATAGCCATTCTGAGGGTTCCCCCTTTACACTGCCCCCTGCCCCGCAGCCTCTGCCTCATGGACTTGGGTCAATGATCCAGGCATTACTCAGTGCTGAGCTTGGGACATGGGGAGAATTGCGGGGACCTCTGTGATTGCTCATCGTCTCTAAACTGAGACATCCTATGTCTTTGTCCTCATGGGCCTTTCAGTTGTTGGGACACTGTAACTTCCTGAATATGCCGGGGCTCTGAAAATCTTTGTTGAGTCCAGGGTGTGAACCTTGCACAGCACTTCCTCTTGGGGTCTGGCCTCCTCCTTGGTTGCAGTGCCAGGAAGTGGGGGTCTGGATCCCTGCTGATTTGGGACACAGCCCTCTCTTCTCACTCTTCCCGAATCTCAGGGAGTCCTTTACTGGTCTGAGGGCAGTCTTCTCTTTCCATGTTTCTCCATCCTCTTAAGTCTCTGCCGCACCTTTCCAACACCCCATCTCTGCTCTTCTACTTTCCTTCCTACTTCTTCCAGAAACTCGTGGAATTCTCCAGTGCTAATTTTACTTTTTGAACCACATACCTTCCCTGGGGTACTGAGCAGAGAGCTCTGCTATTAGCTTGAATAAAGGGAAAAGGAACTATGGGGAATTCTCTATATTCATTGATTAATATGTCCAAAGATTTTCTAGCCACATGAGCAAAATTGAACATGATACTTTGCAGATTATTGGGAATCAGCTCTATCACTGCCAATCAATTCCTGAACAACTCAATTTGCAATTCTGTGCCTCAGTTTCCTCATTTGCAAATAGTGTTCTTGCCAACTCTCTAAGCCCAAGGCATTCTTAAGAGGATGAAGGAATTAAGAGATATAAAAGTGTTTTGAGAATAGAAAAAAAATACTACTACAGCTATCTGGAATTAGTAAATGAACCCCTCGGGACTCAGAGGAATGCTAGAATATCTTGTATTGGCGGTAGTATTTTGATATTGAATTTGTAGAAAAATATAATCACTGAGCAGAGGATGAGGGAAGTGAAGAATGAAAACTAAACCTCATCCAAAAAGATAATGATGTTTCTCATCTCAAAATCATCTCCAAACTGCCTTTTTTCCTCCCATCAAACAATTGATGG
The DNA here is from genome assembly GCF_028564815.1 of Eubalaena glacialis. Lineage (NCBI taxonomy): Eukaryota > Metazoa > Chordata > Mammalia > Artiodactyla > Balaenidae > Eubalaena > Eubalaena glacialis. Next base: position 105,947,384 of record NC_083717.1, on the reverse strand, counting down.
GCAATGAGATTGTGCTTATTTGCAGTTAAAGCTATTGCAATGCTGACAATTAAATATATATGTGGAACAGAATAATGGAACAGTCCCATTTTATCACCAGTGTTAGCCATTTGCTCCACAGGGCACAAAGAATGTGTGGGAGAGCTCTGCACCCTGCATGATTTGCATGTAAAATGCATCCTCTTTGCAGGATGTGCCTGCAAAGAGTGCCTCGGTGGGGTCAGGAGTTTGCGTTGGGTCATTGTGGGTCTGATGATCACTGCAGAGTCACTGTTGACTGCTCTGGCCTTGGCTCCATTCCTCTCCTCCTCATTCCTTTGACTCACTGAAGAAATTGCTGACCTGGAGGAGTCCTTCACGGCTGTTGTCAGCCTCAGGCTGAGGGAGTTTTCCACCTTCACAACCATTGGGTTCAGAGATTTCTCCACCAATGACCTTGAGACTATAGCCCTTCAGCTTGGAGACTAATAATGGTCACAAATGCAGCAACAATGGAGAAGAGAAAGTAGAGCAGATACTGTTGATGCCCTGCCCCTATCCCTCAGCTTACCTGGGTTTATCAGCTGCTGTGAGAGACAGTTGCTTCCTACCTCTAAACACCTGTTTCTCTTTTGCTCTTTGAATTTGCTTCACCACTGTAGGCCGGCGCGGAAATATGTGTGTGGGAGTTATATCCTCGAACAATGGAGCGTCTCAATCAGTAGGGAACAAGTCAGTGTCTCCATACCCCCGCCTCCCATCTTTTAGTGCAGTGGTTCTCAGAGTGTGGCCTCTGGACCAGCAACCTCAGCATCACCTGGGAACTAGTTAGGAATGCAAACTCTTGGGCCCCACCCCATACCTACTCGTCGGGAAACTCTGGGAATGGAGCCCAGCCGCCGGTGCTAACAAGCCCTCCAGGAGATGCTATTGTGTCCTCAGGTTTGAGAACTGCTGCATTAGTGGGATGATTCTGTGCTGGCTTCCACACATTTCCTCAGACAGTGTAGATGGGTTTGAGCCCCAGTTGCTCACAGTGGTTAGCTGGCCAATAACATACCCTTTATTGACTCTTGTTCCTTCCCTGTCACACATTCCCTACTTCCTCATTTGTACTTCTGAGGATCACTTCCCTGATAAACTACTGCCTCCAAAGCCTCTTCTCAGGGTCCGCTTTAGGGACATGACAGACTCAGGACAAAAACCATCTGCTGAAGGCCTACCTTGTGTTGGGTGCTTTATACATATAATCTCATTTAATCATCACAGATGAGGAAACTAAGGCTCAGCAAAATCAGTTATGTTGTCCAGAGTCACCCTGGGTGAGTGGTAGAGTCACCTTTTAAAGCTCTTCCTGTCTGACCCCAAAGCCCACACACACTGACCACTGCAAAGCCAAACAACTCATAAATATACTGGTTAAGAGCACGAGTTCTGGAGTCAAATATTTGTGTGTTTAAGAACCAGTTCTACCACTTCCTAATTATGTCAACTTGGGGGATTTTCTTCACCTCTCTGAACCTTAGTTTCTTCTGTGCAAAGACAGTCTTGGTCACCTCCCAGTATACGCATTGTAGAATTCACAGCACTGTGTACACAGGACACCGTGGTGGCTAAATATTTCATTTGATCTTTACAACAACTTGAGATAAGTCTCCTTTTTGTCCTCGTTTTAAAGAGAAGGTGGCTTGCATTTGCTTTCCCAACTCTCTTCTGGTGGGTTCCTGAAAACCTTCAAACAGTTCTTGCTTAGTACAGATGTTAGTGTGTTACAGTTCAGCAGGACTATTCTGGTGAGATGCACACCAGGAGAAAAGTCAGTACTTAGGAGCATCATGTGAGTTTAGCGGGTAGCCAGCAGGAGCACCCTTAACAGGGCACTTAGCACTGCTGTTTACTCCAGCGGAGCCAAGAGCCCAGGAAGGAGGGATGGGAGCTGGAGCTGAAAACGACCTTCAGCATAAGGTCACTGCCTGTTTTTAGGAAGTGATGGAAAGAAGGAGGAAGAAGATGGAAAGGAGGTAAGCAATTTGTCCAAGGTGATATTCAGAGCAAGCCCCAGTGGGACTACAGGGAAGGTAGACCAGGAGAACATCTGGCCTCTTTTTCTTGGCCCGAATCTAGGTCTCAAGACCTGCTTCTGCCGTGTTGGTGACAGTTATCAAAAATCTGAACACAACAGAGAGCAGATGTTTATGGCAGCAAAACTATTTTTAGTACCCTCATTCCCACCTCCAAAATCATTCTAAAAAATAACTCCTGGAATTTAAAGGCCCAAAGAACCCCATGCACATAAGCCTCAGTTCTCCCTGGTATAAACTAGACACCCTGATATCGATTCCTTCCCAGGGTGCCCAGAAGTTCTTTCTCTGTAAAGACAGTGAATCTAGTGGCTTCTGGCTACTTTTCCCCAGCCATTCAGAGACTTGGTAAATTCTCCAGAATTTCCCCAAACTGAAGATAAGAAAGTGACCTGAAGCTCAGCAGAGTCCTGTCTCTCATCGGTATGCTCAGAGGCTTTCGAGAGGATAGGGAAAGCCCAGCTCTGGCTGAAGACGACCTGGTTCCCAGAACCGCCACATGGGTCACACCGATGGGTGACTCCTGGAAGGGGTCAGCTGGAGCCATGCTGGTTCCCTGCAAACACTGACTGTGTATCTCCCCTCTTTCAGGCAGGCGGGATGGTAGGATAGAGAGGCACCAGCTGCTACACAGAAGCACAGAACCTCACTTTCTCCTTGCCCAGGCAAAGGGCTGCTCAAGCTTAATCCAACCCCAGTTACCTTCCTCACTCCCTTTTGGGCCTTGAGCAATAAGAAAGTTTCCAAAATGTTCCCAGGGCCAGGTTTACTTCAGTTGGGTTGTCAAAGCATGATGAATTTGTGCTAAATCAGGGTATAAGTTGGAATTGCAGCATCGAAATTATTAATTTAGTTATGTGTTGTGTAGAGTTATAAAATACACTGAAAATGTAAGGACTGCTAAAGCATCTTATCTATATTCTTCATTACAAAAAACAGAAAATGACTCTGGCTAATCTAAGCGGAAAGGAATTTACTGGAAGGCCATAAGTAACTCTCAGAATCAAAGGAGAAGCTTTAGAACCAGGCCCAGAAAATGAGCAGGAATCAAAGAAAGCTCAACAAACAAGAATGCTGCCAGGGGGACTTCCCTGGTGGTCCAGTGGCCAAGACTCCATGCTCCCAAGGCAGGGGGAATGGGTTCGATCGCTGGTCAGGGGACTAGATCCTGCATGCTGCAACTAAGAGCCTGCATGCTGCAACTAAAGATCCCGTGTGCCGCAACTAAGAGCCAGTGCAGCCAAATAAATAAATAAATAAATATTAAAAAAAAAAAGAAAAAAGAATGCTGCCAGGGTCGTACACCAGTGGTCTGGCTGGCATGCTCCGGTGGGCACCACTGAAGATAGACAACTTGCTGTTGGTGATGCTGCAGCCACCATATGGAACGTGATAGCCGCTGCATCCTTGATTCCATTGTTGCAAATAGTTTCTGTCATTATTTATTTATTTATTTAAACATCTTTATTGGAGTATAATTGCTTTACAATGGTGTGTTAGTTTCTGCTTTATAAAAAAGTGAATCTGCTATACATATACATATATCCCCATATCTCCTCCCTCTTGCGTCTCCCTCCCACCCTCCCTGTCCCACCCCTCTAGGTGGTCACAAAGCACCGAGCTGATCTCCCTGTGCTATGTGGCTGCTTCCCACTAGCTATCTATTTTATGTTTGGTAGTGTATATATGTCCATGCCACTCTCTCACTTTGTCCCAGCTTACACTTCCCCCTCCCTGTGCCCTCAAGTCCATTCTCTACGTCTGCATCTTTATTCCTGTCCTGCCCCTAGGTTCTTCAGAACAATTTTTTTTTTTTTTTTTTTAGATTCTGTATATGTGTTAGCATATGGTATTTATTTTTCTCTTTCTGACTTACTTCACTCTGTATGACAGTCTCTAGGTCCATCCACCTCACTACAAATAACTCAATTTCGTTTCTTTTTATGGCTGAGTAATATTCCATTGTATATATGTGCCACATCTTCTTTATCCATTCATCTGTCGATGGACACTTAGGTTGCTTCCATGTCCTGGCTATTATAAATAGGCTGCAATGAACATTGTGGTACATGACTCTTTTTGAATTATGGTTTTCTCTGGGTATATGCCCAGTAGTGGGATTGCTGGGTCGTATGGTAGTTCTATTTTTAGTTTTTTAAGGAACCTCCATACTGTTCTCCATAGTGGCTGTATCAATTTACATTCCCATCAACAGTGCTAGAGGGTTCCCTCTTCTCCACACCCTCTCCAGCATTTATTGTTTGTAGATTTTTTGATGATGGCCATTCTGACTGCTGTGAGGTGATAACTCATTGTACTTTTGACTTGCATTTCTCTAATGGTTAATGATGTTGAGCATTCTTTCATGTGTTTGTTGGCAATCTGTATATCTTCTTTGGAGAAATGTCTATTTAGGTCTTCTGCCCATTTTTGGATTGGATTGTTTGTTTTTTTGATATTGAGCTGCATGAGCTGCTTGTAAATTTTGGAGATTAATCATTTGTCAGTTGCTTCATTTGCAAGTATTTTCTCCCATTCTGAGGGTTGTCTTTTCATCTTGTTTATGGTTTCCTTTGCTGTGCAAAAGCTTTTAAGTTTCATTAGGTCCCATTTGTTTATTTTTGTTTTTATTTCCATTTCTCTAGGAGGTGGGTCAAAAAGGATCTTGTTGTGATTTATGTCATAGAGTGTTCTGCCTATGTTTTCCTCTAAGAGTTTTATAGTGTCTGGTCTTACATTTAGGTCTTTAATCCATTTTGAGTTTATTTTTGTGTATGGTGTTAGGGAGTGTTCTAATTTCATTCTTTTACATGTAGTTGTCCAGTTTTCCCAGCACCACTTATTGAAGAGGCTGTCTTTTCTCCATTGTATATTCTTGCCTCCTTTATCAAAGATAAGGTGACCATATGTGCATGGGTTTATCTCTGGGCTTTCTATCCTGTTCCATTGATCTATATTTCTGTTTCTGTGCTAGTACCATACTGTCTTGATTACTGTAGCTTTGTAGTATAGTCTGAAGTCAGGGAGCCTGATTCCTCCAGCTCCGTTTTTCTTTCTCAAGATTGTGTTGGCTATTCAGGGTCTTTTGTGTTTCCATACAAATTGTGAAATTTTTTGTTCTAGTTCTGTGAAAAATGCCAGTGGTAGTTTGATAGGGATTGCATTGAATCTGTAGATTGCTTTGGGTAGTACAGTCATTTTCACAATGTTGATTCTTCCAATCCAAGGACATGGTATATCTCTCCATCTGTTTGCATCATCTTTAATTTCTTTCATCAGTGTCTTATAGTTTTCTGCATACAGGTCTTTTGTCTCCTTAGATAGGTTTATTCCTAGGTATTTTATTCTTTTTGTTGCAATGGTAAATGAGAGTGTTTCCTTAATTTCTCTTTCAGATTTTTCATCATTAGTGTATGGGAATGCAAGAGATTTCTGTGCATTAATTTTGTATCCTGCTACTTTACCAAATTCATTGATTAGCTCTAGTAGTTTTCTGGTAGCATCTTTAGCATTCTCTAGGTATAGTATCATGTCATCTGCATACAGTGACAGCTTTACTTCTTCTTTTCTGATTTGGATTCCTTTCATTTCTTTTTCTTCTCTGATTGCTGTGGCTAAAACTTCCAAAACAATGTTGAATAATAGTGGTGAGTGTGGACAGCCTTGTCTTGTTCCTGATCTTAGTGAAAATGATTTCAGTTTTACACCATTGAGGATGATGTTGGCTGTGGGTTTGTCATATATGGCCTTTATTATGTTGAGATAAGTTCCCTCTATGCCTACTTTCTGGAAGGTTTTTATCATAATTGGGTGTTGAATTTTGTCAAAAGCTTTTTCTGTATCTATTGAGATGATCATACAGTTTTTATTCTTCAATTTGGTAATATGGTGTATCACATTGATTGATTTGCATATATTGAAGAATCCTTGCATTCCTGGGATAAACACCACTCGATCATGGTGTATGATGTTTTTAATGTGCTGTTGGATTCTGTTTGCTAGTATTTTGTTGAGGATTTTTGCATCTATGTTCATCAGTGATACTGGCCTGTAGTTTTCTTTCTTTGTGACATCTTTCTCTGGTTTTGGTATCAGGGTGATGGTGGCCTTGTAGAATGAGTTTGGGAGTGTTATTCCCTCTACTATATTTTGGAAGAGTTTGAGAAGGATAGGTGTCAGCTCTTCTCTAAATGTTTGATAGAATTCACCTGTAAGCCATCTGGTCCTGGGCTTTTGTTTGTTGGAAGATTTTTAATCACAATCTCAATTTCAATGCTTGTCATTCGTCTGTTTATATTTTCTATTTCTTCCTAGTTCAGTCTCGGAAGGTTGTGCTTTTCTAAGAATTTGTCCATTTCTTCCAGGTTGTCCATTTTGTTGGCATATAGTTGCTTGTAGTAATCTCTCATGATCCTTTGTATTGCTGCAGTGTCAGTTGTTACTTCTTTTTCATTTCTAATTCTATTGATTTGAGTCTTTTCCCTTTCTTTCTTGATGAGTCTGGGTAATGGTTTATCAATTTTGTTTATCTTCTCAAAGAACAAGCTTTCAGTTTTATTGCTCTTTGTTATTATTTCCTTCATTTCTTTTTCATTTATTTCTGATCTGATCTTTATGATCTCTTTCCTTCTGCTAACTTTGGGGTTTTTTTGTTCTTCTTTCTCTAATTGCTTTAGGTGTAAGGTTAGGTTGTTTATTTGAGTTGTTTCTTGTTTCTTAAGGTAGGATTGTATTGCTATAAACTTCCCTCTTAGAACTACTTTTGTTGCATCCCATAGGTTTTAGGTCATCGTGTTTTCATTGTCATTTGTCTCTAAGTATTTTTTGATTTCCTCTTTGATTTCTTCAGTGATCTCTTTGTTATTTAGTAGTGTATTGTTTAGCCTCCATGTGTTTGTATTTTTTACAGATTTTTTCCTGTTATTGATATTTAGTCTCATATTGTTGTGGTTGGAAAAGATACTTGATATGATTTCAATTTTCTTAAATTTACCAAGGCTTGATTTGTGACGAAAGATATGATCTATCCTGGAGAATGTTCCATGAGAACTTGAGAAGTGTATTGTGTTGTTTTGGGATGGAATGTCCTATAAATATCAATTAAGTCCATCTTGTTTAATGTATCATTTAAAGCTTGTGTTTCCCTATTTATTTTCATTTTGGATGATATTTCCTTGGTGAAAGTGGGGTGTTAAAGTCCCCTACTATGATTGTGTTACTGTTGATTTCCCCTTTTATGGCTGTTAGCATTTGCCTTATGTATTGAGGTGCTCCTATGTTGGGTGTATAAATATTTACAATTGGTATACCTTCTTCTTGGATTGATCCCTTAATCCTTTTGTAGTGTCCTTCTTTGTCTCTTGTAATAATCTTTATTTTAAAATCTATTTTGTCTGATATGAGAATTGCTACTCCAGCTTTCTTTTGATTTCCATTTGTGTGGAATATCTTTTTCCATCCCCTCACTTTCAATATTTATGTGTCCCTAGGTCTGAAGTGGGTCTCTTGTAGACAGCATATATACGGGTCTTGTTTTTGTATCCATTCAGCCAGTCTATGTTTTTTTGTTGAAGCATTTACTACATTTACATTTAAGGTAATTATCGATATGTATGTTCTTATTACCATTTTCTTAATTGTTTTGGGTTTGTTATTGTAGGTCTTTTCCTGCCCTTGTGTTTCCTGCCTAGAGAAGTTCCTTTAGCATTTGTTGTAAAGCTGGTTTGGTGGGCTGAATTCTCTTAGCTTTTGCTTGTCTGTAAAGGTTTTAATTTTTCCGTCGAATCTGAATGAGGTCCTTGTTGGGTAGAGTAATCTTGGTTGTAGCTTTTTCCCTTTCATCACTTTAAATATGTCCTGCCACTCCCTTCTGGCTTGCAGAGTTTCTCCTGAAAGATCAGCTGTTAACCTTGTGTGGATTCCCTTGTATATTATTTGTTGCTTTTCCCTTGCTGCTTTTAATATTTTTTCTTAGTAATTTTTTTTTGATAGTTTGATTAATATGTGTCTTGGCGTATTTCTCCTTGGATTTATCCTGTATGGGACTCTCTGTGCTTCCTGGACTTGATTAACTATTTCATTTCCCATATTAGGGAAGTTTTCAACTATAATCTCTTCAAATATTTTCTCATTCCCTTACTTTTTCTCTTCTTCTTCTGGAACCCGTATAATTCAAATGTTGGTGCATGTAATGTTGTCCCAGAGGTCTCTGAGACTGTCCTCAGTTCTTTTCATTCTTTTTTCTTTATTCTGCTCTGCAGTAGTTATTTCCACTATTTTATCTTCCAGGTCACTTATCCGTTCTTCTTCCTCAGTTATTCTGCTGTTGATTCCTTCTAGATAAATTTAAATTTCATTTATTGTGTTGTTCATCATTGTTTGTTTGCTCTTTAGTTCTTATAGGTCCTTGTTAAACCTTTGTTGTATTTTCTGCATTCTGTGTCCAAGATTTTGGATCATCTTTACTATCATTATTCTGAATTCTTTTTCAGGTAGACTGCCTATTTCCTCTTCATTTGTTTGGTCTTGTGGGTTTCTACCTTGCTCCTTCATCTGGTGTGTGTTTCTCTGTCTTCTCATTTTGCTTAACTTACTGTGTTTGGGGTCTTCTTTTCACAGTCTGCAGGTTCTTAGTTCCTGTTGTTTTTGGTGTCTGCCCCCAGTGGCTAAGGTTGGTTCAGTGGGTTGTGTAGGCTTCCTGGTGGAGGGGACTAGTGCCTGTGTTCTGGTGCATGAGGCTGGATCTTGTCTTTCTGGTGGGCAGGTCTGCATCCGGTGGTGTGTTTTTGGGTGTCTGTGACCTTATTATGATTTTAGGCAGCCTTTCTGCTAATGGGTGGGGTTGTGTTCCTGTCTTGCTAGTTGTTTGGCATAGAGTGTCCAGCAGTGTAGCTTGATGGTCATTGAGTGGAGCTGGGTCTTGGCATTGAGATGGAGATGTCTGGGAGATTTTTGCCATTTGATATTACGTGGAGCTGGGAGGTCTCTGGTGAACCAATGTCCTGAACTCGGCTCTCCCACCTCAGAGCCAGAGGCCTGACACCTGGCCTGAACAACAAGACCCTGTCATCCACACGGCTCAGAATAAAAGGGAGAAAAAAAGGAATAAACAAATAAAATAAAATAAAATAAAGTTATAAAATTAAAAATAATTATTAAAAGTTAAAAAAATTAAAAAGTAATAAAAAAAGAAAGAAAGAATGAAAGAAGAGAGCAACCAAACCAAAAAATAAATCCACCAATGATAACAAGCACTAAAAACTATGCAAACAAAAAACAAAACAAAAAAATGGACAAATAGAACCCTAGGACAAATGGTAAAAGCAAAACTATACAGACAAAATCACACACAGAAGCATACACATACACACTCACAAAAGAGAAAAAGGAAAAAATATATATATCGTTGTTCCCAAAGTCCACTGCCTCAATTTTGGGATGATTCGTTGTCTATTCAGGTATTCCACAGATGCAGGGTACGTCAAGTTGATTGTGGAGCTGTAATCCGCTGCTTCTGAGGCTGCTGGGAGAAATTTCCCTTTCTCTTCTTTGTTCACACAGCTCCCGGGGTTCAGCTTTGGATTTGGCCCCACCTCTGTGTGTAGGTCGTCTGAGGGCGTCTGTTTCCGCTCAGACAGGATGGGGTTAAAGGAGCAGCTGGTTCGGGGTCTCTGGCTCACTCAGGCCCGGGGGAGGGAGGGGTACGGATGCGGGGCGAGCCTGCGGCGGCAGAGGCCGGCATGACGTTGCACCAGCCTGAGACACGCTGTGTGTTCTCCCGGGGAAGTTGTCCCTGGATCACGGGACCCTGGCAGTGGCGGGCTGCACAGGCTCCCGGGAGGGGAGGTGTGGATAGTGACCTGTGCTTGCACACAGGCTTCTTGGTGGCTGCAGCAGCAGACTTAGCATTTCATGCCCATCTCTGGGGTCTGCGCTGATAGCCAAGGCAAGTCTCTTGCCTCTTCAGCAGTTGCAGACTTTTTCTCGGACTCGCTCCTGGCTAGCTGTGGCGCACTAGCCCCCTTCAGGCTGTGTTCACACAGCCAATCCCAGTCCTCTCCCTGGGATCCGACCTCCAAAGCCGCAGCCTCAGCTCCCATCCCCCACCCATCCCGGCCAGCGGGTGAGCAGACAAGCCTCTCAGGTTGGTGAGTGCTGGTCAGCAGCGATCCTCTGTGCGAGAATCTCTCTGCTTTGTCCTCTGCACCCCTGTTGCTGTGCTCTCCTCTGTGGCTCTGAAGCTTCCCCCCTCTGCCACCCACCATCTCTGCCAGTGAAGGGGCTTCCTAGTGTGTGGAAACTTTTCGTCCTTCACAGCTCCCTCCCACTGGTGCAGGTACTGTCCCTATTCTTTTGTCTCTGTTTTTTCTTTTTTCTTTTGCCCTACCCAGGTACGTGGGGAGTTTCTTGCCTTTTGGGAAATCTGAGGTCTTCTGTCAGCGTTCAGTAGGTGTTCTGTAGGAGTTGTTCTACATGTAGATGTATTTCTGATGTATTTGTGGGGAGGAAGGTGATCTCCACGTCTTACTCTTCCTCCATCTTGAAGGTCTCTCTCAGTTTCTGTCTTTAAATCTTGAGGGAGTGATGCAGAAACTCAAACTGGACTGGCCTAGCCTGAGTCATGTGATTGTTTTGATGGTTAGAGAGTGATGATAGGGAACAGTCCCTCCTCCACTGCTGTAGGCTCTGCTTCCTACTAAGTACCATATCACGGGGTGATTTCCCCCAACCTGCAAGGAAATACAGATGCTGGGGATCCAAAAAAGGGGGAAATGTCCCATGAAGTCTTCTGTTCTGGTCTGCACCATTTAACACCACATGGGGCCCTGGAGTATTTGTCAATTACTCTGAGTGAGATCAGAAGTCATTGGTAGGTTTAGATGAGATGGAAGACATGACCTGACTTGTGTTTAATAGAATTACTTAGATTATGTGTTGAGAATAGATTGCAGGGGCATGGGAGCAAGAGCAAGGGAGACCAGTTGGGTCTTTCTTCAAACTTTCTGGGAGAAGGGCAACCTGTTATTTTGCTGGGATTTCTAACAGTGTCACATGCCTCTGCACTCTTGCTCTCCTTCCCTAACCTACTTTTTTTCTTGGCTTTCAAATATGATGTGCCCCCATTTAAAAATAGCCATTTTGAATCTGCTTTCACTTAGATTTGATAGTTTCCCTGCACTTTTGGCCAGTTTCCAGTCCGGTCCTAGGAGTCAGTGTCTTAGAAAATCGGTTAGGCCTGCCTTCTTGGATATTGACCAAATGGGTTAAAAGGATCCTTCAATATCAGCTCAGCCAGCTGAGAAGCAGATCTTCCTCCACACATAGACGTGAAGGATGACCATTTTGGAGACATGCAGTTTCTCCCCTGCTTATATATGTTTATAAACTTAGTGCATAGAATTCTTAGCTCAGCAATGGATTTGAGAACCTTCTAGTTCAGACATTTTTAAACAGCCAAGTACCTGTGAATTATTGTTTGCATAATGTTTAACTCAAAGTATACATTTTAACCTTGAGTCCCTTGGCTGGCTTCCCATCTGCTTGTCTTCATCCATGCACTGACTGAACAAATGAAAATTGACTTGACTTCTCGCAAACTCTGTCCTATCTCCTGGCGCTGGCTCTGCTTATTCTCTTCACTGTGTCATTCCTTTATCTGCTGAATTTGCCTATTCTCTGGATGGTAAGAAATGTGACCTTCGTAAGAACGTCATTAGCTTTCACATTAGCTTAGTGTTCCCCAAGTTTATACTCTCAACATATATTAATTCCCTTGAGTTTTTTTTTTTAAGGGATTATTCCAGGACTTGAGATGTTAATTAATTAATTAATTAATTAATTTTTGCTGTGTTGGGTCTTCGTTTCTGTGCGAGGGCTTTCTCTAGTTGCGGCAAGCGGGGGCCACTCTTCATCGCGGTGCGTGGGCCTCTCACTATCGCGGCCTCTCTTGTTGCGGAGCACAGGCTTCAGACGCGCAAGCTCAGTAGTTGTGGCTCATGGGCGTAGTTGCTCCCCGGCATGTGGAATCTTCCCAGACCAGGGCTCGAACCCGTGTCCCCTTCATTAGCAGGCAGATTCTCAACAACTGCGCCACCAGGGAAGCTCCAATTCCCTTGAGTTTTTACCTTAAGAACCATCCTGGGAGAAGTGGACAGGGAGCCAGTGGCCCTTAAGTTCGGGTGCTTTTATTTTCCTTTATTTCTCTCTGACTGTAGCTCTCTTCTACTCTATTTAAGAAACGATTTACTTTCTTATGTGGACCACTGCTACATGAAATTTATTTTTATAAAATAATGGAATGAAATACGGAGTTGGGAAGTAGAATATACAGAGAAGGGAGTTCAAGTATTAGTTATTTGATAAATACATGTTGGTTTGATTTGATGATTTTTCTTTCACTTGCAATATTTTGGTAATACTTTTCTTAGATGGGCCCTACTTTTTAAGTGACGAAAGAGATTATGAAAGAGAAAGCTTCAATTATTTGGGAGCAGAGAGAAGAGGATACTAAATAATGGCTTTAAAATCTCTGCTATGTGTGAATCCCAGCCAGGAAAAATGTAGAGAATGGAGGCAGGCCCCATTTTTGCCAGAGTGGGTTTCTAAAAACTCTCATGAAGGAAATTTCATTTCCCTCTTTGGGCCTACATTCTTGACTAAGAATGTAACATAAAAAACAACCACGTAGGGGGACTTCCCTGGTGGTGCAGTGGTTAAGAATCCGCCTGCCAATGCAGGGGACATGGGTTTGAGCCCTGGTCTGGGATGACCCCCACATGCCGCAGAACAACTAAGCCTGTGCGCCACTACTACTGAGCCCGTGTGCCACAACTACTGAAGCCCACGCGCCTAGAGCCCGTGCTCTGCAACAAGAGAAGCCACCACAATCAGAAGCCTGCACACCACAACGAAGAGTAGCCCCCGCTCGCCGCAACTAGAGAAAGCCCGCGCACAGCAACAAAGAACCAAAGCAACCAAAAAAAAAAAAAAACTATATAAAAACAACAACAACCATGTAGGGAGTTCCCTGGTGACCTAGTGGTTAAGATTCCAGGCTTTCACTGCTGTGGCCCGGTTTCAATCCCTGGTTGAACTGAGAGCCCGCAAGCCATACGGCATGGCCAAAAAAAAAAATATTGTTTAAAAAAAAAAAACCAGCCATGTACATGGTCACCAATATTTACAAAGGAGAATATATTATAAAATCAATATAATCATTTAAAATAAAATTACATTTCAATTTATAGAAAATATACGTAAATATGCTGTATCTATTTACTATGGAAGAGCCTACAAAGTACTACAAAAACACACGTAACGTATCAGATATAAACCTACTGCTTCATAAATGACTTAAAACATGTCAATTAATTCCTTCATGGTTTTTACAGCTAATATTTATTTTGTTTGCTTTTTTTATTATTTAGAAGATTTATTAAAATAATTTTGATGACTTAAAGAACTGGTTGCAGGGAAATGGATCAGGAAGAAAGGGAGGTATCTATGCATCTATCCTGGGACAAAGTCATTTCCACCAACTCCAGAGCTATTCCTTATGTGGCCTCCCAGTAAATCATTGCTTTGTGTTGTGGACAACAGTGATGGTTTGTCTTCCACGGAAAAGCATGTTTACAAATAAAGGCCTGTTCCCTTTCAGGTTATAGTAGGGAGGTCACTTCACCTTCTCTTAACCTTTAATGCCTCAGCCAGTTCTGTCCTGTTGCAGAGACCACTGCATTTTCTTTGCAGATAACACTTTATATGATTTATTCATTATATCTCCACTGCCACCATCATTTCTATCCTGGAAAACCACAGTAGCCTCCTAATTATCTTCCTGTTTCTACTCTTGCTTACCCTTAAGTCCATTAGTCAGAGTTATCTTCAAGCACATAGATAAGATAACGTCACTCCCTGGTTTGAAATCCTCCAATTGCTTTCCATTTAACAGAGGATGAAATGGAAATTTTCTACCGTGGTCCATCAGCCCTGCCCAGTGGGACCTGCCCTCTCTCCTCCCACGCTGTTCTGTGCCTGGCCCACTCTGCTCAGCTCACTGGCCCCTTTTCAGTGTTAGGATTCACCAAATTCCTCTCCATCTCAGGGACTCTGCACTGCTGTTTCTTCTGTCCCCCCTACCAGGAATTTTCTTCTCCTGGTTATTTGTGTGGCTGGCTCCTTCTTAACCTTCAGGGCTCGGCTTAAGCTCCCTCCTTGGAGAGTCTTCTCTGGCCCTCTCATGGCTCCTGTTATTCTTTGTTATGCTTTCTTATTTATTTCCTTCTTGGCGCTTATTACGATCAGTAACTATTTGGCTTAATAGTCTGTTTATTTTATTGTCTGTCTCCCACTAGACTATAATAATAGTGGATAACTTTTATAGAGTCCTTGCTATGTGCCAGGCCGTGGTGTTTAACATGAATTAACTTGTTCATTATAAGGATCCTATGAAGTAGGTACTACAGTATCACCAGTTTACAGATGGAGAAACTGAGGTACAGAGAGGTACAGTGACTTGCTCAAGGTCACACAGGCAGAGCCAGGCTGTGAACCCAGGTGGTCCAGCTCCAGCGCCCCCACCTCTCACCTCAGTGCCCTGTTGCCTCCATGGTGGCATGTCTGCCTTTTCACTGTTTGCACCCAGTGCCAGCACAGTGTCTGCTGCATGCTATGGTGAGGACAGTTGTCCCTGTTGGTGTAGGTGAGAATCAACCATCTCCAGTGAACTGCTGGAGCAGGGCAGAGGGAGAGAGGAGCCTGGGAGATGAGCTTCCTCTGTAAAGAACTGTAATTGTTGGAAAGGAAAAGGGACTGAGTCAGTTCAGTGTCCATCACTCAGCTTTCTCTCAGACATCACCCCTACTGATCCTACCTGGGGACCCATGCAGAGCAGGGGTGTGCAAATTAGTGGTTAAAAAGATGGTTTACCCACAGGTATGTAATAAAACTGTGGCATGAGCTGTATTGTTTCAGGGCACCTTTAACAGAGGAGACCGGCTTTCTCTCATCTCCTCCTCTCCTCCTTTGCTAAGGACCACCATCATGAAGGCTTTGGGGCAACAGTGGGGGCACCAGAAAGTGGCAGCAGTGACTGCTGGAGGCCATGGTGAGGTCATGTGTAACAGAGACCCCTGCAGGCTGAATGAATCATACCTCAGCACTTTCCTGAGCACATTTCACTGCGTGTACGTGTGTGTCTGTGTTCATGTGTATTTGTAGAGTCTGAGATCTAGCATTAAAAGGCAGAGCCTAGATTCATTCACTGGACTTGAGTTAATATTGCTAATATGACTTCATTGGTGTCATCCCTGGTGAGGCCTGGGGAAATGTAATTCTTTCACTATACAAACATTTATTTGACAGACACTTATTGAAATACCTACTATGTTTCAGGCACTGTGATAAGTACTATTGATATTGGATATCAATATCCTTGGCCTTGGGGAGCTTTCAATGGAGCTTAAAATGTAGAGGATATGGGGGCTTCCCTGGTGGCGCAGTGGTTGGGAGTCTGCCTGCTAATGCGGGGGACACGGGTTCGATCCCCGGTCTGGGAGGATCCCACATGCCGTGGAGCGACTGGGCCCGTGAGCCACAGCCACTGAGCCTGCGCGTCTGGAGCCTGTGCTCCGCAACAGGAGAGGCCGCGATGGTGGGAGGCCCGCGCACCGCGATGAAGGGTGGCCCCTGCTTGCCGCAGCTGGGGAAAGCCCTCGCACAGAAACAAGGACCCAACACAGCCAAAAATAAAAAAATAATAATAAATAAATAAAAAGTGTCTACCCTGAGATTGGGATTGACATATATACACTAATATGTATAAAATAGATACCTAATAAGAACCTGCTGTATAAAAAAAATAAATACAATAAAATTCAAAAAAAAATGTAGAGGATATGAATGTGTAAATAATTAATTACAAAAATGTGATAGGTTATAGGATAGAGGGAAGTACAGAGTGCTTTGGGATTCCCAAGAAAGCAGCACTTAATTCAGACTGAGGTTGTGAGGAGAAGGCCGAGAAAATATCCCAGAGGAGATGACAGTTGATCTGAGTCTGGAAACGTGAGCAAACCTGAACAGACAGGGAAGAGGGTGAAGAGGGTCTGAGTAGACACCCCAGCGTGTACAGAGTCATGGAGGGGCGAGAGAATGTGGGAAACCACAGGCATGGACACGTGGGAGAGTGGGTGTTGAGATGTGACACTGACAGCTAGGTGGGAGCCAGATCACTGAGAATGGAGAATGACTTGACAGGGATGGAGAATGGCTTGACAGGGATGGAGACTAAAATGGGAGGCCAGTTAAAGACTACTGCAGTAACTTAGATGAGAAAGGAGGAAGTGTGAACTGAGGCAGGGCTAGTGGGCTGGAGAGGAAGGGAGTGATTCTAGAGAATTTAAGAGGTAGAATCCACAGGACATGGTGACTCTTTTGGGTGTGGGGGTGGGAAAGCAACTTTAAGAGTGCTACTAAGTTTCTCACTTGGCTTAGTTGGTGGATGGGTGGTATCTATTGCTTAAATAGGAACTAGAGGAGAGGGAATAATTGTGTGTGTGTGTGTGTGTTTAGAGAGACAATTTCAGTTTTGGACATGCTGAGTTTAGATGGCTGTGGATCATTCCAGTGGAGATGCCCAGTGGGGAGGGCTGTAGAACTGGCACATAGTAGAAACTCATTATGTATTTATCAAATAAATGAAAATGATAAAGCTCTGGGGCTCAAGTATAGACCTGTTAGTCATCACTGCACCACATTATGTTTATGATCATAAAGATAGTAGTTGCTTTTATGGGAGTTGATAGAGTCATTCAGCAAGAGTATACAGCTAAGAGATGAGGACTCAAAGTGGTCCTGATTTAAGGCATGGGGGATAGGAGCCTGAAAAGGAGACATAAGGAATTGTCAGAGGTAGGAGAAACTCCAGGAGAGATAAGGGACCTGGAAGCCAATGGTGGAGATGCCAGAGAAGAAGGCATTACTGATGGAAAAAAGTCAATAAAGGAAGAACTGGAAAGCTTCCATCTAGTTTACCAGTTAGGAGGGAGATTGGCCAGATAAGTTTAATATTGAGCTTTTACCATGTGCCAGGCATGTGTGATGTGTCGCATATACAATGGCACAAATATGCTTCAGTTAGGGTTCAGTGAAGTGGCGGAGGCTGAATCCGGATTGCATTGAGTCGATGAAAGAATAATTGATGAGAACACTCCCATTTACCATTGCAACAAAAAGAATAAAATACCTAGGAATAAACCTACCTAAGGAGACAAAAGACCTGTATGCAGAAAACTGTAAGACAATGATGAAAGAAATTAAAGATGATACAAACAGATGGAGAGATATACTATGTTATTGGATTGGAAGAATCAACATTGTGAAAATGACTATACTACCCAAAGCAATCTACAGATTCAGTGCAATCCCTATCAAACTACCACTGGCATTTTCACAGAACTAGGACAAAAAATTTCACAATTTGTATGGAAACACAAAAGACCCCGAATAGCCAAAACAATCTTGAGAAGGAAAAACGGAGCTGGGGGAATCAGGCTCCCTGACTTCAGACTATACTACAAAGCTACAGTAATCAAGACAGTCTGGTACTGGCACAAAAACAGAAATATAGATCAATGGAACAGGATAGAAAGCCCAGAGATAAACCCATGCACATATGGTCACCTTATCTTTGATAAAGGAGGCAAGAATATACAATGGAGAAAAGACAGCCTCTTCAATAAGTGGTGCTGGGAAAACTGGACAACTACATGTAAAAGAATGAAATTAGAACACTCCCTAACACCATACACAAAAATAAACTCAAAATGGATTAAAGACCTAAATGTAAAGCCAGACACTATAAAACTCTTAGAGGAAAACATAGGCAGAACACTCTATGACGTAAATCACAGCAATATCCTTTTTGACCCACCTCCTAGAGAAATGGAAATAAAAACAAAAATAAACAAATGGGACCTAATGAAACTTAAAAGCTTTTGCACAGCAAAGGAAACCATAAACAAGATGAAAAGACAACCCTCAGAATGGGAGAAAATATTTGCCAATGAAGAAACTGACAAAAGATTAATCTCCAAAATATACAAGCAGCTCAGTATCAAAAAAACAAACAACCCAATCCAAAAATGGGCAGAAGACCTAAATAGACATTTCTCCAAAGAAGATATACAGATTGCCAAGAAACACATGAAAGGATGCTCAACATCACTAATCATTAGAGAAATGCAAATCAAAACTACAATGAGGTATCACCTCACACCCGTCAGAATGGCCATCATCAAAAAATCTAGAAACAATAAATGCTGGAGAGGGTGTGGAGAAAAGGGAACCCTCTTGCACTGTTGGTGGGAATGTAAATTGGTACAGCCACTATGGCGAACAGTATGGAGGTTCCTTAAAAAACTAAAAATAGAACTACCATATGACCCAGCAATCCCACTACTGGGCATATACCCTGAGAAAACCATAATTCAAAAAGAGTCATGTACCACAATGTTCATTGCAGCTCTATTTACAATAGCCAGGACATGGAAGAAACCTAAGTGTCCATCGACAGAGGAATGGATAAAGAAGATGTGGCACATATATACAATAGAATATTACTCAGCCATAAAAGGAAACAAAATTGAGTTATTTGTAGTGAGGTGGATGGACCTAGAGTCTGTCATACAGAGTGAAGTAAGTCAGAAAGAGAGAAACAAATACAGTATGCTAACACATATATATGGAATCTAAAAAAAAAATGATGAACCTAGGGGCAGGACAGGAATAAAGACACAGATATAGAGAATGGACTTGAGGACACAGGGAGGGGGAAGGGTAAGCTGGGACGAAGTGAGAGAGTAGCACTGACATATGTACACTACCAAATGTAAAATAGACAGCTAGTGGAAAGCAGCTGCATGGCACAGGGAGATCAACTCGGTGCTTTGCGACCACCTAGAGGGGTGGGAGAGGGAGGGTGGGAGGGAGATGCAAGGTGGGAGGGGGAGACACAGGTAGGGGGGATATGGAGATATACGTATGCATATAGCTGATTCACTTTGTACAGCAGAAACTAGCACAACACTGTAAAGCAATTATACTCCAATAAAGATGTTTTTTAAAAAAAGAAAAATTGATGAGAAAATGGAGAAACAAGTAGAGAGCACACTCCTGTGGATAGGAGTCTTGGGGGAGGGTGGTGAGGAAAGAGACTGAGTGAAAATCAGAGGGTTATTCTCTTGAGGCAGTTTCCCCTTCCCTTCCCTTGCTTTCCCTTCCCTTCCCTTCCCTTCCCTTCCCTTTGCATTTCATCTTCCTTTCCCCCCTCATTTCCCCTTCCCTCCCCCCTCCCTCCGTCCCTCCTTTCCATCCGTCCATCCTTCCTTCCTTCCTTCCTTGACAGGGTAAGATCAGTGAAGAAGTGGGAAAGGTTGGGGTGGATGAGTTCTGGACAAGAGGAGGAACAGCTGACAGGAACAGAAGTGTGGTTAGGAATGGAGGCAAGGAGGTGGAGATCAGAGAGCAGGAAATGAAAGGAGCTGATTCTTCATGGCCCCATTTTTCTCTCTGTGCAGAAAGAGGGGAGATGGTGAGACAGGGTACCTAAGAAGGGAGATGAAGTTTAGAAATTGCTAAAGTGAGGAATGGGAATGGGGCTCATCGGAGGATTGCAAAGCACCACAGAAATTAGAGGCTTTTGATTTTGTGCTTCCCCTCTCACCCCACAAAAGTGTTTGTGTGATTCTCTCTCTAATGGTCCTGATGAGGAATGGAAAGGTAGTAAGTGGCCCTGAGCCAAGCTGGTGATTCATTGAATATTTGTGACAGACTCTTCAAAGTCTAATCCTTAGGTAAAACTATCAAAGATGAGTTAAAAGGAGTTGCAAACATACTGCCAATTCATAGGACTAAAACTTTGCTGAAATAGAGAGTACCTCACTCTGTTCAAAACCCAGCTACTAGGTCATTGCATTAAGACAGCCAGATGGTAGAATTCAACACAGATGGCTGGAAAACCCAGCAAATGAACAGGTGAAAATAGCAGTGGTGAGGTGACTCTTAACTGGGCAGGAAGAATGAAATACAAAGCAATGAAAAGTGTGGGATGTGGCATTCCTATATTTACTTACTATATATTGAATACATTAACTTCCTTTGTGGAGGCACTGAGATATTTTTTCCCCAAACCCTGAATTTTCAGTTCTGTAATAAAGAGGATCTGATGAGATAAGTCACACCACCAGGGAAACGTCATAGACCTAAGGGCACAGCTGTTGAAGAAGACACTCCTCTAGCCTTTTGGATGATGGGGTAGGAATTCATCAAGCAGGAAGAAAGGCTGGGGATCTCTGTTTTTTCCTCTAGCTTTACTGAGGTATAATTGACAAATAAAATTGTTATATATTTAAAGTGTACAGCATGATGATTTGACATATGCATACACTGTGAAAAGATTCCCACAATCAAGTTTGCACACCCTTTTCCTCACCACATTGTTTTGTGTGTGTGTGTGTGAGTGAATGCTTAAGATCTACTCTCTTAGCAAATTTCAAGTATACAACACAGTATTATTAACTATGTCACCATGCTGTGACACCATCCTCAGAACTTATTCAACTTATAACTGAAACTTTGTACCCTTTGACCAACCTCTCCCCACTTCCTCCACACCCGCACCCCACCCCATCTCCTGGCAATCACATTCTACTCCCTGTTTCTATGAGTTTGACTTTTTTTTTTTTTAAAGTGTCCACATATAAGTGATGCCATACAATATTTGTCTTTTTCTATCTGACGTTTCACTCAATATAGTGCCCTCCAGGTTCATCCATGCTGGTGCAAATGGCAGGATTTCCTCCTTTTTTAAAGGCTGAATAATATTCCATTGTGTATATATACCACATTTTAAAATCTATTCATCTGTCGAGGGACCCTTAGTTGTTTCCATATCTTGGCTATTTTGAATAATGATGCAATGAATATGGGAGTGCAGATATCTCTTTGAGATAGTGATTTCATTTTCTCTGGATATTTGCCCAGAAGTGGAATTTCTGGATTATATGGTATTCTAGGTTCAATTTTTTGAGGACTCTCCATACTGTTTTTCCATAGTGGCTGCACCAATTTACATTCCCACCAGCAGTGCACAAGGGTTCCCTTTTCTGTGCATTCATGCCAGCATTTGTTATCTCTTGTCTTTTTGATAATAGACAACCTAACAGGTGTGAGATGATATCTCCTTGTGGTTTTGATTTGCATTTCAGGGGACTCTGGTTATGATGCTGCTCGGAGCTGTGTTTTATCACCTAGTTTAATGTGGGTGTAAGTTGCCATTGAATTAGAGCTGGAGGGGGTAAATGGGCATTTGCATGCCAGTCAGGGTTTGAGTCATAGCCCAAAGACAGCTGCATTTGCACTTCATCTCATAGGGGACTGACTGTAGGTCTCTTGTGAAGCTTTCTGTCAATGATATGTGGATTCTTTTGTGATTCTGCCTGACCCACCAAGTCCCATTGCTTGCCTGCACTCTAAGCTTAAGCCTGTTATTCTGCCTTGCTTGAGATGTACAAAAGTCTACTTTTTGCAGAGTATAGGATCACCGAGGTGTAGTTGCAATGCCTCCTCCTGTCTCCTTCACCTGAACATGAGTTTCTATCTTAGATAGAGGATGAAAGTAGGATTTAGGTATTCTCTCCAGGGGTGTAGGTAGGGGTGTCAGGAAATAGTGGTTACTGCTAAGGGCCAAAAGGCTATAGCTGGATCGACTGGATTTATATCCTTCTGCACTCCTCAGCAGAGAATTGGGCTGATGATGACATTTCTCATATAAACTCCAAGAAATTGACACTTGTATCTGACTGCCTAGTAAAATGACTTCCATCAATCGTTATCCCTGCCTAATAGCATTACAATTTTAATAACAAATAGTTCTCTCCAAAGACTTGGGGATTTTTAATATAGTTAAGGGTTGGTCTGTGGCTATAGGTTCCCTTCCCTCCAACCCCCAGCTGAAATCTTGTTAATTCTCACGAGCTAGTCTGAGCTGGAATGACCAAGTGGAAGGCCTTTGGGGAAAATGCCCAGTGAACTGTTAGAGTTGAGTGTTATTGCAGTAGGTGGCGCTCTTTCCTCTGAATCCAAGCCAATTTCCGGTACTGCAGTTGGCTAAGGACTGTGTCACATTCCAGGAAGCAAGAGCTGAAATGAGGACCTGCCTGAAATCTATCAAAAGCCAGATTTCACCCCAAGCCTCACAGTACAGATAGTTGAATTGCAAGCAATGATTAGCTATGGGGGTAGATTAATAAACAAACCTAGAAAGCATTTATACATATAGCTTCAAAATTCAATTTTGGTCAAGGTAAAGTCTTAACTCCCTATTTCTTGGAGCATTCAAGATAGTCAGAATTTAGCTGTTGTCTTTTAAAATACCAAATTTATTCTTACATCTATGAAACCTGAGATGTAGCTTATTTTAAGATACAACTTATGTTTCATAGGATTTCTTGTTGTCTTTCACAGGCCTGGATGCCAGCTTCACAACCTGGCCATGCCCTATTTGGGATATTATATTTTACTGAGTTTAAGCAAGGCTATGTGTAATCTTATCTACGAGAAATTCACTATTTACAAACCACTGCTCAATCCCTGGTTTGAATCCTCCCTCTTTTTTTTCATTTTTTTTTTCCTTCTTTTTTCCAGCTACATCACTGGTTTGTGTCTCTCGCTCTGATATCAGGCAGGGAGTCTGGGTTAGGGCTGATGTCAGTCTAGTGGGGAATGAATTGATTAAGAATCCAGATTTTCTATGAACACTTAGCCTGATTAAAAGATGGATGTTTTGCATCATTGTACTCCATGTTCACTGTAGAAGAATTAGAAAATGTAGTAACTAAAAAAGAAAAAAAAAACACAAATCACCAAAATGATAACATTTTGGTATATTTACTTGTAGACCCTCCTCCACCCCATGTGTCTTTTTCTCTACGTATATAAATAACACACACACACACACACACACACACACCTACCTCTATCAGGCTGTCAAAGTTCTGGCAGGAAGCAGTAGTACACCGCCTATTTACACTGCCTAGGGACTATTTTCAAAGGTGGGGCAGGGTTCAGGAAAACTGATAAAGTCCCCTGGGGCTACAGTGGGGAGCTATTACCACTCCTTCACCTGAAGGTCCTGATCTGGGAAGGCTAATGGGTGGATTGCATCCTCCCTTGCCCTTTGGCTTCCAGTAGAGTTCTGTCCACGAGAGGCCCCATCAGGAGCTCCAAGGGCTTTCTGCCTAGATCCTGACCGATACCCACATCATTCATCAGTTCTCACAGTTTCTCAGTCATTGTATTTTGATTATTGCTTGTACCTCATTCTCTAATTCCTCCCCTTCTGGAATTCCAGTGAGATGTATTTTTAATCTTCTCATCTCTCTTACCCTCTTTCTTATCCATCTCTTTATCTCTCTTTGCTACATTTGGGATGATGTCCTTACATCTATGTTCTCATCAGTCATCTTTAATCTCTTTCATTGGCTGAATTTTATGTTTTCACATCTAGAAGTTTTGTTTGGTCATTTTCAGGTCTGCCAGTTCTTTTTACACAGTGCCTTAGGGTTCTTTCCTTAGGGTTTCAAGTCTTTTTATTTTATCATTTGAAACATAATTATTTCATAGTCTCTTTCAGGTTGTTCTACTATTGACAATGAAAACTTAACTTTTTGCAATGACTGTATTTTGTAATTTTTTATTGTGAGCTCATTTTCAGCCAGAATGTATTTGCTTGTGTATTTGTGTGCCTTAGAATGTTCTGTATGTTTGGGGGTTTAGAAGGCTTGCTTCCTTTTTTTTTTTTTTAAATGTTTATTTATTTGGCTGTGCCGGGTCTTAGGTGTGGCACATGGGATCTTTGTTGCCTCACGTGGGATCTTTTTAGTTGTGGCATGCAGGCTCTTAATTGTGGCATGCAGGATCTAGCTCCCTGACCAGAGATTGAACCCAGACCCCCTGTGTTGGGAGTGTGGAGTCTTAACCACTGGACCACCAGGGAAGTCCCTAGAAGGCTTGTTTCTAAACAGTTTTGTGTTTGCTTTTGCTGGAAGCCCCAAGGATTTCACTTATTTGGGTCCCATTTTTACATTAATTTCTTGGCTGGAGATTCCCACACCATGTGAGTTGTATGAATTTAGTCTCCACATACATGTGTGGAAAAGGCCTAGGCCTGCTGTTTCTAGTGGGAGATCTTTCCTCTGAGCTGATGAGTGAAGCTCATCTCTAGCCCCCACTGTACTGATAGCCATTCAAGAGTCCTGGCTTTATACGGGGGTGGGGGGAGGGGGGAGGGTGTTCAATTCCTACTTCCTGCATTGTACATTCCAAGACGAAGCTTCTTGCTCCTTTATGAATGTTAAGCCCCGGTCCTTGCTCATAAGTTTATCACTTTGGCTTTATGTTGTTCCTCCTTCATTTCTGGCTCTTAGAGATTTTCCTTTCTTTTGAGCTCTGCTAAGTATCTATTTCTTTTAGTTCTTTATCCAGCATTTCTATGAGCTTTTACTGAGGTGAGTCTCTGTGTTCACATACCGAAGTATCCCTACGTAGAGTTTGTAACTTGGTTTTCTGCATAATCATTCTGATATGGAAAGATATCTGTTCTACATAGTTAATCATCTTTAATGACTACTTGGCAGAAAGAGTCTGAAATAGGTTGTAAAGGGCTGTCTTTAGAATTTCATTTCCTGGGTTAGCATACTTTCTCCACTATTTATGTTCTGGAACTTGAGCAAGTTACTTGAACTCTTCATGCCTCTATTTCCTTACCTGGAAAGTGGAGATAATAATACATCTACTTGGCAGGTTTTCTAGGGATGCTATAACAAATTACTACAAATTTGGTGGCTTTCAAGCATCAGAAACTTATTCTCTCACAGTTCTAGAGGCTGGAAGTCTGAAATCAAGGTGTTGGTAGAACCAGACTCCCTCTGGAGGTTCTAGGAGAGAATCTGTTCCTTGTCTCTTCCAGCTTGTGGTGGCTTCAGGCGTTTTTTGACCTGTGGCTGCATTACTCCAATCTCTGCTTCTGTCTTCACATTGCCTTCTCCTCTGTGGGTGTAGCAGGAGCTCCCTCTGCCTGTCTCTTATTCTGTCTTGATTCCCATGTAAACCATAACTCTTGTTAGGCTCAGGGGAACAGCTACTGCCCTGTGGCTGTTGGTGTGTGTCTCAAGCAGGCACTGGCCCTTGGTTCCCAACAACACCAATACATTTCCTCATTTGTTCAATCCTGTAATTAATTTAAAATAGTTACAGAATTGCTGCACCAATACCTGTACAAGAAACAAACGTATCAGTATTAAAAGCGTTCAGGATTCATTTGCAGCTCTAGTCATCACTCAATCTTACCCAAGGCGGCGGATGTACAGTCAAACACTATGCTTTTAAATTACTTGGATTAGTTCTTTGTTTTGTTTTTATCTCCTTCACTATGGAGATGGAATTCACTTGAAATACAATTACTTCATTTGTTTTGGTTTGGGTTTAGGTTTTTCTTTCCTCCTCTCATAATTGTTGATTTCATTTCGTTTTTTGAATATGCAGCATATTAACATGCTCCCATAAGTCAGAAACATACCAACGGGTGCACTCAGAGAGATGTCACTCCCATTTTTATCCCTTCTACCCTGTTCTCTCCCCTCTCACCTTGTAGGTAACCAGATTTGTTGTTTTTGGCTTTAAATGTCCTGTGCTTCTTTTTGTAAATACAAACAGATATATGTATGCTTCTTATTTCGCTTTCTTTGTTACACAAAATGTGCTCTTTTGCACTTTGGGAAGCTTCTTTCTTAGTGGGAGAGGCAAGAAAGAAAGGGTGAGATACCACTTTTCACTCTTTTCAGAATTCTTTTTAAGTTCTTTTTGCCTCTCCCAATACGTTTAAAGAGTGAGGACTCATCATCTGAGCTGGCTGTGAATTATGATGTGTATATGAATCACCTGGGATCTTGTAAAAAGGCCAGTGTAGTAGGTCTTGGGTGGGGCTAAGACTGTGCAGTTGGAATAAGCTCCCAGGTGATGCTGAGGCTGCTGGTCCCGGGCCACGCACGTGGGTGTGACTAGACTGCATCACAGGCAGTCTCCTTTGGCTCTCAATGAACTTCAGACCACAGTTCCTGAAATGTCTTTTTAGAACCAATACACATACTTCTCTAAACTTGTTGGCTTAGTTCAGAGAAGGAGCTGGTCTCTGTATGGCTGGTGCTTCATTTTGGGGCTGGTGGTGATAGTTTGCTGGAGGAGATAAACATGAAACATTCTGTCATATCTTGGCGAGGTATTAAGTATCTTTCTTACTTAGTTTCTGCTTTGGTTCCCTTCCTACTTCTCTGTCCAGTGGCTTCATAAACTGCTTTTTTTTCTTGCAAAGAGATTCAAGTCATTTGAGCAGGGATGTTAATTATTAACATCAACTTTGCTCTAAAAGGAGAAAGGTAGGGTGTGACCCATGTCACGGTGTACTATGACAAAGGGAACGCCATTTAAACCCAGGTACTTAGGGTCATTTGTGTCCTCCTGTTTCCAGTCTTTGGGAATAGGTATGGTAGCTTTAAACATCCACATTTTCCAGTTATTACACTTCTACCTCCTTCTGCAGCCATTCAGCCCCTCCTCAGAGCCCTCCTCCAGCCCACATCTTTTCTGGGAGTCTTTGGGGCCCATTTCAACTGTGCTCAGATTCAAGTCTGTTCCTGTTCGTCTGTTTCATTTCCTTGGGGGTTGACACCTGCATCTCTCTCCTGGACTTCCTCATACAAACCTCCCTTACACAAACAAAACAGAAAATCATGCTTATCAATAAATAAATATCTGGAGGAGGTCAGCAGCCCACCAGTCCTACAAAGAGTTAAATTCCAAATGCCAATTTGGGCTAATTTTACTCTAATTTACTATTATGACATTGAAAAATAGACCATTTCATTGATTTCTACCTTTATTTTATTTTATTTTTGGCCGCACTGCGTGACTTACGGGATCTTCGTTCCCTGACTGGGGACCGAACCCGGACCCCCTGCGATGGAAGTGCAGAGTCCTAACCACTGGACCGCCAGGGAGGTCCCTATTTCTAGCTTTAAATTGAGGTAGAGTTGTGTCTAGAAATGTATTGAGCATGGTATGTTTCACTCTAGGAAAGAGCTGCAGTGGTTATTCTGGGCCTATGGCTTCTAATTAGTGAAACCACTTTGGTACTTCCCACCTCCCCCAACAAACAAAAAGTCCAATTTATAATAAGAAGAGCCCATGCCTTTTTACGCTGGAATGAACCTTAAGAATATAACTAAACTGAGCCCCCTCTTACTGCATGGGGCTCTTCAGTCCTTCCTGGACAATAGTCATAATCTAAAATGTATTACATGTAATTTCAACATCATTTAGCACAGCTGTCAGCCTGCCAAAGCCGAGCCCACAAACTGAGCTTCCATGGAGACCAAATCCTCTTCCTTTTAAACATGTCATTTGCACAGTCAGCTGGAGGTCACTTGGAAGAGAGCACCAGGGAACTTTGGTTTGTGTCCCTTTGTTCCTGGCTACTTACCTTCTCATAAAAATATATATTCAATTTACAGATGCATCAGCATAAGCTCCTCCAGCAAGTGCAAATACTTACCTGGGAGAAGAAAACAAAATAATGTCTGAACCAGAGCTTTCATTTTCTGTTCGACTTTGATGTTACTCTTTTATTTGAAGTCCGAAAAGAATAACAAATTGAATTCCTTTTATAAAAGTGAGACAAGGCAAAGGTTGGATAAAAATTCAGCTCAGTTTGTAAGTTAGTCAAGGAGAAAAATGCTGCCTTTCACTAATGGAATGCATATGGTCTATACATTATTTTCTTAGCACCATGATTAAAAAAATAAAAAAAATTTAATTGAATTATAGTTGATTTACAATGTGTTAATTTCTGCTGTACAGCAAAGTGATTCTGTTATACACATATATACATTCTTTTTAAATATTCTTTTCCATTATGGTTTATCACAGCATATGGAATATAGATCCCTGTGTCTTAGCATCACCTTTAAGGATTTTTTTTTTTTTTTTGAGCAGGGCATGGGGAAAAGAGTTTTATGTATGTATGACTGAGTTGCTGACTGACAGAGTTCATGAATGGCTCTTTTGAAGTGAGAACAATCTAATCCCGGAGCCACAGAACCACCTACAGATGTCACACTAGATCTCAGCTGTCAACATGCCATCTTATTTTATTGCCATTTTCTTTTGCTCTTGGCTGTCATCAGCCATTGTTCTTCAGATAGCTGGACCAAGCTGCAGCATGTTGTGAACACATTGTTTTTTTCTATAGGCAAAATAAAGGACTGCTGTTGCATGTCTGTTAAGCTCACTTTTAGGAACTTTGTCGTTTATAAATATATCCAGTGAAAGTTTCTGTGCACAAGAGTTACTCATACCACATAGATCTTGGAGGATAGGTCACTTGGAGGTTGGGTACCTTTGTCAACCAAAAAACCATTTCTCTTTAAAGTGAAGTGATGTGAGAGAATGCCAGGATAAAGAGCTATTTAGGATATCTGCTGAGATTTCATTTCAGAGCAATAGGAAAAATACCCCACGAAACCCCTGGGAGTTTTTGGTGCCAAACTGTTTACATCCTGGTGACTCTAAGCCTCAATGCACATAATCACTGGTATATAGAAGATCTCTAATTGCTGCCATGATAGGGAGGATATGGCCCGTGCCAAGCCTGTGGGCACCGCTGGAGTTCAGGTCTGCCTGGGCGTGTCCTGTGCACTGCTGGGATGGGCTGCAAGCTGCTGGCTTTTTTGAGTTTTTTTTTTTTTTTTTGCATAAGGTTGTATCATTTTGGCTGAAGGAGGAAGGAGGCCATTTTGTGTGAGCTGTGTAGGTGGTGGTGGTGAAGGTGGGGAAACAGGACGAGGGAGAGAGGGGGATCACACCTTTGACTGGAGCTGAGGCGGAGGGAGCAGTCCTCAGTGACAGAGCCACTGGGTCTGAGATGGCACTTCTTATACCCTCCCAGCTCTGAGTGTGACCTGGAGGGAAAGGAGCATCTTCCCGTTTCTGTATGAGCTGCAACATGGCTCTGGCACAAGGAGAATGGGAAGAAATGTGTCATCAGGAGGGTGTGGTGACTTTGGAAGCAAGGAAGGTTACACCCTCAGTGTGGTCTCATGGTGGGTATAGGCGGCAGAGGTGGTGGGGAGCTGCTTGTGGAAGGAACTACAAAGGGGGTCTGGAGCAAGAGAGGAAAATTATGGCTGGTGTCACGTAGTGACCACTGCCGACAGATTGTTTTCTAAGTATGTGTGAGGTGCCATCAGGATGCTCAGAGATAGAGCTGGGAGAAGCCTGCAGAAGCTTGAGAACTAGAGCTAGAAGCCAGAGCTGGTTAGAAGCTAGAGGGTTAGAGACATTAAAATTTGGGTATTTGTCATGGCTCTGTACCCACAACCTGGTGAAGCTTGGGAAAATTCTAGTTATATTACCCAACACTTTCTTTTTGCTAGCAATATATGTCAATGACTAATGCTAGGATTAGTGAGATTTATTCTCTTAGGTGAGTAGAAATCACAAAGGGCCAATAAAAATTATGATAAGGTGTGTGCCCCCGCCTCACATCCTCTTGGCTCACCTTTCTACTCTAGTTGTTGCTATGGCAACCAGCTATGCTCAGGTGTAACCTGATCGCACCTCACCTCAATTGCATCATTTATCAATTGCTTTCTGTCCTGGGGCATCTCTGCTACCACCACCTGGGACACCTGCAGAAATCTGCTCAGTCATTCTGACACAGCCATATACTCAAAAGTATGAGGAGGGTAGGACCCCATAGATAACTTTTGACCAATGGGTAATGGGAGCATATGGATAATTTCTCTCATTTCTTTCCCTTGTGGGGACAATTCTGAAATACTTCTTACATGGCTCTTCCGAGTGTCCCCAGTAGGAAAGGACCCCAGTTGCTCAAGAGGGGACTAGCTTGATAACACACTTTATTTTGGCTTTTCCTCCTTCCCTGTTTCACTCTTCCCAGCCCCTCCACCCGCATTCCCAGAAGTCCTTGTCTCAGGCTCCACTTTTTGAGGGAACCCAGTCTAAGACAAGGTGAAAGAGCTCTACATGCATTGGAGACCCCCTTACTTTCTTACCAATGACATCCCTGGAAAAAGGTGAGAGTTGGTGGGGGAGAGGGATTGTCCAATTTCTAATTGATAGCAAAAATCTGTTATTGTCAAACTCAGTGAACATTTAATACTCTTTCACTATGACCTAGGGACTATTTTTATTTAGAAATCACTAAGACAGATCCCTGACATTAACAAGCTCACAAATCATTTGGGGAGGCAAACGTGTTCACAGCTTACAAAGTAGAGAGTGCTAACGGGAGGGTTAGCATGCATTAAGAGTGTAGAGAAAGAAACAGTTAATTTTGACTGGAAGTGGGAAGGCTTAGGGTCAGGGAGGCCTCCAGAGAAGAGAAGGCATTTGATCTGGACCTTGAGAGATGGAAAGGCTATTGAAGATAGTGAATTGAAGAGCTGGAGAAGCTTGAAAAGAATCTTCCTTAAGTAGAATTGGGGTGAGTTTTACTGTCCTCCCAGCTTAAGGGGCAGAGGCCTGCAGCCCTCCCTGGCCCTAATTCCTCTCCCTTTTAATCTCCTAAATAGGGTTTTGATTGCTCTCTCACAGTCTGCTTTCTCAGAGGTATACTGCCTTACCTTTTCTCTTTATCTCTTTATTATTTATGCTTTATTGTCATCTTTTCTATAGGAGAGAGTCAGAGCTATAGTTCTTTACCTCGCCTGTGCTCACTATGGAGACCTTATCTCTGGATGCTGGACACTGGGAGGAGGCTTAATGCTTCTGAGGGGTCTCTCTTCTACCAAGAAGTGGGACCACCTTAGTCCAGATGGGGGTTTTCAGGTGTGATTGATTCACAAGATCACTGGATGAGATACTCAAGGACAAGTACCCTTACCTTGAGGATGGAGAGGTCACATTCACAGACTTACTTCTCTCCTGCTTCTATCTGCACTGCTTATATTGAAGTGTGGGTTCTTATATCACTGAGGCAGTCAGTGGTAAACAACGAGGTATTAGTATTTTCTTTTTGAATAGGACCAGAGATGCATTTATTTCTTCAAATGTAGAGACCTAAGAAGAATTATACAACTTGGCCCCAGGAAGAGAGGGCTTGGTGGGAAAGGCAGGTGACTAGAAGGGCAGGGCATTGTCCTCAGTCAGATTCTCTGCTGATAACCTGACTCAGCCACCATCTGCATGTCTGTACCTCTCCATTTCATTGGCATCCAGATGACACATTTTTGAGTTTTAATCTCCCAGTAAGGGAAACAAAATTGTCCGGGACATCTTGTCCCACCAGGTCAAATGAGAATGTGTTAATGGTTGAACCTACCTCTGCTCAATCAGTTGACACTACTCTTCAGAGCAAAGTCCACATCATAGGTGGGCAATTGAAGATAGATGGGAAGTGGGCATGGCAGGTATCTGTACTGCTTTCTCAGTCCATCTCATCTCTGGCTCCCAGACACACCCCTTCTCCCTAGCTGTACAAAGATGCCCTGCCTAACGTGTTCTATCACATGCATGCCTTGGATGCTCACTTCACTTACAACATAGAGGAAACCCAAGGGTAGCAAGGGGGAATGGGTGATCCTTTCAAAATAATATAGTTTGATGAGGTTCATTTATAAAAAGACTATAAAATTGTGGGTGAGAAGAACCACCAAGAATAGTGCAGTACCCAAGAGCTTGTGGCTTTGGAGCTGTTAACACCTTTTGTCCCAAAGGGATGGGAAGAGAGGATGATTTTTGGAACCTGGAAGAAGACAGAATTGCATAGAGTCATGGGCATTGAGAGGATCAATGACTTCTAACTGAGGGCCATAGCCAGACAAGCGACTCTGCAGAGAGAGATCCAGGGAAATAATGACCTTGCTCTCACTTTTCCTCACTCATATCTCCTATTGTGGCTCTCCATTGGCCAAACCAACTGGAGCCAGAGGGCACACAGCCCTGTTTATATACTGCATACATGTTAGCCTCCAGGCAGAGAGATGGGTGGAGAAAGGATGGGAGGGAAAATTGGCACAGACACACAGCGACTATATCAAAAGATGTCTCAGGGTCAGTGTAAGAGTGTTCATTAATCTCTCCCCTTACAATCTACCATTGTTGTCCATCCCCCTGGTTCCATTGTGATCTTACCTAGCTGTTATTATTCACCATTCTTCCATCTATGGATTAAAATGAAGTGTGACAAACGCTCATTGAAGATACTGCTAACCAATCATAGCTCTCTTTTTCTCTCAGCTTGGATTTAGTATCAACATCCTTCTTAATACAGTGGTCCAGGCAGCCACCCCCAATCAATTGGCATTGATTTGAGATGGAAGAAATTTGCCATCCCTCGCCTATTCAGTAAATCTATCACTTCCCCACTTCATACATAGTAGTGGAGGAAAAACAAAATATAATTGAGACAATTAGAATGAAATAGTAAATCTTGTCTTTAAAAAATGGAAAACAAAAAAATACGAAGGTACTTTTTCAGTTCCTGCATTCTCTAGCAAAAAAAGCAATCTGAAATATAGATGGTGGCCACAATCCTTGTTTCTAGAATTAGTCACAGAGCCACAGCTGGCATTGAAGGCTTTCTCCATTGGTGCTGTTGCTGCACTATTTTTATTTAACATCTGCAGTGTCCTAGACACTGTGTTAGGTGCTTTACACAATTATTTCACTTATTCCTTGTAGCAATCCTCATAGGAAGTTACTTATTTTCTCCATTTTACATCTGAGAAAGCCTCAGCTTAGTAAGATTAAGTTACTTGCCCAAAGTGATGAGTAATTGGTAGAGATGACACTCAAACGCAAATTTTTCTGTGCCCAAAGCCTGTGCTCTTTTTTTCTTTTCTTTTCTTTCTTTTTTTAAAATTGAAATATAGTTGACTTACAGTGTTGCATAATTACTGCTGTACAGCAAAGTGACTGTATATGTATATACATATATGTATATGTATATGTATAGGTATACAGCAAAGTGACTGTATATATATATATCTATATGTATATATATATATAATTCTTTTTTATATTTTCCGTTATGGTTTATCACAGGATATTGAATATAGTTCCCTGTGTTATATAGTGGGACCTTGTTGTTTATCCATTCTATACGTAATAGTTTGCATCTACTAACCCCAAACTCCCAGTCCTTCCCTCCCCCACACCCCTCCCCCTTGGCAACCACAAGTCTGTTCTCTATGTCTGTGATTCTGTTTCTTTTTTGTAGATAGGTTCATTTGTGGCATATTTTAGATTCCACATATAAGTGATATCATATGGTATTTGTCTTTCTTTTTCTGACTTACTTCACTTAGTGTGATAATCTCTAGGTCCCTCCATGTTGCTGCAAATGAATGCCTGTGCTCTTGACCTTTAGGTAATAATGACTTATGCTTCAGCGTTCTCTTTGGCAAACAATTCTGCTGGCTGGAGAACCAGTGAGGTCACCTTTTCCAGTCCCTCAGCTGCCTACAACTTAAGCAGTTGACTTCTTCCTGGTTCTCTAGTAAGAATAAATACTACTGTGTTTATGCCTATAACTCTTGTATCTTAGATGCACATGTGTGAAGGGCTTGGGGAATCACGCACTGTATCACACTTCTACCAGATCCAGCCCCCACCAGAAACTTGAGGAACTTTCTGCAGTGGGTGGCCAGGCAGAAGCTGGTATCATACCACCCTATAGGAAGGAGGTTGGCCACAACATAGATAGATAAAGTGTTATGTAAAGTAGAGGAAGCCAAGACTTTCTCTGGTTAGGCTTTATTTAACAGCTATCCAGTGAGATAGCCAGTGAATTTTGATGTGTCAAACACTATGCTGGGTGCTGGGAGTATTAAGAATCAAGGTGATTAAAGACATTAGAATAGTCCAGAGTTCTA
Source organism: Eubalaena glacialis (assembly GCF_028564815.1). Taxonomy (NCBI): domain Eukaryota; kingdom Metazoa; phylum Chordata; class Mammalia; order Artiodactyla; family Balaenidae; genus Eubalaena; species Eubalaena glacialis. The sequence continues at coordinate 105,913,315 of NC_083717.1, read as the reverse complement.
CAGTGCACATTTTCCCTCTTGGGGCAAGGTTAAGTTCATTCAGGAGCCCAACACACATTCATCAACCTTGGACTCAAGTGACCAGTTTTGCATTGTCCTACTCATCAGCAACTTTTGGCTGGGATCGCTTTTGAAGGGGAGCTGCTCCAGCCACTTCTGCATCAAAGTGCTTGGCTGGGTCCTGCTCATGTTGATTGTGTCCTGCTTGATGGCTACTTTCCTAGTGTGCTGGAACCTTCAACATCTCTCCCAAGCACTCAGTATACTGAACAGGATACAGGACTGAGGAATCAAGTGTCCTGAGTTTGGACCTCAGTTCTGCTATTTACTTTCTGTGTTATCCTGGGCAAGTTGCTTTCCCTCTCTGGGCTTTACACTTTTAGATGACAATAACTTCTACAACCTATGGTTTTGTGGTTCTCATGGACACTCAAATTTTTCTGGAACCAGGCTGTGTCAGGTGTTGTAGCAACCTCTGTTTTCCTTGACAGGGGGAATCTTTTTGTAGTGGCTCTGGCTATTTACAGCTTTATTGCCTCCAGATGGACCAGCCAATGCAGAGTTTATTTAGCTCCTTGCTACTCCAGGTGTGGTCTATGGACCAGTAGCATTGACATCACCTGGGAGCTTATTTATAATGCGGAATCTCAGACCCTAGCCAGACCTGCTGAATTAGAATCTTCACTTTTGTTTTTGTTTTGGGTTTTTTTGGCTGCGCCATGTGGCTTGTGGGATCTCAGTTCCCCGACCAGGGATAGAACCCGGGCCACGGCAATGAAAGCCTGGAATCCGAACCAAAAGGCCACCAGGGAACTCCCTAGAATCTTCATTTTTAAGAGACCTCCAGGTGATTGGTACTAACATTAAAGTTTGAGAAGCATAAAGCCCAACGCACAGGAGAAGCTGATTGATTCCTACAGCAATTAAATCAGAATCACTGTGGTTGAATTCTGGGTACTCAGTGCTCAGGTGGATTTTGGCGTGCAGCTAGAGGTGAGAATCTCTAGCCTCACACAGAGTGGAGGTGTGTGTCTTTGTGCAGAATGGGAGACAGAAGATGGGCCTCTAATTCAGCTGGGGGAGGAAAAGTACAGAGAAAGCCTTCTGGAGGTAATATTTGAACTGCTTGGAGAACATGTAAGGCCCGAGAGGCAGAGAGGAGCTGAAGGGCTCTCCTGGCGCACTGACCCCAGGGGAAGGAACTGCAAGGCGGTGCGGGGCAGTGGGGGGAGCCCGGGGCTGGGAGGGCTGTGGAAGATGAGGCAGGGGCCCCCTCTGTCGTGCTTGGGAGTTCGTACTTCATCTCGGGGACAGTGGGGGTGGGGTGGGGTGAGAGCTGAAAAAAGTGTTTTCAGTGGAGAATGATGTAATTAGATTTGCATTTTAGGAAGCTCTGTCTTCCAGCTGATGCAGCAGATCCCTTGAAGGTGGAGGAGAATGAAAGCAGAGAGAACACACTGGGGACAATTTCAAAGAAGAAACAAACTAATGTGAGCGTCAGGAAGGATGGAAAGGAAGAGAGAAATTGAAAATTACTTAGTTGGTGACTAGTTTATGAAAGAAGATAGTGAGAGAGGAGTTTAGAATGATCCCAAGGTTTCTGGTGTGTGGTCTGGGGGATGGTGGACCATTCACCAACATAAGGTATAAAATATAGGAGAAAGAACAGGCTTGGGGTGGGAGTAAAGAAAAGGGGGAAGGAGGAGAAGATGAACAAGACTTTTACATGGTTAAGTTGCCTGTGAGATGAACTACTATAGATGTCCTGGAAGTAGTTGGATATCAAAGTTCAGAAGAATTGTCTGGCCTAGAAATGTAGATTTGAGAATTATTAATAAATAAAAAAGTAATCAATTACGTGTATTTGAATTTATAGGAATCCTTCCAAGGAGAGGGTAAAAAATCAGAAAAGTAGAGATCTTTGTGTGGGGTATCCATCATTTGAAGATCAGATGCAGAGAGAGGTCGACACTTGCAGAAGCAGCCAGAGAGGTAAGTAGAAAACTAGAGGGGAAGGTGTCACAGATGCCAAAGAGAAAAGAGCACCAAGGGATGGTACACAGAAATCAAGAAGGATGTGGGTGAGAAGATTTCCTGGACTTGACAATCAGGTCATTCTCAAGACAATGAGATTATTAGTGCTATTAGAGCAGCTTCATAAGTGTGTCAAATGTATTGATAGATTCTCCCTTAATACTTGATGGCTTGTGTTCAAGCAAATAATTTTTCATTTCAACAAATATTTCTTGAATGCCTTGTTTATGCAAGGCACCAGGGCTCTAAAGATAAATAAATGTAGCACCTCGGCCTCTAGGAAGTCCCTGCACCTCAATAAGTTTGCAGGGATGGAGCCCTCTGTCTCTTGGACTGCCCTCAAGTTGGCCGAAGACAGGTCTACAAATGCAGCCACTTATTGAGCCCCTATGATATGCTGGGAACTGTACCAACCACTAAGGATACAAATATACACGTTTATTGTGAGAACTGATTATCTGACCTTCTAGAGTTCTCTGTCTGGTGGGTGAGATAGATGGATAAATAAACTCTACTACTAAATTTTTTTTAACTACTAAGTTTTAAGTACTCTAATAGAAGTTTCAAGAAGATATCATAGAGAGAACATTCATTGAGCTTTTAATAGATGCCTAGGTAAACTAATGGTGTGACTTACTTGTGCTTCTGCTTGGAAAATCAGCTCTGGTTTGTGAATGAACATAGCCTGTGGGGTTGCAGGATAGAATCACAAGGTAGTAGGCTGGCTCCACATGGCTACTGTATAGTGAGGGATTGGGAATACATTCCTTTAGCATTATTTGAACAGTTTCACAAAGAGACATTTTACAGAGTAAGATTGAGGGAGGGTAGTTATCAGAACAGGTGGCTAAGGTTTCATTGTTTCATCACTGCCTTTCAAGGTAAACTGCCTTTTTGGGAAATAGACCCTCTGTTGCTCAAAGTGAAGTTGGAGGAGAGAGACTTTCCTGGGATCTCACTAGGGGTTGAGTGTGTAGACTCCAGGCTCTAGGGAGCATGTATTGGTATGAAGATGGCCGGGGAGGTGCAGACTCATTGAATAGCTTTGGCTGTTTGTAACAAGTTTTGATCAGAGGTGTTTTTCTCTTTGTGGGTATCTGGGGGAGGATCCTAGTGGGTGAAAGTCACTCTAAATATTTCTGACTGAAGCCTCTGAGTGGTTTGGGAAGCCAGACCTGCATTTTGGGGAGTTTGGAGGTTGTTTCTAGGTTCTTCTTAGTGGGATGGGATAACTGACTGGGGAGCCCATGATCATCTTCTCTGCCATGAACAAAAAGCACGAAGCCTGAGGGTTGAAGTAGCAGCATATGAGTATCTTTATATGCAGTCACGCTCTGTTTCCTTGAGGGGGAGGACGAGGTTCATTGTTATGTCAAAGCACAAATTTGGAAGGCAATTCGGTCTAACACATAGATTGTTGACAAAAGTCCTGTTTGTATGTCTGGAGATCAAAGGTGAATATGACACTCCACCCTCAAAATGAACAGCCCTGGTCATGGAGATGACTTAAAAAACAAAGTAAGTCTAGACCAATGAATGCATAACATATTCTGGAAACCTGAGAGAGCAGTTGATTCTTCCATGGGCTGTGTTTTGGGAGGAGGAAGTCATTGAAAGCACAGAGAGGAGGTGGCACTAGTGCTGGCCTTGAAGGGTGAGCAGAGCCTCCCAGCAAATGGCGGCTCTGAGAAGAAGGGAAATAACAGAGGGGCTGAAAATTGGTGATGTCCAAACAGGACCCGGGTAGGCAGCTTTGCTTAGAGAGTTTAATCCTAAGAAGAACACTCAGTATTCAGAGGCCTGAACTTAGACTGTTGGACTAGCAGAGACCTCATTGGGGTCATGCCTGCCAGCCTCTCAGTGAACAGTAAGGAAACTAGTTGAGGACCCGAGGGGTGGAGGCTACAAAGTCACCATGAGATCTTGGGCCTGTGCTGGGATTTGAAGCCCTTATTCCCAGTACAGTCACTGCTTTAGCCTCCCTCCCACATCTTCGACCCTTGTCATTACTCATGCATGAAGAGAGGAAAGATTGAAAATAAATCCTAATGTTCACGGACCAGCAATACTGTTGGCAAAGTAGGACTGGACAAAACCTGCCCTCTTAAGCCAAGGACACTGCACACAGAATCCAAGGCTGATTTCACCTCACTGGGTTACTGTCAGGATGATTCTGCTCAGTGAAATCCAATTTAAGATATGTTTATTGAATCCATACTATGGGCAAGTCCCAGAGAAAATCAGATCCTCCCTTTCAGGACCAGCATGGAAGCTGCTATGACTTCGTGTCTGTCATTCTGAGCATGCCTTCTACCACTATTCAACCTAGAAGGATGCTTATCACAATATGCTTTGTTTGTAGAAGCTTATGATCAACATATCTTTGAATTTCTGTAAAGCAAATGTGGGTTAAATAATGGCAGACTTTTCTGGGTGCCTGGCTGATCTCGGAGGGGATCCATCCACCCTGGCTGCTGTGCCAGATGCTGTGAGTGGCACAAAGCATTTCAGACAGAGCTGGTGGTGGGTCTCTTTTCCACCTCCGGGGGGCTGTCAAGCAGTGGCCCCTGGATTTTCATCAAAAGTAGCTCATGTCCCCCACGCCACCATTGCTAAACATGCCAGGATTAATAACATTTGGTCTTTTAAAGATCTGAATTATCCTCTATTTGTTTCTAACATGTTTATTTACCATTCTAGGAGCTGAGCTATCTGTTCTCTGAAACAATCCTGTTTTTCTGAAGGATGTTACTTAGAATGCTAATAATTTAGTGTTGAAGCCAAGGACCACCAGGGATACACCTGGAAGAAAAATGAAAAGTTAGGTTTATTGAGTTTGCTGGAGCAAAGGAGAATGCCCTGGAGAGGAACTGTGGGCAGGCCCTCTTTCAGGATTCAGGTTTATGTTGGATGATTCTAGGGAGGGATTAGGAGAGCAGGGGCCAGTTCTGGATTGGATGATGTCAAGAAGCAGGGGCAGTTCGGCGACTGGGTATCTTAATAGATTTTATCAAGGAGGCTGGTGGATTAAAGGTGGGCTACGAGTAGTTATTAGAAGAGAAACAGCACTCTGTTAGAAGAGGGGATGTCTCATCATTGTTGAGGTTATGGAGTGGCCATGTCTCTATCTTGTTCCAAACATAGCAGCTGTGTGGCCTTGTCTGAGCACCATTTATTTATTTTAATTAATTAACGAATTAATTTTTGGCTGTGTTGGGTGTGCGTTGCTGCATGCAAGCTTTCTCTAGTCGTGGTGAGCAGGGGCTACTCTTGGTTGCAGTGCGCAGGCTTCTCACTGTGGTGGCTTCTCTTGTTGCAGAGCACGGGCTCTAGGTGCACGGTCTTCAGTAGTTCTGGCACGTGGGCTTAGTAGTTGTGGCGCACGGGCTTAGTCGCTCCATAGCATGTGGGATCTTCCTGGACCAGGGCTTGAACCCGTGTCCCCTGCATTGGTAGGTGGATTCTTAACCACTACACCATCAGGGAAGTCCCTTGAGCACCATTTATATTCATTGTTTTTGTTCAGCTGTTAACAGCACTGCTGGCTGCTGGCAGGGTCATTTTTCATGTTTTCAGTAGTTTCCTCATTTGTAAAATGAGAGGATAACATAAGATCAGTGGTTTTCTAACTGTGCTCCCAAGAAGGTTCTGTGGGGGAGCCTTGGGGCCACCATCGGTGGCTTGGGGAGGCAGAATGGGCAGTGCTCCTGATGCCCTGACCTTCTCTTAAAAGAGAAGCTATGCTCTTCCAGTTTTACGTTGGGGATTATGTGTTAAACCACATTTTAAACAAAGATTCCTTTGCTAAAGAAAAGCTTGAAAATTGCTAGAGTGGACAAGCTCCAAGGTCTCTCCATTGCTTCATGGCACAAAGAAGTATAACAGTTTGTCCTAAATTTATACAGCCGATTGGATTCAGTAGCCTAGGTTTGCATCTCACCTCTGCCACTGACTTCAGAATTTTGCTTATTTTATTTACTTTTTCCCACTGTGTCAAGAGCTGGTGGGACAGCCACACAGGAAATTTATTTTTATTGAGTCAAACCTCATGAAAAGGATTGCATTTAAAAACCGAAACTTATATAAGTTTGGCTCAACAGTGTGGGAGGACAAGAATGAGAGAAAATTAGTAATGGAACCCATTTTTATCATCCAGTAGGTGAGATCTGGGGAATCATGGGCTTCACATTATTCCATGAGTGATCAGCTGTGTAATAGGACAAATTTAGCACAGATTAAACTAGGTTCTTATTTATTATACAATTCTTTTGGGGATAACTATGCTTCCATTAATTTTATGAGATTCATCCTTATATATTTATATTATTAGCTCTTTGCTTATTAGGTGTTTATTTTCCACTCTACTGTGGCAAAGTGGAATTTTCCCTTTATCCTATAGGTACAGTCTTAGCATATTTTAACTCTGTGTGCACTTTGGATGCTGCAGATCCTAAAGTTTTATGGTTATAATTTATGCCTTTATAATCATCACTGATCAGACTAGCAATTGATTAAGCTCATAACTTGTTCTAATTTGGACTTCCTTTGAGTTGACAACGACATACTAGAATTTGTAGTAATGATGTTGGGTGATTCTGCTTTGTCTGGGGATTTAATTGCTGCTGTTATCCCTCCATATTATATCCTTTGCTCCCTCAGATGTGAGATCTGGAGCTTTGAATGGGTATATAAACTTGGGGGAACAAAGGAAAAACTCATAATTCTATTTAGAATCTTGAAACAACTTATTAATGTGCCAGGAGAGAGACCTCTGCTCCTAGAATCCATTCTTTGGTTGTCTGATTGAGCCAATTCAGCAGAAGGAAGAACTGCACGCAAACCTGATTAGATTCTAGCTCAGGAGACTGTTGCTCAGTGAACAGGGCAAGAAGAGTCGGACATTACTAGGCTGTGTTTCTCAGTGAGGCATTGTGAGAATCACTTAAGTGAACAAAGGATGACAGTCTACTTCAGGGGTCAGCAAACTATGGCAAACGGGCCAAATCCAGTCTGCTGCCTGGTTTGTATGTCCCCTTACTAAGAATAGTTTTTAGATTTTTAAGTCAGTTAAAAAAAATCAGGGCTTCCCTGGTGGCGCAGTGGTTGAGAATCTGCCTGCCAATGCAGGGGACACGGGTTCAAGCCCTGGTCTGGGAAGATCCCACATGCCGCAGAGCAACTAAGCCTGTGAGCCACAACTACTGAGCCTGTGCGTCTAGAGCCTGTGCTCCGCAACAGGGGAGGCCGCGATAGTGAGAGGCCCGCGCACCGCAATGAAGAGTGGCCCCCGCTTGCCGCAACTAGAGAAAGCCCTCGCACAGAAACGAAGACCCAACACAGCCATAAATAAATAATAAATAATAAATAATAAATAAATAAATAAAAATAAATAAATAAATAAATAAATAAATAAATAAATAAATGAAATTCCAGAAAAAAAGAAAAAATACACTACAAGATAAAGCATTTTATAAAAAAAATCAAAAGAATAATCATATTTCATGAGATATTAAAACTATGTAACAGTCAAATTCCATTGTCTGTAAATAAAGTTTTATTAGAATACAGCCACTCATTCATTCCTGTATCGTCTATGGCTGTTTTGTGCTACAATGACAGAGCTGAGTAGTTGGAATAGAAACCTTGTACCCTGAAAGAGCCAAAATATTTACTATTTGGCCTTTTACAGAAAAGACATGCCAACCTTTGGTCTCTATGTTAGTGTTATACAAGAAAAAGTTTAAGAACTTAACCTTAATAAATAATCTCATTGAATTTTGACTGCTTGCTGGTGAACACTTATTTATTCTAGTATTTTTCTGGGGGTATCGTTTGGAATCAGCATATCTGATCTTATAGATAGGACTAGACAGGGGTTTTAACCTTTTTTTCTCCACTTCTTTTTCATTTAGAGGCACATTTTCCAATTATTGGACTGATCGTTACTGTTTTTATGGAAAAAGTCGTATTCTGTATCCTAGTCATTACTTTCTCTCCCCGTTTCTGCTCGTGGATGTTTTGCACAGAGCCAGGTTTATGTATGTTGATTTAGCTCATAAGGACTGGGGAAGTGAGTGTGCTGAGGCTTAAAGGTATTGGAAGTAAGGAATGCATGGAGGAAAGACTGAATACAAGGATGCAGAGTTCTGAGGGGCAGGAGAAAGGAGACAGAAGTCCTTAATAGAGTCATGATAATTTGTCAGCAAGTGCAGACCAGCAAAATGCTGCTATTTGAAATTTCAGGGAACTGCTTGGGTTGCAGTTTATATTGCAGGAGGGATAGAATCTGGGGTAACTGGGCAGAAAATGCCTATTTTTTTCCCACTTCCCAGGTCACTGAAGGATAGAATGAATTAATCTTTGGTTCAGGGTAAATGCAGAGAGGAGAATCTGAGTTCTCAAGGAGCAAGGTTAATGTGAGAGTGCTGTTTGTTATGAGCTCCCAAGAGTTCACAAGAAGATACCTGGATTTCCATATGAGAACCCCTCCTGGGGACAAAGTATTCTAAATTGAGATATTTTGCATTTGCAGGCTCATACCATCTGTCTTTTCTAATCATGCTTGTTACTTACTATGGAATATGGGTTCTTATGGTGATGTGAGGACAGGAACCATCTGCCTTGCAGAATCTTAGAAAACTTTATAGACCTCATAGTATTGGTAAAAAGAAGGAAGAAGAGGATATGATGTCTGAAGACCAGCTCAAAAGTGTAAACTTTCACCAAGATTTATGTAAGTTACATTCCACTCTTCAGGGCATATTCTTTTTTTTTTTTTTTTTTAAAGGAATTCCTTTATTTTTATTTATTTATTTATTTTTGGCTGTGTTGGGTCTTCGTTTCTGTGCGAGGGCTTCCTCTAGTTGCGGCAAGTGGGGGCCACTCTTCAATGTGGGGCGCGGGCCTCTCACTATCGCGGCCTCTCTTGTTGCGGAGCACAGGCTCCAGATGTGCAGGCTCAGTAGTTGTGGCTCACGGGCCTAGTTGCTCCACGGCATGTGGGATCTTCCCAGACCAGGGCTCGAACCCGCGTCCCCTGCATTGGCAGGCAGATTCTCAACCACTGCGCTACCAGGGAAGCCCTTCAGGGCATATTCTTTGAGAGTATTCACCTAGTTCCACCAACTTATGTCACCTCTAAAAACTCATTTGAGTAAGTGAATTCTGTCCTGTAAGCCCAATGACCAGCAAGCATACTGACACCAGTTCTAGGGGTAACACCTTCTTGAACCTTCTCCAGCCTGGCAACTTTGAACATCTCATCGATCAAGTGAGTATAGTATCCTGTATGTCAGCAACTTTGTAGTAAGTAGACTCTATATTTTCAGTACAATTGCTGAGAGAATTTATTAGCATTTGCTTCTTCACTGAGAGGGAGCACAGATTTTCACACTATCCAGTTCACCTTCACAGAAGAGTGGACTTAAGAAAGTTCTGAGAATCTTTGCCACACTCTCTTCTAGGGATAAATGCTAATCACAGGCAAGATTGTGATCTGTTGTATGAGTTTAGTCAGTTTCCTGATCTCCTCACCATTCACATGGCTTTCTTGTTACTAAAAATGTCGAAGAAAAAGAAACTCTAAAAATGAAATCATAGAAATAGAATAAGCTATAGGACAATATTTGTTTTATCACAGAATAAAGAAGGACTTTCTAAGCACAAACACAAAGGGAGAAACCATAAAAAAATCTGACTTGTTCTAGAACAGGGTTTCACAGCTTCAGCACTATTTACATTTTGGGCTGGATAATTCTTTGTTGTGGGAGGTTGAGCATTGCAGGATGTTTAGCGGCATCCCTGGCCTCTACTCATTAGGTGCTAGCAGTAGCCTTCCAGTCATGACAACCAACAATGTTTCTAGATGTTGCCAAATGTTTCCAAGAGGGTAAAATCTCCACTGCTTGGGAACCACTGTTCTAGAATGATTGTTTTAGATGCAAGGGGAAAAAAAGCCGTCTCATAACCAAGTCATGGGGGCTTATAATATACCTACACAAGGCCTCGTCTTGGAAATGTAAAATTTCAAGGAAACAAAGCAGACTAAGGGGCTGACTCTGGCTTCTCTCTGGTAGGGTTTGCAGGGTTTCTTTCGGGGCAGCACTGCCTCTGTTCTCTTGCTCATCTGTCCTTTGTCCTCTCTACTCACTTGGCATCCTCTGTTTCTTTTGTTTCTGATCCCATCTCCCTTCTGCTTGCATATTCCTTTAGCTTGTCAGCTCTTCCTGTGGAATCGGTTCCTTTCAGATCCCACCCTGCTGCTATCTGTGAGACAGAGAAATTGAGCTCCACTAATAACCACATCTCTGCTCTGATGTCAGGCTGCATTATAGGCATGGGCTGCAGGTCAACTTATGGAGAAGCTGTTCTCGGGTCAGGTGTGTATGCCTCATCCACCAGCTGTGACCAGCAAGGAAGGGTCACTTGGTATAAAGTATGGGTGCTAAGCAACAGGAACCGTGGACTGCTGACTCACTCAAAAGGAGGTGTGGAAAAGTAGGTGCTGATCAAGATCTCTAGACTAAAGAAGAATTTAAAAAATTCCATCTATCAAAAAACAAACAAACAAACAAACCCCAATAGGTTTATCTGCATGAGATAAGCTGGGTAGAAAATTTAATAGGTAACATGGGATTACTATAAAAATGATTTTATAAATCACATGTGCAAAGTGTAGGAACAAGCAAAGTCACAAAACAAGAGCTATCATGGCTACAAATATTTGAAAAAATATTCACACAAAGTGTAAAAGAATTGTAAATTATTACAAGGCAAATATAAAGTTTAGCCTTTCAATTTAATCAAAAATTAATAATGATAGTCTTTCATCCTATGTTGGTGAAAGATTGGCAGAATTGTCATTCTGGCACCGAAAGGAAAATTGCTGATGTTCGTGAAAATCAGTTCAGAAAGTTTTTGATATACTCTGGCAATATAAATCAAAGCATCAAAAATGTTCATACCTTTTGAGTCAGTATTTTCCTTCTAGGAATTTGCCCTAAGTAAATATTCAGAGATGTGAGTAAAGATTATATAGGAGGATGAAATATTCATCAGAGCATGTTTTGTTTTAACAAAATATTGGAATTAAATATCCAAAAGGGAGTTGATTAAAGCTATTGCAAAACATATTTAGTGACATGAGAAATGCTCAGAATATTATGTTTAGTGAAATTAATGGGTTACAAAGCTATTTCAAGTATCATTCAAATTTTGCATGTATTTGTAGAGATACATACACTGAATTAAAGTTAGAAGGAAACATTTCAACTGTTTAACAGTGGTTATTTATAGTTGGTAAGATGATTGATTTTTATCTTCTTATAACTTTTCTGTATCTTCTGAACTTTATACTGTACAATAAGAGTCTATTACTTATATAGTCAAAAACCTTTATGGTTAAAAAACTGCACTGCTTGCTAGTGGTTTTTTAATTGAGATATAGTTGATTTACAATATTGTGTTAGTTTCAGGTATACAGCAAAGTGATTCAGTTATATATATATATTTTTTCAGATTATTTTCCATTATAACCTATCTCCCAGTTCATCCCACCCCCCTTCCCACCTTGGTAACCATAGGTTTGTTGTCTACATTTGTGACTCTATTTCTGCTTTGCAAATAAGTTCGTCTCTTACCATTTTTCTACATTGCACATGTAAGCGATATTATATGATATTTGTTTTTCTCTTTCTGACTTACTTCACTCTGTATGACAGTCTCTAGGTCCATCCACATCTCTGGAAATGGCACTATTTTATTCCTTTTCATGGCTGAGTAATATTCCACTGTATATATGTACCACATCTTCTTTATCTGTTCCTCTGTAGATGGGCTGGTGGCTGGGGAAGGGGGTTGTTTCCATGTCCTGGCTATTGTAAATAGTGCTGCAATGAACATTGGGGTGCATGCATCCTTTCAAATTATGGTTTTCTCCAGATATATGCCTAGGAGTGGAATTGCTGGGTTGTATGGTAGTTCTATTTTTAGTTTTTTAAGGAACCTCCATACTGTTCTCCATAGTGGCTTCACCAATGTGCATTCCCACCAACAGTGTAGGAGGGTTCCCTTTTCTCCACACCCTCTCCAGCATTTATTGTTAGTAGAATTTTTGATGATGGCCATTCTGACCGGTGTGAGGTGAGATCTCATTGTAGTTTTGATTTGCATTTCTCTAATAATTAGCGATGTTGAGCATCTTTTCACGAGCTCAGCAATGGTGCCTTGTTTCCAAGGTGGCCACAGAGCTCCTCACTCCCATCCCCTCAGGCATTCTCCACGCAGCCAACAGGAGTCCTCTCCCAGATCCACTCTCCTAACCCCGTGCTTAAGCTCCCAGCCCCTGCCAGCATTGGCGGACACCTGTCTCAGGCTGGGGAGCCCAGGGCTGACTCCCCAGGAGGCCCTGGCAAGGGCTGCTCAGGCCTGCTGGGACCTATGCAGCCGAAGGAGGCCTTGGCTTGGGTGGGGGGCGAGCCTGCTCAGATGGGCACCCCTCCCAGTGCCTGCGGAGGCAGGGGCCAGCTGGTGGGGAAGGGGGTTGCAATGGTGGCCCTGCCCCTTGTGTGCCACTCAACAATGGTGCCTTGCTTCTATGGTGGCCCGGACCTCCTCCACAAACCTTCCTGGTGTGGATCTCCCCACTCCCTTCCTTTCAGGCTGTCTCCTCACAGCCAACAGCTGTCCCCTCCTTGGGTCCACTCTCCAAACTCCACTTTCCAGCACCTGGCCCCACTTTGCACCAGGAGACACCTGACTCAGGCTGGGGTGCACCAGGCTGCGTACAGAACATGTGCATAGGTCCTACTCTGTCCTGCCTTCCACAGACTGGTTGCTGCACTCCCCTCTGATCCCCTGAAGGTCCCTCTCTATCCCAGTTGATCCCCTCGCCGTGAGGAGGCTTCTCTGAGTGCGGGAACCTCTCCTCTCCTTCAGCTCCCTCGCAGGGGTGCTGGTGCCTTCCCGTTTCCTCTTTTCTTTTTTTCTTTCTTTCGTCCTTCCCCGGTTGCGTGGGGATTTTTCTTGTCCTTTTAGGTGTCTGAGGTCCTCCACTACTGTTCAGTAGGTGTTCTGTGAGAATTGTTCCATTCGTAGATGTGTTCTTGATGTACTTGTGAGGAGAGGCGAACTCCGCATCTTCCTATTCCACCATCTTGACCCCTCCCCTGACCCATCTTCTATTTTTTCTATAGTAGTTTATATCTGTTAATCCCATACTCCTAATTTATCCCTCCCCCCTCCCTTTCCCTTTTGGTAACCATAAGTTTGCTTTCTATGTCTGTGAGTCTGTTTCTGTTTTGTATATAGATTCATTTATATTATTTTTAAGATTTCACATATAAGCTTTTTCTTTCTCTGTCTGACTTACTTCACTAAGTCTAATATTCTCTAGGTCCATCCATGTTGCTGCAAATGGCAATATTTCATTCTTTTTTATGGCTGAGTAATATTCTGTTGTGCTAATGGTAACTTTTAAGATGGTGTATAGGCTATGACCTAAGAGTCCTCCCAAAGTGACAACCTGTTACAGTTTAGGGTACAGCCTTTCAGACTGAGAAATCCATTTTTTCAGCTCACTAAATACAGGTAAATTTCTCAGGGACGGACTCACAGTAACTAAGTTTATAGAGACAGGTCTAAAACTAGAATGCCAGTGAATTAAGTTGTAATAAGAAATAGAACTATGGAGAAAACTAGACATTTGTGTCCTCTGGCTAACTTATTTTCTCTCTGTAGCTCATTGTGTGGGAAATCAGATTATAAATATAATATTGTCTTGTGAGAAGGGGATCAAAAGTAGGAGTGTTAATTATAACATTTTCATGTTCCATTGCATCGTTTTTTTTTTAATTATACAGCAGGTTCTTATTAGTCATCAATTTTATACACATCAGTGTATACATGTCAATCCCAATCGCCCAATTCATCACACCACCCTGCTGCTTTCCCCCCATGGTGTCCATATGTTTGTTCTCTACATCTGTGTCTCAATTTCTGCCCTGCAAACCAGTTCATCTGTACCATGTTTCTAGGTTCCACATATATGCGTTAATATATGATATTTGTTTTTGTCTTTCTGACTTACTTCACTCTGTATGACAGTCTCTAGATCGATCCACGTCTCAACAAATGACCCAATTTCGTTCCTTTTTATGGCTGAGTAATATTCCATTGTATATATGTACCACCTCTTCTTTATCCATTTGTCTGTCAATGGGCGTTTAGGTTGCTTCCATGACCTGGCTATTGTGAAGAGTGCTGCAATGAACATTGGGGTGCATGTGTCTTTTTGAATTGTGGTTTTCTCTGGGTATATGCCCAGTAGTGGGATTGCTGGATCATATGGTAACTCTATTTTTAGTTTTTTAAGGAACCTCCATACTTTTGCCATAGTGTATCAGTTTACATTCCCACCAACAGTGCAAGAGGGTTCCCTTTTCTCCACACCCCCTCCAGCATTTGTTGTTCGTAGATTTTCTGATGAAGCCCATTCTAACTGCTGTGAGGTGATACCTCATTGTAGTTTTGATTTGCATTTCTCTAATATTTAGTGATGTTGAGCAGCTTTTCATGTGCTTCTTGGCCATCGGTATGGCTTCTTTGGAGAAATGTCTATTTAGGTCTTCTGCCCATTTTTGGATTGGGTTGTTTGTTTTTTTAATATTGAGCTGCATGAGCTGTTTATATATTTTGGAGATTAATCCTTTGTCCGTTGATTTGTTTGCAAATATTTTCTCCCATTCTGAGGGTTGTCTTTTCGTCTTGTTTATGGTTTCCTTTGCTGTGCAAAAGCTTTGAAGTTTCATTAGGTCCCATTTGTTTATTTTTGTTTTTATTTCCATTACTCTAGGAGGTGGATCAAAAAGATCTTGCTGTGATTTATGTCAAAGAGTGTTCTTCCTATGTTTTCCTCTAAGAGTTTTATAGTGTCCAGTCTTACGTTTAGGTCTCTAATCCATTTTGAGTTTATTTTTGTGTATGGTGTTAGGGAGTGTTCTAATTTCATTCTTTTACATGTAGCTGTCCAGTTTTCCCAGCACCGCTTATTGAAGAGACTGTCTTTTCTCCATTGTATATCCTTGCCTCCTTTGTCATAGATTAGTTGACCATAGGTGCGTGGGTTTATCTCTGGGCTTTCTATCTTGTTCCATTGATCTATGTTTCTGTTTTTGTGCCAGTACCATATTGTCTTGATTACTGTAGCTTTGTAGTATAGTCTGAAGTCAGGGAGTCTGGTTCCTCCAGCTCCGTTTTTTTCCCTCAAGACTGCTTCGGCTATTTGGGGTCTTTTGTGTCTCCATACAAATTTTAAGATTTTTTGTTCTAGTTCCGTAAAAAATGCCATTGGTAGTTTGATAGGGATTACATTGAATCTGTAGATTGCTTTGTGTAGTATAGTCATTTTCACTATATTGATTCTTCCAATCCAAGAACATGATATATGTCTCCATCTGTTGGTATCATCTTTAATTTCTTTCACCAGTGTCTTATAGTTTTCTGCATACAGGTCTTTTGTCTCCCTAGGTAGGTTTATTCCTAGGTATTTTCTTCTTTTTCTTGCAATGGTAAATGGGAGTGTTTCCTTAATTTCTCTTTCAGATTTTTCATCATTAGTGTATAGAAATGCAAGAGATTTCTGTGCATTAATTTTGTATCCTGCAACTTTACCAAATTCATTGATTAGCTCTAGTAGTTTTCTGGTGGCATCTTTAGGATTCTCTATGTATAGTATCATGTCATCTGCAAACAGTGACAGTTTTAATTCTTCTTTTCCAATTTGTATTCCTTTTATTTCTTTTTCTTCTCTGATTGTTGTGGCTAGGACTTCCAAAACTATGTTGAATAATAGCGGTGAGAGTGGACATCCTTGTCTCATTCCTAATCTTAGAGGAAATGCTTTCAGTTTTTCACCATTGAGAATGATGTTTGCTGTGGGTTTGTCGTATATGGCCTTTATTATGTTGAGGTAGGTTTCCTCTCTGCCCACTTTCTGGAGAGTTTTTATCATAAATGGGTGTTGAATTTTGTCAGAATCTTTTTCTGCATCTATTGAGATGATCATATGGTTTTTAGTCTTCAATTTGTTAATATGGTGTATCACATTTATAGATTTGCATATATTGAAGAATCCTTGCATCTCTGGGATAAATCCCACTTGATCATGGTGTATGATCCTTTTAATGTGTTGTTGGATTCTGTTTGCTAGTATTTTGTTGAGGATTTTTGCATCTGTATTCATCAGTGATATTGGTCTGTAATTTTCTTTTTTTGTAGTATCTTTGTCTGGTTTTGGTATCAGGGTGATGGTGGCCTCATAGAATGAATTTGGGAGTGTTCCTTCCTCTGCAATTTTTTGGAAGAGTTTGAGAAGGATGGGTGTTAGCTCTTCTCTAAATGTTTGATAGAATTCACCTGTGAAGCCATCTGGTCCTGGACTTTTTTTTGTTGGAAGATTTTTAATCACAGTTTCAATTTCATTACTTGTGATTGGTCTGTTCATATTTTCTATTTCTTCCTGGTTCAGTCTTGGAAGGTTATACCTTTCTAAGAATTTGTCCATTTCTTCCAGGTTGTCCATTTTATTGGCATAGAGTTGCTTGTAGTAGTCTTTTACAATGCTTTGTATTTCTGCAGTGTCTGTTGTAACTTGTCCTTTTTCATTTCTAATTTTATTGATTTGAGTCCTCTCCCTCTTTTTCTTGATGAGTCTGGATAATGGTTTGTCAATTTTGTTTATCTTCTCAAAGAACCAGCTTTTAGTTTTATTGATCTTTGCTATTGTTTTTTCTATTTCATTTATTTCTGCTCTGATCTTTATGATTTCTTTCCTTCTGCTAACTTTGGGTTTTGTTTGTTCTTCTTTCTCTAGTTCCTTTAGGTGTAAGGTTAGATTATTTATTTGAAATTTTTCTTGTTTCTTGAGGTAGGCTTGTATAGGTATAAACTTCCCTCTTAGAACTGCTTTTGCTGCATCCCACAGGTTTTGGATTGTCGTGTTTTCATTGTCATTTGTCTCTAGGTATTTTTTGATTTCCTCTTTGATTTCTTCGGTGATCTCTTGGTTATTTAGTAACGTAATGTTTAGCCTCCATTTGTTTGTGTTTTTTTACTTTTTTTCCCTGTAATTCATTTCTAATCTCATAGTGTTGTGTTCAGAAAAGATGCTTGATATGATTTCAATTTTCTTAAATTGACTGAGGCTTGACTTGTGACCCAAGATGTGATCTATTGTGGAGAATGTTCCATGAGCACTTGAGAAGAAAGTGTAATCTGCTGTGTTTGGATGGAATGTCCTATAAATATCAATTAAATCTATCTTGTCTATTGTGTCATTTAAAGCTTCTGTTTCCTTATTTATTTTCATTTTGGATGATCTGTCCATTGGTGTAAGTGAGGTGTTAAAGTCCCCCACTATTATTGTGTTACTGTCAATTTCCTCTTTTATAGCTGTTAGCAGTTGCCTTATGTATTGAGGTGTCCTATGTTGGGTGCATATATATTTATAATTGTTATATATTCTTCTTGGATTGATCGCTTGATCATTATAGAGTGTCCTTCCTTGTCTCTTGTAACATTCTTTATTTTAAAGTCTATTTTATCTGATATGAGTATTGCTACTCCAGCTTGCTTTTGATTTCCATTTGCATGGAATATCTTTTTCCATCCCCTCACTTTCAGTCTGTATGTGTCCCTAGGTCTGAAGTGGGTCTCTTGTAGACAGCAAATATATGGGTCTTGTTTTTGTATCCATTCAGTAAGCCTGTGTCTTTTGGTTGGAGCATTTAATCCATTCATGTTTAAGGTAATTATCAATATGTGTGTTCCTATGACCATTTTCTTAATTGTTTTGGGTTTGTTTTTGTAGGTCTTTTTCTCTTGTGTTTCCCACTTAGAGAAGTTCCTTTAGCATTTGTTGTAGAGTTGGTTTGGTGGTGCTGAATTCTCTTAGCTTTTGCTTGTCTGTAAAGCTTTTGATTTCTCCATCGAATCTAAATGAGATCTTTGCCGGGTAGAGTAATCTTGGTTGTAGGTTCTTCCCTTTCATTACTTTAAGTATACATGCCACTCCCTTCTGGCTTGTAGAGTTTCTGCTGAGAAATCAGCTGTTAACCTTATGGGAGTTCCCGTGTATGTTATTTGTCATTTTTCCCTTGCTGCTTTCAATAATTTTTCTTTGTCTTTAATATTTGCCAATTTGATTACTATGTGTCTCGGCATGTTTCTCCTTGGGTTTATCCTGTATGGGACTTGCTGTGCTTCCTGGACTTGGGTGGCTATTTCCTTTCCCATGTTAGGGAAGTTTTCAACTATAATCTCTTCAAACATTTTCTTGGGTCCTTTCTCTCTCTCTTCTCCTTCTGGAACCCCTATAATGAGAATGTTGTTGCTTTTAATGTTGTCCCAGAAGTCTCTTAGGCTGTCTTCGTTTCTTTTCATTGTTTTTTCTTCATTCTGTTCTGCAGCAGTGAATTCCACCATTCTGTTTTCCAGGTCACTTATCTGTTCTTCTGCCCCAGTTATTCTGCTATTGATTCCTTCTAGTGTAGTTTTCATTTCAGTTATTGTATTGTTCATCTCTGTTTGTTCTTTAATTCTTCTAGGTCTTTGTTAAACATTTCTTGCATCTTCTTGATCTTTGCCTCCATTGTTTTTCCAAGGTCCTGGATCATCTTCACTATCATTATTCTGAATTCTTTTTCTGGAAGTTTGCCTATCTCCACTTCACTTAGTTGTTTTTCTGGGGTTTTATCTTGTTCCTTCATCTGGTACATAGCCCTCTGCCTTTTCATCTTGTCTAACTTTCTGTGAATGTGGTTTTTGTTCCACAGGCTGCAGGATTGTAGTTCTTCTTGCTTCTGCTGTCTGTCCTCTGCATCAAGTTTTAATTGCATGAGACTCCTGGTCTACAGTAGGAATAGATATGCCACCAGGACCATATAAGTCGAGTCCTCTTATGTGGACTGAGATTGGACAGTTGTTGCCAAAGTTTGCCTTGATCTTGATCATGATCACCTTCTTTCTTTAATTATGTGCAGTGTTTCTGATGGGCTTCACATTGGCACACACGCCTGCACACATTCTAAAGTAGGTTCAGGTCTCAATTTATTTAATGAAGGATACAGAACTTAGCTGAAGGTAAGGGTCACACAGAACTGAAGAATACACTTTGTCTCAACCCAACTTCCTAAGACCTGAGAGCACCTGGTGGGAGGGTACACAGCTCACAGTGAAGTTGTCCATGTAAGGTGGGGCTTGCCAAATCTGAGATGCTAGGCTTTGAGTTTCAATTCTGTTCCCTTTATACCTGAGGCTTATATATCACCAATCTTTATATGTATGGTGTATATATAATAGACATATAAACCAGTACACACACATTTTTGTCTTATTGTTTTTGATATATAAATTGAAGGGCTGGTTTATGAACACAAGGCTCTCCTGATCCTTAACTAGACTCACTTACTGCAAGCCAGGCCAATCTTCCTGGGAAGATGAAGCAGCTTTTTTAGGGCTCTAGCTCTCAAATTTCCCTTATCAGGTCAATAAATACTATGAAATGGGATGAAAAATTAATGACTCAGCTATGTCTTAGCCTTCTCCTTCCCCACCCCACTAAAGAGGTTTTTGGGTTGGTCCAATCAGTTCATTCTCTTCCCTGCCCTGTGAGTGGATTCCTGCATCCACAGTCAAGTTCTTTGGGGCTTTGTTATGCAGAATCTGGAGAAAAGAGAGAGGGGGAAAGGATAGGAGGTGCAGGACTCTCAGCCTGGGGGTGCCGTTGTGTAAGGAGTTTGGAGAGAAAAGGGGAGAAAGCTTCTGATATGAAGGGAAATAGAACAGAGAAGTAAGCTTCCTTCATGGTACTCAAGAAATGTAAATAAAACATTTGACATTTTCTGAAATTACTTTTTCTGTTTGTTGACTATATTTCTCTGATGATGATACTGTTCTGAGAACTAGACCATGTGCATCATTGTTTTATTTCTATTTCTATTCTATTAATTTCTGATTAATTAGTATATGTGCACATGTTAAAAATTTATATAGAACAAAATGAAAAGTGAGCCTCCCTCCCATCTCTGACCATGAATTGCCCAATGCTTTCTCCCTGATGCAACCACATTATCAGTGTACCTACCACTATAGTTTGAGATAGTCTATACATAGAGAAGCATATGTGTATAAGTAATCTCTTGACTTAAAAAAGTAGAGCGCTGTACTCATTGTTCAGAATTTTGTTTTTTAAATTTAAAAACATATCTAAATGTGTTCCATATTAACATATGTGTATGTCTTTATACCTATGTCTGCCTTATTAAAAAATATCAATCATGCCTTTATAATAAGCATTGCAGTTGAAGGAGTGAAAAAGTGCGGTATCATTGTTATTGTAAGCGGTGGCCACGGTTCCATGCAGTGTCTTACTAGAGATTTCTACCAGGTGATTCCAGCTTGCTCACTTGCTCTTCTCAGGTCCTCACCGTGTTTCTGCTCATTGTAGGTAGACACAGTCCAGTGGGCAGGCAAATGTCGCGAGAGAAGTGAGGTATGCTCAGTTCAGCAGGATGCAATGATTAGAGCAGAGAAATGAAATGAAAAAGAAGGGAGGACTTCCACTGTCCTACGAATCTTCACTGATTTCAAGTTTGGTAGATTTTTATCCAAATCTCGCTTTAGGTCTCTCCCAGATCCAGACAGCATGGCCCAGAGAGTCTCTGGATCACACACAACTTTTCACCATCAGGAAGCTCATAGCATCATATAGGACAAGTTTTGTAGCTCAGTCACCCTCAGAATAGCAATTTTACTTTCAAGTACCCTACCTTGGACTTGTTCATATACTATACACATAATGGAAGGCTGAAAAGCTATTTTTCATATTCTCCCAGGTAAAGTGAAAATGGCTTTCTCAAGTGTGTCTAAATAACCATGGAGACAAAACTCAGTTACCACTGTTCCCAGTCTCCTCACTGGAAACTGCCCTTTATACAGCTGTTGTTTGAACTTCAAGCCTATGAGAGCCACAGAACAAAAACCAGTGGTGTTTCTTTTAATATCTGCGCTAGGACTCAGGATTTTTTTTTTTTTCAGTTACAGTTGGGGGAAAAAATAAAATTACAAGGCTAGAGAGATGAAACAGATTTCCCATAAGACACTTTTATTTATTTATTCAGCCTTTTCTCATTGCCTTTCTCAGCCTAGATCTCCCGCCTTCCCACCACTTCAGCTGAGAAAGTAATTATAGACAACACCAAAGAGCATATAAACACTTCCAAAGCCAATTCCTGTTATAAATGAGCCTTTAGGAAGTAAAGAGCTTTGCAGCAGTTTAAAAAATCTCTGAACCTCTCTGGGATGTCAGGACTAAGGATATGATCCATAAAAAATTCCTAAACAGCTCCATAGAAATTGTAACCATATGTTTATAACTTTAAAATGCATATCTGAATTGAGATAAACCTGGCAGCCAATGCATGTGCTGTTGATGCAAATAAAGCATTTTTCTCACAAATACAATTTGCTTAAATGAGGAAGCAAGTTAGATATGGTTTCATTTTAGCAAATTGCCTCGAAGTGATGCTACGATTTTAAAATTTGCTGCATTTCATTCTGGGCTAGGTTCTACCGGTAGTCTGTCTAGTCCAGTGACTGTCACCACTAGAATGACTTTCCCTCTTTGGGATGGATTGTACTGATTCTTCTGATTACAAGGAGATGGATATTTTAGGACACCTAGAGTCATAGAGTAGTCAAAGGGTTTTATTCATCTTTTGTTTTCTATCAAATAGCATGTCACGTTATCTTCAGATGCTATCTGCTCTGTCAGATGATGCCTTGTACAACTAGTTCCTCTGAACTCAGAATGTGGCTTAAGCACTTCTGGGATTTCAAGCTGGCTGGTATATTAGTGTTTACACTGGGGTTTTGTCTGCTAGTCCGTGGTGGGGACCTATCCCTTGTGGGGACTGTCAGACATCTATTCCAGCAGAAGGTAGAGGAACATTCTGACCCCATTTATTATCTTCCTTAGGCCTGTCATAAATCCAATCATAACTTTCTTTTGCCTAATGTAGGATGCCAAGGAATAAGTTTTCTACTTTTTTAGTCATTTCTACCCATTCAAGTAAATATCAAGGGAATAGAATTTCTAGTCAAAATGCATCTACTTAAATTTTAAAAAATATTTTCTTTTCTTGGAGTAGATATATATCTATATATTATATATTTTGAATCTCTATAGATTTTGAAGATATACAGCAACCTTGGCAGTTCTGTCCTTAAGGACAGAGGTCCTACCCGCTCCTGTGAGAAGGAAACATCATTACAAGATGGGGCCAAGGATCAGAGACCCCATTTGGGAAGTTTCCCAAGGTTCTCCTCATACCCAGATGAATTATTTGAAATTACACCCAGTAATGGTAGGAAGCAAGAATGTGTTCAGAGATGAACTGAACTGAGTACACAGTAGGCATTCCTGGTCTGATTCACAGGTACTTGTTTGCTGGGTGTAGCACAGTGGTGTGTTAGAATATAGTGTATTAACAGAAAATTTGAGGGGTAGATCAGATCAGGAGATGATTGACATTGAAAGGATGATTTATTACCCATAGGGTGTAAGAGGAAGGGGCACACCATACCATGAGAGGCCACATGGGGGAGCACAGGGGTTGGTCAGGAGGCAGAAGAAGAGGGGGAAGCTGTGGGTAAGAGCCTTTATTGTGGTTTTAATGGAAGGAACAAGTGAGGCAAGGTAAATAGGCTTTGGATTGGCTAGTTTGAATATTTTCAGTGCTCTGGGGGCATAGGGCTGTCCCTTGTTCTCTGGTATCTGGCCATAGGGTAATTATGGCAGGTGGATAGTGGCCTGGAATGTGAAAGCCCAACAGAGGAGGCCGCTGGGGGTATGAGCTTTGTATTGCTTGGTTTGTATTTGAAAAGCACGCTCTTGGGAGGAGGACTTCTCCTGAGGAAGGGGGTGACAAGGGAGGCAGGAAGCCAAGGCAGGGTGACTTGTTGTGTTGTCTAGAACAAGGTGTATCTGACGTACCCATATAGGGCAGATGGTAAAGCATCAAGTTTACAGAAGCTAGATCAGAGTTAAAACAAATTGTTAAAAGCACAAATTCCAGAATCAGACTGCCTGAGTGTGAATCTCGGCTCCCCATGATATATTGGCCATATGGCATCGAATACATTTCATAACTCATTTAATCTTTATATTAGTCCAAGTGTGCAGGTACTATTAGCCCTATTTTGCATATGGGATAACTGAGGCTCAGAGAGAGTGATATATGAAAATGCTTACGACAGTTCCTGGCACCTAGTAAGTATTTGCTACTATTATTATTACTATTATCATTGTTGGTATTTTCTGGGGACCTAAGCTAGTTGTGATCAACGTTCTCACGCACATCCGATGGGCAAAGTTAGTGCTACTGAGAGCTGGAAGATTGGAATCACTGAGTCAAGTTAATATATAGATACACACACATATATATATATAATATATATTGGCATGGGATGTCCTGCTATACAACAAAGAACCACCAGACCTTTCTCTGGAGCAAATAAATGGCATGGTGGATGGAACTATCTGGAACTACCCACACGCAGAATATGGATGATTCACTGGCCCTGGCTTCCTTGGGCCATGATGTTAATTCACTGGGTGAGGGAGGCTCTTCTCTGTGGCCTCGGCCTGGGAATCGACTGCACTACCGTTTACCTTGTCCACACTCCATAGGCAAGTGTTAACTGAAGAACAGTATAGTCTCAAGTCAGGGTTCTAGAGGGCAACAATCTGCTCAACTGTGGTCACGAGGTGTAATGACTGGAGCAGGTGGGCATCCATAGTGATGTGGTGGGAGACAAGCCATGCACTGAGAAGAGTGTGCATCAAGCAGGAGCAGAACCTAAGTGTAGCATTTAGGACACGACTCTTAATTCTGACCCAACCTATCCTTAGCCTTTGTTCTTCCTGGCTCCCCAGGAAGTCTTGGAAGCGTTTTCTCTCAAGTTCCAAGTTCTGAAATGCTTCTCCTTGTTTCAGCTGAGATTCACAGAGCCATTCTGAACAGTAACTTCTGTTAACTTAATAACTGTTTCCTTCTCCAACCACCCTCTTTGTTACCACTGTTTTTGGGGGATGAATGATACTTTTATGTTTCCGGCCATATTGCTTGCTCATCTAACCAAACATATTTATATCAGCCTGACTGCATGGCCTATGATCTTGCACTTCAGTATTATTCATTTGGATTGTTGGGTTTGATAGAAGAAGGAAATGGGTGTGAGGGTGACACTTTCAGCAGGAACAGCTGCCGCAATTTGGAAAACTTGCTTCCCTGTGTTCAAACAGTACAGGCTAAACCCTCCTCTGCACAAGTGTGCAGATAACAAGTGTGAGGGACCCTGTGGGGGCTGCTTGGGGGTAACAATGTTTCCCTGATCTGATTGCAAGGAATGCTAGAGGATGAATAATCAGCCCAGTAGATACTGTTTCCAGCAACTGCTTTGTAGTAATCACTCTTCCTGATGAAAGTACCAGATTGTTCAGCAAACCAGTGAGCTGGGCTCTATGGAAACAGAACATACATTTATTTTGGAGAAACGTAAGTTTAGAGCAGTCAGTAAAACCCCCAATTTCATTTCCTTTATAGCAATGTTTTAAACAAGGGTCACCCCCAGCTCCTAGTTCATGGGGAGGATTTCTTCAACCTAGTTCTTCAGATGGCATAAAAAGAAGCAATGAGACAAAACCAGCCCCAACACCCTTTCTTTAAGGAGAACAGAAATTGATCTTTGTACCTAGCATATGAATTTGTTCTTGAGTTATGGAGGCCAGTAGTTCCTGGACTTAATGTGTGAAGATTCCTTAGGACATAGAAAGGATGCCTTCTTGTCTTGCTGGAATAGAAACGTTTGAAACCCCTCACCCAAGACTTCAGACCAAATCTCTTTTAAGAGTCACAAATGTGGGTTGAAGTCCAAGTTCTCCTCCAGCTGGGCTGCGTGGACTTTAGTAAATCATTGAATTTCTCTAGAGGTCCAACTCCTTCATCAGTATCCATTTAACTTAAAAACTTAAAAAAAATCATCAGTTTATTGTAGAAAAATCAGAAATGTCAAGGAACAAAAAGAGGGAACTTAAAGGTTATCAGAGTTCCACCACTCAGAGAAACCACTCTTAGAAGCTGGTGAATATCTTTTCATTTCTTTGTTCCCTCTCTCCCTCTCTTCCTTTTATCCATCCATCCATCCATCCATCCATCCATCCATCCATCCATCCATCCATCCATCCATTCATCCATTCATCCATTCATCCATTCATCCATTCATCCATTCATCCATCCATCCATCCATCCATCCATCCATCCATCCATCCATCCAACCAACCATCTACCCAACCATCCACCCACTCACACATTCAGTGGAGTCATACTATGCATAGGGTTTGTATAATTTGCTTTATCTTCTCTGCAATGTTCTTGAATGTCTGTCTGTTACTGTGTGTGTTACCTTCTTGTTGTCTCCAGAAAGGAAGATCTGAACAGTCTAATGTAACTTAGTCATCAATTAATTTTTAAACTAGTTTATAGATACTTCAGTAATATAAAACCTTTATTATTGATATTTTGGTATTTGTCTCTATCCTTTTAAAGGAAAAGGTAAACCTATCCCAGTCTCAGGCTCATATCTTCTATTTTTCATAATAGATATTTTTCATTTTTTCTAGCTATGTAATTTCTGGACAATCAATAACAAGAAGGAGTAAGATCCCATGTAAACTGGGGTTTGTGTATACCACAGATTCTTGGTGCAGAATGTTACTTTTGTGACAATGTTATGTAAACCTCTTCCTGATATTTAAAGTTTATGGTCCGTGTCTGTCCTCCGAGATTCTGGAGAGCCAGGAGTCCCATGTTTTACAGAGTGAGGAATCCCACAGGCCATACCCAGTGTTTTCACTTTATCAAAATGAATTTTTGAGTGATATTTTAAAAATTTTGTTTTTTTCCTTTTCAAAAAGTAATATATGTTTTTAGTTTGTTCTCTGTATCTCTGAGTCTATTTCTGTTTTGTTATATTTGTTCATTTGTTTTGTTTTTTTAGATTACACATATAAGTCAAAACATACAGTATTTGTCTTTCTCTGTCTAACTTATTTCACTTAGCATGATACCCTCCAGGCCCATGCATATTGTCACAAATGGCAAGGTTTAATTCTTTTTTATAGCTGAGAAATATTCCTGTTTGTGTGTGTGTGTGTGTGTGTGTATCACATCTTCTTTATCCATTTATCCATCAGTGGGCACTTAGGTTGCTTCCATATCTTGGCTATTGTAAATAGTGTTGCTATGAACATTGGGGTAGCATATATCTTTTCAAACTAGTGTTTTTGTTTTCTTTGGATAAATACCCAGGGATGGGATTGCTGGATAGTATGGTAGTTCTATTTTTAATTTTTTGAGGAACCTCCATACTGTTTTCCATAGTGACTGCACCAATTTACATTCCTACCAACAGTGTACAAGAGCTCCCTTTTCTCTATATCCTCACCAGCACTTGTTATTTATTGTCTTTTTGATAATAGCCATTCTAAAAGGTGTGAGGTGATATCTCATTGTGGTTTCGATTTGCATTTCCCTGATGATTAGTGATGTTGGGCATTTTTTCATGTGTCTCTTGGCCATCTGCATGTCTTCTTTGGAAAAATGCCTGTTCAGTTTCTCTGCCCATTTTTTCCCTCCAATTTTATTGAGATATAATTGACATACAGCACTGTCTAAGTTTAAGGTGTACAGCATAATGATTTGACTTATATACATCATGAAGTGATTATAATATGTTAGTGAGAATCCATCATCTCATAGGATACAAAATAAAAGAAAAAGAAAAAAATATTCTTTTTTTGTGATGAGAACTCTTAGGATTTACTTTCTTAACAACTTTAATATATAACATACAGCAGTGTTAATTATATTTATCATGTTGTACCTTATATCCCTTGTATTTATTTATCTTATAACTGGAAGTTTGTACCTTTTTTACTGCCTTTATCCAATTCCCCCTCCTCCCACCCCTGCCTCTGGTAACCACAAATCTGATCTCTTTTTCTATGAGTTTGTTTGTTTGTTTTCTTTTGAAGTATAATTGTCCTACAGCACTTATGTTAGTTCCTGGTGCACAACATAGTGATTCAGCGGTTCAGTATTTCTATACATTTCAAAATGATCACCATAATAAGTCTAGTTACCATCTGTAATGTAATATAAAGATATTCATTATTATTGACTATATTTCCCATACTGTACATTTCATACCTGTGACTCATTTATTTTGTAACTGGAAGTTTGTACCTCTTAATCTTCCTTACCTATTTCTGTTATCCCCCTACCCACTTCTGCCCATTTTTCAGATTGTTTATTTTTTGATAAAGAGTTATGTGAGTTCTTTATATATTTTGGATTTTGGATTTTGTTGCAAATATCTTCTCTCACAGATACAGAGAACAAACTAGTGGTTACTGAGGGTGGAGGTGAGGTGAAATAGGTAAAGGAGATGAGGACGTGAAAGCTACTAGTCATAAAAAAAAAGTCATAGAGATGTAATATACAGCACAGGGAATATAGTCAATATTTTTAATAATTTTGTATTGTATGTAATCTATAAAAATATCAAATTACTATGTTGCATACCTGAAACTAATATAATAGAGTAAGTCAACTATATTTCAATAAAAAGGTAACACATTTTTTGAAGAATATTTGGAAAAATACAGAAAAGTATGGAGAAGAAAATACAGAGCTAAGGTCATTTCTTTGTGCAATTATATTGCATGTACAGTTACTTTTAAATGAAAAATACTTATAAGAAATTCAGATAGTATGATAATGAGAAGTAAGTTCTTTCCCACTGTCCACTTTCAGACTTCCTCCTCAGGGTAAACACTGTCAAAATGATTGTGTGTGTGTCCATATAGCTTCCTAGTGAATTACACAGTCTTTAAAGACAACGTTAATGGCTTCATGTTATTCCTTTGTGCAGATGATGCTGGATTTCTTCTAGCATTATCTAATTAGTGGATATTCAGGTTGTTTCTAAGATTTATTATAGCATATCCTTAAAATATATGAGGGCCATATCCTAAGGTCTTTGTAAATCCCAATTCTGTAAGTACCTCCAAGTTGAGAATCAAAGCATAAAAAAGGCTTTGCTTTACATTTTTGTAATCTCATAGTGATGGTTTTTCACTTGAAAAGGAAAAAGCTCATATATTGTCCTGATGGTTTGTGGTCATTGAACAAGATCTAGAATTGGCAAGCAACCTGCCTTTTCCCCCTACATTCAAAAGAAAATATTCCACTACATTTTTTATTCAAACTTCCCAAATCATCCACTCTATAAATTTACTAAGGAACCAGGCTACCTTCTGTAGCCTGTAGTTTAATATTTGAAACTGGGGCTGAAGTGGAAAATTACAGCAATTGCTCTAAAAGTTTCAGGTTACTATTATTATCCCTGTAAACTGTCTTCAGATAGTTCAGCCAACGTTGGGTCTTGTCTCCATCTTTATTTGAACTCGTAAAATGTGACATTATAAATCCAGAAATTAAACAGCATTGCTAATGTAGAACTACTTCTGGAGGTGATGAATGAATGCTAATTATCTTCCTTAAAATAATCCCCTAGACACCAAACATTTTTTGAAATAGTTCTGTTATAATAAATACATCTGCAAATCATCCTTTTATGGGCATGACTCATGTGTGCACAAATTCTGATGGTGTGATAAGATGTAGGGAGTAGGAACAACCCTTTTCCACTCTTCCTGGAGCCTTCCTGGTCACCAGAGAGGACTCAGGTAGTCCTGGTGAATGTAGAGTGCCATGTATCTTCAGTATTTTATTATAGATAAGAGGTGGATTCACGACTTAGCAACTTTATTTCTCTAAGCGTTTCAAGGTTCTAATCTTGAAATTAAAAATGTTCTAAAAATGTTTTTACTTATACACTAGGCTTGTCTTGGGCACAGATGGAATTGGGGTCTCCCACATGATTACATTTGAAGCTGCAGGAAGGCCCTCAGCTCTGCTTTACCCATCTCCTTGAACTCCTAAAATTCTACAGTTAGGAACACATTCCTTGGATAAAGAATTATCCATACAGGTATCTTCTTTTAAACTGGATTTACTGTGCAGAATGCGAGTTAAAATACAGATCTGTATCTTGGGATACAGCTGTCTAGATTACACTATACACTGTCTAGATTGTACTACATTAACCTGTTGGACAGTGAAATCAGTGTAAATAAGTTTACACAGCTTAGAACAAATGTAGAATTGATTGACAATGACTCTTAGCCTTGATTCTATTGCTTTGAGGATTCTGAGGTAGAATGAGTCTTTAATGGCATGGAGTTTTGTGTTCCAGTAACAATTTCTGCCATGGGTTTAGAGGGAGGAAGCTGTGGCATTCAGGGTGATTTTTGGTCATGCAAGGCCCAGGTCCTTTGACAATGGATGAATAGCCTATTTTTTTAAAATAAAAATTGGGATACAAAGTATGGCAACAGGATTTTTATGCCATCTCTGGGTTCAAGAGGGCATAATTTAGATGTGGAAATAATGGAATTTCTGGTGTAATTTTATGATTTGTGGGAACAACCAAACATTTGAAGTGAAGACTGTCCTGGGAAATCCTTGGTTAACAAAGTATGCTGGATTAGCTGGGTCCATAGCATTAAAGAAGTGCTCATGCTGAGGGAGGGATGTGAGACAGAAGGAAGGCGCTGTGATGTGGCAGTGCTGGGGAAGCTCAGGCTTGAGCAGGAAATGCTTATGTTGAGACACTTCCCAATGTAGCTCCTAAAGTGAATCCTCATAAGCTGGCTTCCGTCCCTGTGTGGGCAAAATTTCCGCTACTCAGGCTGTGAAGGCAGGTGTCTTCTCCAGATTGACCCTGGCCTTTAAAAGAACACAAATGATTTTACCATGGTAAACCAAGGGAAAGATATACTGTCACCCACATCTGAGAAAAACAAACCAAACCAGAGCTGGAGGGGCAGGAGAGGTCTTTGATACAATTGTTTTATCATTAGTCCAACATCCATTGGGTCATTTAGAAACTGAAAAAAGTTTGAACTACTCACCCCTTCCCTGGGCTCCACTAGGATGGTGCTCAATTCCCCTCCTACACCCTCCACTTTCCCAGTCACCCAGGGTGCCATTTTAGTGCAGAGCAGAGCCCAAAAGGACCCTATGCACCAAATATTGAAAATAGCCTCCAGGAGTCATCACAAACCTCCTTCCAGGTTTGTGGCTTTCGTAGCCCATCATAGTCTGGGTGCACTGTTACCTGGCATTCCTTTTGCCCTTTTCCCACTGGTGCTTAAGCCAGCAGTTGGCACTATTTGCCCCAACTGCTTAGCTTTGTCCCAACCATTCCGGGGCCATGTACATAGCTGATGCTGTGTGAGTGAGTGCTTAGGGGGTGGAAGCACACCCAGGGTTCGGCTGGCTGTGGCCAGCCTTTGGCCTCGGAGTTCTTGGAGAAGTCTCATTGGCTTCTGCTTGGCTTCTTGCCATTCTGATCAGGGAATTGGTACCCTTTTCTCTCAGATGGATCTAGAGCTGAGTAAAATGGTGAACTAACCTCACACTTTTACGATTATTGACTCCTGGGGATTTTTTCTTCTTTTCATATTCTTTTCCATTATGATTTATAACAGGATATTGAATATAGGTCCCTGTGCTATACAGTAGCACCTTGTTGTTTATCTGTTTCATATGTAATAGTTTGTATCTGCTAATCCCAAACTCCTAATTTATCCCTCCCCCTGAGTCCTTGATATTTTGACTTAAAGAACTTAGCTTGGAGTTGATAGGTGTTGATACAGAGACTCTTTGTTCTTCTATTTCTTCTGGGCAGAAAATGCCACATATTTGGTTCTTTTCAAGGAAAGAGTGAAAAAATAACGCAGCCGTCTGCAAAGGTGTATGATTCGGTGGTGCCAGCTCAATTTTACTTATGATGCCTCAAATTTCTAAAAAAACTTCCACCCTCTATCAAAGAAAAATCTAGTCTCCCACATTACTTAAATTATCTCCCACTTCTCAGTTATGATGCTTTGGTCTTCCATATCCCCACATTCTGCTCTCCAGCTTCTTCTGTCCATTTTCATAGGTCACTCCTAGAGGTAATAGCACATAGGTCTCAGAATGGTTTAAAATTCACGAGTTATTCTTCAGTTTAAAATAGTTTTAGGAGAACTCATAAGACCCTGTCATAACTTGGTTCCGCTTGTTCCAGGCTCACATGCCATTGTGGGATCCTTTCTGGTTCCTCCTAAGTCATAAGGCCTCTCCTTCAGTCTTATCTGAATCTCAGGTCTGCCCTCAATGCCAAGTTAATACCTCTCTCCCTTTTTCAGGGTCCCGATTATAGATTGTAACTTTACTCAAGCATGATGTGAAGACAGGATTCCATAAACAACCACTTGGGAAAGAGATAATGGGAGAAAAAGGGGAAAAGATGCCTCTGTTGGAATGGGAAGATGAGGAAGAGCAATAATGAAATACAGATAGGAGAAGGCAAACTGGCCTATTTTTACCACTTTTGGAGAGTTGGCTTTTCTTAATAAGTAGTTTCATGCAACAAGCTCATTTGCAATCACACTACCTTGGTCCAAATTTCAGCTCTACTACTTACTACTGCTGTGTGACGTTGGACAACGCACTTAACCTCTCTGGTCTCAAGTTTTTCATCTGTAAAATGAGGATAATGATAATATCTACTTTTCGGGTGGTTGTGAGCACAGTATGCTAGTTCATCGGGGCAGTCACTCCTCGCTCAGGTTCTCCAGGCTCTCCAATGCAGGGGACAATCCAGGGAAGGAACAGTGGATTGGATCAAGAGGTTTGAGGATCAGAGAGCTGAAGTTCTCCTGCTGTAAAAGAGGTACATAATGCAAAGTCTACCTATTTGCCAGGGCCGTGGTGGAGGTCTAATGGGAGTGAAAACTATAAAGTGCTGTTCAGACCTTAATAGGAGTCATTAGATTACCTGCTCTGTTGATGAAGGGACCAGACCATCCACATGAGAGTCTGCACGTCCTCCTCTGCTCATGCAGAAAAGACATTCACCTTAAGCACATGGGTGTTGTTGCTATTACTGTTATTTTGAATCTTTAAGAAAAATAGTTTGCAAAAGTCATATGGCTTGCAGCAAAATATTTACATGTACTTACACTTTCCTGCAGCAACCCCTGCCAGCTTGGTGTTAGTCTGGATACAGTGGGGAGTGAGTCGGAGGAGATGAGGAGAGCCATTGGATTGCAGTGCAGCTCTGAGCTATGAAGGAGAGAGGGAAGGAAGGAAGCAAGGTCTTAGTTCTAAGGAAGTTTAGAACAGGCAAATGGGGGATCTTTGACACAGTCTCCTGTCAGCAGTCATGCATCTCCCAGAAATGGGCCTGCCTTGGTATCTCTGCTGCTTTTAGTCATTGGCTGGGATCCATCTCAGGGGAATGTGGCTTTGGTGCTAGCACAGTGATGGATTTCAGAGCACAGCAGTTAGGGGCCATTGGTCAATTGTGCTCCCTGCAGTAGAAGATCTAAGAGATACATTGTCAAAACCTCTATGGTGCATAGTTTTTCAGGCTCTTTTGTATGCCTTTGTAATCTCATATATTACCCACATATATATCTGCATGAATAGTCATACATAGCTACATAAACATTTATGGTTTCATGAATGGGGCCATATTTTACATTTTGTTTTACAACTTGCATTTTCATTAAATAATAATTTCTTATGCATATCGTGTCAGTACATATATATCTTTTGCAATCTTTTTTTTTTTTTTTTAGAAATAGCAATTTCAATTTATCACTCTTGAGACAATAAGTGCTCATAAACATGAGCTCTGTTCCCAAAAGACCAACCCGATCTAATGCTAACAACAACAAAAACTGTACCTTTAGTGACTAAGTAAATTAGAACATTTACTCTTTAGAAGTATACAGGAGGAATCCTTTTTTGTAGAACTTGTGTTTTTAAAGTCTGTGTGTGTGTATGTGTTGCCTCAGAATTTAAAAGGGAGGAGGGTAAAACTTCTACGTGGAGTAAGCACACTGCAGTTGATTGCTACTTAAAACGACAAAATACAAAAAAGCAATTGCTTGAGGAATCTGAAAAGTAAATAGAACGAGAAAATTGGGAAAGACGTTAAAACGTGAAGAACAACTAATATGGTCTTTTTGTGTTTCTCATTTTTGTTTCTTCTTTATCTCCCCGCTGTGAGACATATTAAACTGTATGATGGACACCATCATCAATATCTCCTATAATCCCTCCTTCTGGCCAGAAGTCCAGAAAAAAAGCCACCTGTGAGCTCAAGAAAGTAGGGATAATTCTTCTTTTTCTCCTTTTTGAAATTCTCGTAGCCCTGCTCCATAGCTAGCCCCATTTTTGCATTCTTTTGTGTTCTTTCTAGTTTTTCACTATTATAAATAAGGCCATAAACCCCACTCTCGCAGGCATATCTGTATGTACATGTATAACTTTTTGAAGAGGGTAAATTTCTATCATTGTAATTGTTGAGGCAAAAGGCACGAGGTGTAAACTTTTGACAGGTACTGCTGAAATGATATCCAAAATAATTTCTACCAATTTGTTCTTCCATGAATAGTACATGACAGTGCACTTTCATCCACTGCTATAGCAACCCCAGGGTATTGTCATTCTTTTCAATTTTGCCAATTTTATGAGTGAAAAATGAACATACAGGCTTTAAATGTCAGTTTAAAAGGGGAGTTCTAATATCCATGATTTCTGAGGCTTTCTGTTGTTGAATCTATAGTGAGACCACCGTCTGTTAAGAGCCTGGAATTTGGCTTATCTGGGTTTGGAACTCTGAAATCAGAAGCAGAGAAGCAAACTCTATAGGCTCTCCTGCGTGAAATGTCAATCACCAACCCTGAAAAGGTGTCTGAAATGACACCGTTAGAGACTTGTTCCCTTTGAAATATGAGAAATTTTCAAAACCTACAGGCCTGTATTAAAATAGTGAAAATACTCTCTTTGACCCTCAGCTATAATCCAACATCTATGGTTTACAGATGGGAAAATGAAATTCTTTCCTAGAGGGTGCTTCGACCAGGGTCACAGAACTAGTTAATGACAGAATTTAGACTAAAATCAGATTTTCTGACTTCCAGTCTAGTACCCTGCCCTGTGAGAATACAAATAGCAGTTATTTTATCATAATTACAGCTAGAAATACTGGTGTTAGCAAACTCCATGAAAATCAAGGTACTTAAGTAAAATAGAGAAAATGGAAGCTAAAGGCAATGCATGTTCAATATTTGAAGAATCATAATTTATATATTCATCTCACTGTGTAGCATATATTGAACCAAATGCTGTGGCTACAATAATTAAAAAGATAACAGTGTCTGACTATCATGTTTTAGGGAAAATGCCTGTGATGCTTTGGCATTCTGACGAGTAATCTTTATGTGTAGTTACTGTGCATATATAAACACATATTAATAGGAAGTTTGGTGACGTAGATAGCTCAAATAGTTGTCAAAAGACCTTCATAATTTCCAATTTACCCTAATATGTGGCATCTAAACAAGTCACTCTAAACAGACAGTGCTTCTTTCCATGATTCCTCAGAGCTAGCTGACAGCATTCCTTTGATCATATTACACTTGTACCCTGGGATGTGATTTATTTTAATCTAGAAATCTGAATTCTTAGGGAGTAACTAGAGTCTCTGGGTAATTTTTTTTTTCTCACCAGTCTTGTACTTTGAACCAAAAGACAAGAACAGTTCTGGTTAGGAAGGACCAAAGATCCTACTCCCTAACTGAAGATGGAAATTCTGGCCTCTCATTTCTGTTCTCATAGGAATATGTTACCATTAATCCTTTTGCCATGAGTAGTGAGTCTACTTTTCTTGTTTATATTTTTACTTTGAATCTATTCTGCACTCTCCTGAGTGATTTTAGTCCTTCTTTAGGATCTATCTTTTGTCAAGCCCCCATTTTTCAACTTTTATGTAACATCTTTTCAGTTTTGAGCCCTGAGACACACTGCTATTTTTTCTTAACCTTTTTATTGTAAACTAAAACACAGATAATAAAAGCCACATAAAGGAAATGTATGGCTTAGAGAGCTATTATGAGGCAAGTATTCTTTTTTTTTTTTTGGCCGTGCTGCGCTGCTTGCGGGATCTTAGTTCCCCAACCAGGGATTGAACCCAGGCCATGGCAGTGAAAGCAGAGTCTTAACTGCTGGACCACCTGGGAATTCCCAAGGCAAGTATTCTTATAACTATCACTCAGACTAGGAACCAGAACTTTGCCACCCAGTCCAGAAGCTCCTCCGTGTGCTCTGCTACAATTTCTGTCTTCTCACCCTCTGAAGTAAATACTCACTGGGATTTTTATAGTAATCTCTTCTTGCATCCCTAAACAGTGTATTTTAGTCTTGCCCACTTTTTTTTTTTTTTTTTGCTTTTAATTCTTTTTTAACCTACAGTGTCCTTCCATCCCTTTATTTTCCTTGTAATTTATCCGTTGAAGAACCTGAGGCATCTGACAAGCATTACCACCACTACTACCCATTACTGTAGCATTATCCTCAGTCTGGATTTTGTTGATTGCATGTTTATGGTACAGTTCACCTAGCTCCTCTATCCTTTGAACTTCCTGCAAGTTGGCAGATGATGCAAAGTATTTATCAGACTTATGATCCCTTTGGAAGATGGTAGATGGTTGTGTAGTCTTTCATCAGGAAACACATAATGTACCTTGTTCATCTTTTTGTGATACTAGCAGCAGTTGATACTCAATATCCAAATCCATTAATTGATTGGGAGTAGCAAGATAGTGAAATTTTCTTCTTTATTCTTCACTTATTAATTATAATACTTTTATAAAAAGGTGCTTGCCCTCATGTACTATTTTGTTACCCAGTGGTATAGCTCATATAAGAAAGGCTAGATAAATGCAAAAATGTACTGTGAGATTTACAACATGCATAGAAGTACAATGTATGCCAACAAAGCAAAAAGGATGTAATTATGTAATGTCCTTGTTCACCCCTTTTATAACCCTTGTTCTGAAGTCTTTTTTGTCTGATATTAATATAACCACTCCAGCTTCCTTATACTTATTGTTTGTATGGTATGTCTTTGTCCATCAGTTTACTTCTAACATCTATATCTTTATATTTAAAGTAAGTTTCTTGTAGACAGCATATAGTTGGTTCTTGCTTTTTGTAATTAAACATTACAGTCTATTCCTTTTTTTTTAAGATTGAGGTGTTTAGACTATTTACATTTAATGTAATTATTTATTTGCTTGGATTTAAATTCACTCTTATTAGTTGATTTCCATGTGTTCCATTTGTCTTTTACTCCTTTCCATCCTCTTTTCCTACCTGCTTTTGGTTTAACTGAACATTTTTTCTAGGATTGCATTTTATCTGTATATGGAGATATAGTTTTACTACAGACATATAGTATATAGATATAGATATGTACATATATACATACATACATGTATATATCTACATACACATAGATATAGTTATACTTCTTAGTTTTAGTTTCAGTTGCTCTAGGGTTTAAAAAACATATATTTAACTTACAGTCTACCTTCAATAATATTATTATGTAAGGGCCACTCTCATGTCTTCCCTTCCATCCTATGTGCTATCATTGTCATACATTTTACTTCTCTGTAAGTCTCACAATATATTTTGATGTTTTTTAACTTTAGACAGATGATTGTCTTTTAAGGAAATTAAAAATAAAAATTATATTTACTCTCATTTTAAAAGTAATATCCAATTCTCTTTTATTTCTTATGTAAATCCAGATTTTCATCTGGTATTGTACTCCTTCTGCCTAAAGAACTTCCTTTAGCATTTCTTATAGTACTGATTTGCTGACACTGGGTTTTCTTATCTTTTGTTTGTTTGAAAAAGTTTTTACCTCCTCTTCATTTTTTTTAACCTCTCCTTCATTTTTGATAGACAGTTTCACTGGGTATAGAATTCTGGAATGACCAAGTTTTATTTTCATTTTTTCTTTAAAGGTTTTCCTTTGGCTTATGGCTTGCATAATTTCTGATGAAATGTCTGTTATCATTTTTATCTTTCTTTTATGTGTAATGTTTCCTTTTTAATTTTATTCTTCTTTGAAGTATAGTTGACATACAGTATTAATTTCAGATGTACAATATAATGATTTGACATTTATATACATTATGAATTGATCACAAGTCTAGTAGCCAAAAAGTTATTGTAATATTATTGACTATATTCCATATGCTGTACATTACATTCCCTTCACTTATTTATTGATAACTGGAAGTTTGTACCTCTTAATCCACTTCACCAATTACACCCAACCCCTCTGACCCCCTCTCCTATGGTGACCACCAATTTGTTCTCTGTATCACTGAGTATGTTTCTGTTTTGTTTTGTTTGTTCATTTGTTTTGTTTTTTAGATTCCACATATAAGTGAAATCATATGGTATCCCATTGTGTGTGTGTGTGTGTGTATGTGTGTGTGTGTGCATGCTACATCTTTATTCATTCATTGGTCGATGGACCCTTAGGTTGCTTCCGTATTGTGTCTATTATAAATAATGCTGCAATGAACATAGGGGTGCATATATATTTTCTAATTAGTGTATTTGTTTTCTTCAGATATACCCAGGAGTAGAATTGCTGGATCAGATGGTAGTTCTATTTTTAATTTTTTGAGGAAACTCCATCATGTTTTCCATAGTGGCTGCACCAATTTACATTCCTACCAACAGTTCATAAATGTTCCATTTTTCCACATCTTCACCACCACTCCTTATTTGTTGTCTTTTTG
Source organism: Eubalaena glacialis (assembly GCF_028564815.1). Classification (NCBI taxonomy): domain Eukaryota; kingdom Metazoa; phylum Chordata; class Mammalia; order Artiodactyla; family Balaenidae; genus Eubalaena; species Eubalaena glacialis. Next base: position 105,875,379 of record NC_083717.1, on the reverse strand, counting down.
ATGATAGCAATTCTGAGAGGTATGAGGTGATGTCTCTTTCATTATGGTTTTGGTTTGCATTTCCTTGATGATTAGTGATGTTGAACATGTTTTCATGTATCTGTTGGCCATCTGTATGTCGTCTTTGGAAAGATGTCTATTCAGGTTCTCTGCCCACTTTTAAATCATACTGTTTTTTTTTTGATATTGAGTTGTATGAGTTCTTTATGTATTTTGGATATTAACCCCTTATTAGATATATCATTTGCAAATATCTTCTCCCATCTAGTAGGTTGTCTTTTTGTTTTGTTGATGGTTTCCTTTGCTGTGTAAAAGCTTTTTATTTTGATATAGTTCCATTTGTTTATTTTTGCTTTTGTTTCCCTTGCTTGAGGAGATAGATCCCCAAATTATTGCTAAGACTGATGTAAAAAAGTGTACTCCTTATGTTTTCTCCTGGGAGTTTTATGGTTTCAGGTATTATGTTTAAGTCTTTAATCCATTTTGAATTTATTTTTGTGTATGGTATAAGATAGAGGTCTGGTTTGATTCTTTTTTCATGGAGTTCTCTGGTTTTCCCAAGATCATTTATTGAAGAGGCTGTCTTTTCCCCACTGCGTAGTTTTGTCTCCTTTGTTGTAAATTAATTGACCATATAAGTGTGGGTTTGCTTCTGGGCTCGTTGTTCTGATCCATTGATCTACGTGTCTGTTTTTGTGCCAGTACCATCCAGTTTTTTTTTTTTTAATAGATCTTTATTGGAGTATAATTGCTTCACAATACTGTGTTAGTTTCTGTTGTACAACAAAGTGAATCAACCATATGCATACATATATCCCTATGTCCCCTCCCTCTTGAGCCTTCCTCCCACTCTCCCTATCCCACATCTCTAGGTCATCGCAAAGCACCAAGCTGATCTCTCTGTGCTATGCTGCTGCTTCCCACTAGCTATCTATTTTACATTTGGTAGTGTATATATGTCGATGCTACTCTCACTTTGCCCTAGCTTCCCCCTCCCCCTCCATGTCCTCAAGTGCATTCTCTATGTCTACATCTTTATTCCTGCCCTGCCACTAGGTTCATCAGTACCACTTTCTTCTTTCTTTCTTAGATTCCATATATATGTGTTAGCATATGGTACTTGTTTTTCTCTTTCTGATGTACTTCACTCTGTATGACAGACTCTAGGTCCATCCACCTCACTACAAATAACTCATTTTCATTTCTTTTTATGGCTGAGTAATATTCCATTGTATATATGTGCCACATCTTCTTTATCCATTCATCTGTCAATGGATATTTAGGTTGCTTCTATGTCCTGGCTATTGTAAATAGTGCTGCAGTGAACATTGTGGTATATGCCCAGTAGTGGGATTGTTGGGTCATATGGTAGTTCTATTTTTAATTTTTAAGGAACCTCCATACTGTTCTCCATAATGGTTGCATCAATTTACATTCTCACCAACAGTGCAGGAGGGTTCCTTTTTCACCGCACGCTTTCCAGCATTTATTGTTTGTAGATTTTTTGATAATGGCCATTCTGACCCATGTGAGGTGATACCTCACTGTAGTTTCGATTTGCATTTCTCTAATAATTAGTGATAGCATCTTTTCATGTGCCTCTTGGCCATCTGTATGTCTTCTTTGGTGAAATATCTATTTAGGCCTTCTGCCCATTTTTTAATTGAATTGTTTTTTTGATATTGAGCTTCATGAGCTGTTTGTATATTTTGGAGATTAATCCTTTGTCCATTTTTCATTTGTAAATATTTTCTCCCATTCTGAGTGTTGTCTTTTCATCTTGTTTATGGTTTCCTTTGCTGTGCAAAAGCTTTGAAGTTTAATTAGGTCCCATTTGTTTATTTTTGTTTTTATTTCCATTACTGTAGGAGGTGGATCAAAAAGGATCTTTCTGTGGTTTATGTCAAAGAGTGTTTTTTCTGTGTTTTCCTGTAAGAGTTTTATAGTGTCTGGCCTTACATTTAGGTCTTTAATCCATTTTGAGTTTATTCTTGTGTATGGTGTTAGGGAGTGTTCTAATTTCATTCTCTTACATGTAGCTGTCCAGTTTTCCCAGCACCACTTATTGAAGAGGCTGTCTTTTCTCCATTGTATGTTCTTGCCTCCTTTGTCATAAATTAGGTGACCATATGTGCATGGGTTTATCTCTGGGCTTTCTATCCTGTACCATTGATCTATATTTCTGTTTTTGTGCCAGTACCATACTGTCTTGATTACTGTAGCTTTGTAGTATAGTTTGAAGTCGGGGAGCCTGATTACTCCAGCTCCATTTTTCTTTCTCAAGATTGCTTTGGCTGTTCAGGGTCTTTTGTGTTTCCATATGAATTGTAAAATTTTTTGTTCTAATTCTGTGAAGAATGCCATTGGTAGTTTGATAGGGATTGCATTGAATCTGTAGATTGCTCTGGGTAGCAGAGTCATTTTCACAATGTTGATTCTTCCAGTCCAAGAACATGGTATATTTCTCCATGTGTTTATGTCATCTTTGATTTCTTTCACCAGTGTTTTATAGTTTTCTAAGTACAAGTCTTTTGCCTCCTTCAGTAGGTTTATTCCTGGTATTTTATTCTTTTTGTTGCAGTGATAAATGGGAGTGTTTCCCTAATTTCTCTTTCTGATTTTTTGTTGTTAGTGTATAGGAATGCCAGAGATTTCTGTGCATTAATTTTGTATTCTGCAACCTTACCCAGTTCATTGATTAGTTCTAGTAGTTTTCTGGTGACATCTTTAGGATTTTCTATGTATAATATCATCATCTGCAAACAGTGACAGTTTTATTTCTTTTCCAATGTGTATTCCTTTTATTTCTTTTCCTTCTCTGATTGCCATGGCTAGGACTTCCAAAACTATGTTGAAAAAGAGTGGCAAGAGTGGACATCCCTGTCTTGTTCCTGATCTTAGTGGAAATGCTTTCAGTTTTTCCCCATTGAGTATGATGTTTGCTGTGGGTTTGTCATATATGGCCTTTATTATGTTGAGGTAGGTTCCCTCTGTGCCCATTTTCTGGAGAGTTTTTATCATAGATGGGTGTTGAATTTTGTCAAAAGCTTTTTCTGCATCTATTGAGATGATCATATGGTTTCTATTCCTTAATTTGTTAATATGGTATATCCCATTGATTGATTTGCATATATTGAAGAATCTTTGCATCCCTGGGATAAATCCCACTTGATCATGGTGTACAATCCTTTTAATATGTTGCTGGATTCTATTTGCTAGTATTTTGTTCAGGATTTTTACATCTATGTTCATCAGTGATATTGGTCTATAATTTTCTTTTTTATGATATCTTTTTCTGGTTTTGGTGTCACGGTGATGGTGGCTTTGTAGAATAAATTTGGGTGTGTTCCTCCCTCTGCAGTTTTTTGGAAGAGTTTGAGAAGGATTGGTGTTAGCTCTTCTCTAAATGTTTGATAGAATTCGCCTATGAAGCCATCTGGTCCTGGAGTTTTGTTTGTTGGAAGATTTTTAATTACAGTTTCAATTTCATTACTTGTGATAGGTCTGTTTATATTTTCTAATTCTTCCCAGTTCAGTCTTGGAAAATTGTACCTTTCCAAGAATTTGTCCATTTCTTCATGGTCTATTTTATTGGCATATATTTGTTTGTAGTAGTGTCTTATAATCCTTTGTATTTCTGTGGTGTCAGTTGTGATTTCTCCTTTTTCGTTTCTAATTTTATTGATTTGTGTCCTCTCCCTTTTTTTTTTTTGATGAGTCTGGCTAAGGGTTTATCAATTTTGTTTATCTTCTCAAAGAATCAGCTTTTAGTTTTATTGATCTTTGCTATTGTTTTCTTTGTTTCTATTTCATTTATTTCTGCTCTGATCTTTATGATTTCTTTCCTTCTACTGACTTTGGGTTTTCTTTGTTCTTCTTTCTCTAGTTGCTTTAGGTGTAGTATTAGGTTGTTTATTTGAGATTTTTCTTGTTTCTTGAGGTGAGATTGAATTGCTATAAACTTCCTTCTTAGAACTGCTTTTGCTGCATCCCATAGGTTTTGGGTCGCTGTGTTTTCATTGTCATTTGTTTCTGTGTATTTTTTAATTTCTTCTTTGATTTCTTCAGTGATCTCTTGGTTATTTAGTAGTGCACTGTTTAGCCTCCATGTATTTGTGGTTTTTACAGTTTTTTTTTTTCCTGTATTTGATTTCTAATCTCATAGCATGGTCAGAAAAGATGCTTGATATGATTTCAATTTTCTTAAGTTTTCCAAGGCTTGATTTGTGACCCAAGATGTGATCTATCCTGGAGAATGTTCCATGTGCACTTGAGAAGAAAGTGTATTCTGCCGCTTTTGGGTGGACTGTTCTATAAATATCAATTAAATCTATCTTGTCTACTGTATCATTTAAAGCTTGTGTTTCCTTATTTATTTTCTGTTTGGATGATCTGTCCATTGGTGTAAATGGGGTGTTAAAGTCCCCTACTATTACTGTGTTACTGTCGATATCCCCTCTCATGGTTGTTAACATTTGCCTTATGTATTGAGGTGCTCCTCTGTTGGGTGCATAAACATTTATAATTATTATATCTTCTTCTTGGATTGATCCCTTGAGCAATCTGGTTTTCGCAGGATCTTTTATTGAAGAGACTGTCTTTTCCCCACTGTGTAGTTTTGTCTCCTTTGTTGAAAATTAATTGACCATATAAGTGTGGGTTTGCTTCTGGGTTTTCTGTTCTGATCCATTGATCTACATGTCTGTTTTTGTGCCAGTACCATCCCGTTTTGATTACTATAGCTTTATAGTGTAGTTCAAACTCAGGGAGTGGGATTTCCACTCCAGTTTTATTCTTCTTTCTTAAGATTGATTTGGTGAATTGAGGTCTTTTGTGTTTCTGTATAAATTTTAGGATTATTTGTTCCAGTTATGTGAAAAATGCCTTTGGCATTTTGATAGAGATTGCATTGAATCTGAAGATTGCTTTGGGTGATATAGACACTTTAACAACAGTAATTCTTCTAACCCATGAGCACAGTATATCTTTCCATTTGTTTGTGTTGTCTTCAGTTTCTTCCATCAGTATATCGTACTTTTCAGAGTACTGGTCTTTCACCCACTCGGTACACCCAGAGTACCGGTCTTTCACCCACTTATACCTAGAAATAAATTTATTCCTAGGTATTTTATTCTTTTGATGCAATTGTAAATGGGATTCTTTTCTTAATTTCTCTTTCTGTTAGTTTGTTACTAGTGTATGGAAACACAGCAGATTTCTGCATATTAATTTTGCATCCTGTAACTTTACTAAGTTCATTTGCTAGTTCAAATAGTTTTTTGGTGGACTCTTTAGGGTTTTTTTATATATAGTGTCATGTCATCTGCAAATAGTGACAGTTTTACTTCTTCCTTTCAATATGTACATGATAATCAACTTGATGAAAACCAAAGATAGGAAAAGATCTTGAAGACAGCCAGAGAAAAAAGAAACTTTAGGCTCTCAGGTCAAAATGGTGGACTAGGAAGATCCTGAGCTCACCTGCTCCCACAGACACACCAAAACTCCTACTACATATAGAAAGACATCTCTGAGAACAACTGAAGACTAGCAGAACAGACTTTCTACAACTAAGGATGTAAAGAAAATGCCACAGTCTGGTTTGGTTCTGTTGATTACTTTATGCCTTGACAGTGTGTGAATGTGTTTCTTTTTTGTGTCTCATAATTTTTAAAATTTGATCCTGGATGCTGTGTATAGAGTAGTGAGACTGAGTAAAATAGAATTTATGTCAGGAAATGAGCAGTCCCCTTTTTATGTCAGGCTTTTAGTGGGAGGTGGTTGAGTTAATCTAGTCAATAGTTAAACTTTTGGGAGGTTATTTTTATAGTTACCTTTAGTCTACCCGAGACCTCAAATTCCTTCAACATTAGGCTGCTGGTACATTGTGTTCTGTGAGGGCCCTGAGGCTGCAGCAGGATTTTTCTCAGAATTCCAGTCCACTCTCAGCTTCCATTTGGTCTTGCATGCCTGTGCCAATGAGGGGTCTCTCTCCATACTCTTGCCCCTTCTCAGAGGCAAACTGCTGTTACTTGTTTCTCATTGGTAGGCTTATGATAGGGTCAGGGTTTAGGGGTTTTTTTGGTTTGTTTGTTTGCTTTTTGTTTTTAAGTATCTTTCCCTTTAAAAACTCTCTGCGGAAATTTATAATGGTAGAATTTTCCTTCTGAGAATCTCTAATGCTGGAAAAGTATCTTCCCTTTCAGATAGTCTAACCCTGGGATTCCACTTATATTAAGAAAGTGTCTAGGATACATGCCCAGTTATACCGAGATTCTTATCATTTTTTATGGTATATACAATGGTTTCTTAAGATTTCTATCACAACTGTTTCATGGACTACTACTTTCTTATTGGTCAAAGTATGGAATACCTGTTTTCTTAACTTTTTGAAAGACAAAATAGCAGGAAAGTCATATACTAAGTCTTTCCAATTATTTTTGGAAGTGTGAAGAGTTTAAATAATAAGTGGAGTCAGAAATTTTTGGAAGTTCTGCTTTTGGTAGAAAATGACTTCCAAGGAGGTAGGCTTTGATAATGTCAGACAGATTTGGTTTAAAATCTTGGTTAGCTGTGTCACTTTCAGCAATTTAATTACCCTTTCTGAATCTCAGTTTGCCACCTGAGAAATGGAGACAATTGTATTTATTCTTTTTTTTTTTTTTGCAACAGATATTTATTAGGTGCTTTCTAAGTTGCAGGAATTGTTTTAGGTTCTGGTGATACAGCAATGACCAAACAGACAAAAACTCAGCCCTCAAGGAACTTGTATTCTGTATTCACATAAAGGGCTTATGAAGATTAAATGAGACCTAATGTAAGTTTCCTAGTTCAGAGCGTAGTTGCTCTATGAATGCTGGTTCCCTTCTGCCTCATTTTAATAGATGTTTCCTATCACTTCTAAAATTGATACCTTTAATTTGTTGAGCTCTTTGGCTTTATTATTTCAGTAGTCAATGGTTTCCCAAGCAACAACAGCCTAGGCAATATAATTAAGGCATAAATCAACACTACATTTTTGTTCTGACTCACAGCAGTACTACAGAGTCTCTACTGTCTTTGTCCCCAAATGTCTCCAATCTCTTCTAGAGAGTCACCCAGAGAATCCCTAAGTGCCCGTCTCTCCTGGCTAGCTCATGGCATTCCTGCTACCTGTGGCTCCCTTCCCATGGCCTACTGCCATATTCTTCCCTACCCTAAATGCTTCTAACTTGACATTACCCTTATTGGGATGGCAGTAACTTTGCTCTATTTGTGGTTAAATTCAGAGTGTATGACATTGCATTGGTACACCTCTCTCAGCTTTTTGAAATTAGGACATGGGATGGATTGACCTTATTTTTCAATTCCCTTCAATGACCTTAGCTTTTTCCTTTTTTTTTTTTTTTCCTGAAAATACAACTATTGTTTCGTTTGCTCAGAATTCCTTCTCTCTTCTTCTCAGATATATAACCCTCTTCTTTTGTAAATGCCTATTTTACTGTTCCTATGATTCTAATCTATATGTGTGGGGGCTGCCATGTTCTTACATGTCATAGGTTCCTGGTCCCCAAACAATCTAGGGTGGCTACTTTAAATCACAGCACTATGCTTACCTGGTCACAGTTACGAGGTCCAGGTCTGGCTATAAAATTCAAGACTTTCAAGATCCTGAACTTTTAAAGGTGAAATTGACAAAGGAGTTTGAAGCCCTTTACAGTAGTGAAGCTGTGGGATTGATTGAAAGTGTTGCCTTCCCTCATTCAATATACTGTTGAAGGGTTAATTGAAAGGCATTTTATTTCCTAATTACTTGGGAAGTCTTAAACTTTGTCTTGGTAAGTTTGGGCTGTTAAAACTGATTACCATAGACTGAGGAGCTTATAAACAACAGACATTTATTTCTCACAGTTCTTCTAGGTTGCAGACTGCTGACTTCCCATGGTATCCTCATATGGAAGAGAGAGGGCTAGCTTGCTCTCTGGACTCTTATTATAAGGGCACTAATCCCATTCATGAAGGTGCTACCCTCATGACCTAATTACCTCCCAAAGGTTCCACCTCCAAATACCATCACATTGGGATTAGGGTTTCAACATGGGAATTTGGAGAGGGACACAGACATTCAGTTCATGGAAACCTCTGAGATATAGTTTTTTTTTTTTTTAATATGCCTAGAAAAACATTTCTAGATCTCTCTGATTCACTGTAGATATGCAGCTTAGGCTCTTTCTACATACTACTTGCTCCTTAGAACATCCTGTGAGAAAATTAGGACAGATACAATCTCAGTTTCTCTCTCTCCCTCTCAGTCACACACTCACACACTTACACGAGATTAAAAGTGGCAAAATGCTTTGTCTGATGTCACATAAGTAGAATATTGCAAAGTCAAAATTATAACTCAAGATTCCTGATTTTAAGTTTTGTGTTCTTTCCTCTGTACTATAATGACTCCTTATGACTTTTATAGTCTCTATTAGGAAAATAATATCCAAATATGTTGCCTGATTTTGCCTCAAAATTGTACCACTTTTGTATCTCATCATTTTTTTTAAACCTTATCTAAGTACTTCCTTAGGGTTTTCCTCCTTTGGCTTCTAGATTTCTCTGCATATTTTTTGATTCATTATACTGTTCCTCATCTATCTCTTACCAATCCTTGGTCATGTCCTGGAGGTTCTATCTCCTATTTGTGTTTATGTTACTGGTTCTTACTGACTACAAACCCGGGTATGTAGATGCCTGAGGCCTTCAGGTTATTCTTGGGCTGCTTTGAGTTTGGGTGCTTTGGGCTGCTTTGTGCTTCCTTGCAACAGAGGATCATATTCAGGGAAAAGGATCTAGGTTTTCCATAGCATGGAAGAGAGAAGGTACAGAAAGGGGAGTAGGAAAGTTGAAAAGCAAAAGTCCCCCTAAGACAGTCATGTTCTTCTTTGCAGAAGGCAGGCTTGGTGTGACTCTAAGAAGCAGTCACTCCCTGTTCTTACTTGGCTCGCTGGCCTGTTCTGCTAGATATGTGGTATTGATGAAGTCAGGATGCAGGTATAATACCCATATAACCATCTTCCCTCTGTTTCAGAGTCATAGACACCGCAACACAAGACAGACCCAGGAGGATTTAAGCAAAGACAGAATGGTGTCAGTAGTGAAGGGGAGAATGGCCTTTTCACACACAGAACATCGGGGAGCTCCTTCTTGTCACCACTGGAGGGCTTTGGGATCCTTCCTAGGGCCATTGCTTTTTCTACTATTGCCTTTTATGCAACTAAGAATAATATATTTGTAAGAAAGTATTCCTGAGTGAAAGAATGCTCTGTATAATTACTGAATATGTCAGCATGGTGGTTTAAAAATAGGTCCTAAAATTCTTTGATATCTTTCCCTCAATTCCAGATGTGGAGCTTAGTTACCCTTCCCTTGAGTTAGGGTTGGACTTAGTGACTTACTTCTAATGCTAGAATATGGCGGAAGTGATGGTGTCTGATGTCTAAAATTGGGACATAAAAGGCGTAGTGACTTCCTCTTGTTCTCTTTCTTGGATTATCCACTTTGGGGAGAGCCTGTTTCCCCATTCAAGAAGCCTAATGGAAAGACCCGTGTGGCTAGGAACTGAGGCCTCCTGCCGATAGTCACGTGAGTGAGTCATCGGAAGTGGATTGTCCAGCCACAGTCAAGGCTTCAGATGACTGCAGCCCTCACTGACATCTTGGCTGCAGCCTCAGGAGAGTTCTCGAGCCAGTTAAGCTGCTCCTGAACTCCTGACCACAGAAACTGTAATAGGAAATGTTTATTTTTTAAATGTACTACATTTGGGGGCTATTTGTTATACAGCAATAGGTAAACAGAATTTGGTCATGTTCATTTGGACTTGATTTAGATGCCAATGTCCTGGGTTTTGAGTTGATGACATAAAGGGATGAGACTTCTGAGGGATCTTGGGAGGTGAATCCATTCTGCATGTGGGAGGATTGTAAGTAATTTCTGACCAGAGGCCAGCTGTGAAAGTTTTAAAATGTGTCCACAAATTCCTTGATGCTCCTCTCTTCAAAGGTAGGGCCTAATTCTCCTCCCCCAGCAATGAATGACTAACATACCTGGCTTCTTCAGGGGTGGATTCATGGGTGTTCCACCTGTGCAGTTGCAGGGTCCCCTTGCTCAGAAGGGTTTTGCACTTGGCTTAATGCTCAGTTGTCCCATCTTGAAGTTCTTAATAATTTTTGAACAAGGGACCTCACATTTAAAAATTTTCACTGGCCCCCACAAATTATGTGGCCATTCCTGAGCTGCTTCTTTTGCCCTAACCTTGAGGTCACTGGCCTTTCTTGATAGTCAGCTTTCTTTCTATCCCCAGAGCCCTAGCGAGCTCAATTTCTGTGGTCTTTGGGAATGTGGGACGTAGCTATTTGCTTCACTTCACCTTAGGGAAAAAACCAATTTCTCCTGGTCCTTTGAACCATCAGCCCAACTGGTGACCACAGAACTCTGAAGTTTTACTTAGTGAATGTCCATAGTCAATGTCCCTTCGTCCCCTGTGGTCCTCTCTGAGCTCAGGTGCCACTTCATTTAGCCAAATCCTGATTCTCCTCATCTCTTCCTTCTTGTTTCTTTCTTGGACCACAGAGCATCCAAAACCTGTTATTTATTTATTTTTTTCCTCCAGGGACTACCACACCTTTCTTCACTTTCTGGGAAGCACTTTTCCAAGCTTCTGAATCAGATTATTCATTGATAACGTTAGCATTTAACTTAATTACAATTAAGTATTGTTTTTATCCAGGTTGGACACATTCTTTAATCCATAACAATTCTCCTTGGGAGAAGAGACTTTTGTTTTTGTGGTCTAGAGACTCACTCTTTTTGAGAATGTCCAAAGCTTCCCTAAAATGTCAACAAACAGGCTGGCTCCTGAAAATGATATTGTTTTTAGCTCCCGAGGAGCTGCTCATTTGAGCAATAGCTCTCAAGCAGTAACTTATAGTGTGAATGTCTTCCTCACTCTGGTCTCAGCATTGTAGAATTTCCTACACATGCTCGGAAACACTGAAAGCATCATAAAGTCAGGGCTTAGGCTGTTATTTTATCTTCAGCATTTTAAAAAAAATACTATGACCAATGTAATTTAACCTGCAAAATGGCAACTTGGGAGCTATTTGACATTCAGAGCCTGATTGGAGAATTTGTGCCATGACTTAGTTTTTTGGTTGACCCAACTGTAAGCCATTTGACTTCCTCTTCAGAGCAAGCTAGTTAGAAAATAGGATGGAGTTTTAAAGGTGTGAGTGCTGTTTAAACTTGCCTCTCTCTCTAAGGTTGTTCCCAATCTTCTCTGACATGGAGATGTCAAAAAGACATCTGGGTACACACTAGGAAAAAAACTCAGAGGGACTTTGAGGCTTTGGAGATGAGAGAGGGTTGAGGGCCTCATTAAGCCAGGTAGAATTTGTCCAAATGCCCACAGGGGGCAGTCTGGCCTTAATTAGGTCAATATTTATTCAGGCCCACATATAGGGTAAAGACTTTGTATTTTAGCTATCTTAGTGGCAGACCCAGAGATGCATTGTTCTGTTCAGATCCCCCTTCAAAGAAGGACTTGTTACTCAGTTGTAAGGAATGTGGTTCACTGGCAGTCTCCTGCTATTTACGTCTTCAGATCCACCTCGGCCTTTGAGCTGGACTCCCCTAATGGATGACTTTGCTTCAAAGGGTCTCACTGGGCGGGCAGAGATGTTTGTTGTCCAATATGCATGATGGTCTGCCATCTCTCCCTGCCCAATCCTACCTCCTCCCTTTTCTTTTCACAGTTATTACTCTTCAATCTGCATTCTTAAATCTGTCTCAGCATCTATCTACTTCCCAGAGGGCCCAACTGACACAGTGGTTCCAGAAGTGTTTGAAGAAAACAGGTGGTAAGATGAGGTTTTGGGCCTAGATCACTCACTGCCTGGTTGGCAAGGAGAACCCTATCCCAGGTGCTGTGTGGGGGCACAGATAGTCTCTGACACAAGATGTTGGCCCAATTGCAAAAACTTTCCCTGGTGAATTGAGAGGTGTTCCAATGTAATGGTTTAGGCATTTGAAAAATACAGGGGAAGAACATCCATACAAGGGAAATGGAACTGCCTGGTTGTTATTAAGTTGCATTGATGCTTATTAGAGGGATAATGAAAAGCTGAAGGCAGTTAAAAACTGATAGCTAAGGAGGTCAGGAGCCCTTTTGGTAGCTTAAAGAGAGGTCTGTATCTTTAGCATTGGGAGAGAAGAAAAAGACCAAAATCAAGATTAAATAGAGTCCTGAGCTTCAAAGACAATTGATTATACAGCTGAGGCAGGTCTGTTATGCCAAAGTCAGGCTCCTGGTTGAGAAAACTGTCCCTATCCTGACACATGGGATGGGGACACTTTGTTACTCGTCTCCCAGATGTTGACTCTTCAAACTCCTCTGAATTCTTAGAGCTTGCAGAGGTGGTCCCTTTCCCTAGTAAGAGCTAATATATACCTCTTTCATGGGAGAAGCCACTGTAGGCTGTTCTCCTGCAAGGTAACAGGCTTCACCCTGCCCCCATCAAGATAAGGCCCTACCTCTTCTCTTGGCTGCTATTCCTATAACTGGGATTAAGTCATAGCATGTCCCAGTTAGGGATGTCCTGGGTCTGATAAGGGAGGAATGGTATTATACTCTCAGGGAGTTATAAGACCTAGCCAGCAGGTGCTGACAGGAGCTAAGGGAGTGCCCATGGTACTGGATTTTGAGGGTTCTTGAGGGTCCAGAACATGAGATTGGGTAAAGAAGAGGTTACTGGCTTGGAGGTACTTTCTTAGGACACAGATTTACTATCTTGGCAAAGACTCCAGGGCATAGCACAAACTCACTGCTTGAGTGGCTTCTAGAAGCAAGAGGAAATGATAGCCCATGCTGAGTGAAGTAGAAATGCCAGCATTATCATTGCAGATACCAGAGGAAGGAAACAAAAGTCTCAGGGAAGTGGACATGCTGGAGTGGAGATATGTGAGGCCAGAAGATCCACCAGAGGATTATGTTCTATGGGCAAAGGACACAAACTTACTAGGGCCACCAAGAGCGTGCACTTGTAAAAGGTGCCCCAGCATCATTAGGCATGTCAGTGTTGGCTCTCCTTTGCAGAGCAGGCCTGATAGTAGGAGAAGTTATCACAGAACTTAACTAGTTGATAGCAATGGGTTTTGAAGGTACCATATTCCAAATTTAGGAGTGGTGCTTGGGCCCATATACTTGGTGACATAAGAGACTGCCATCTTTGAATGGGCTCCAAAACAAGAAAGGCATCGTAGCACATCCAGGCTGCAAATACAAGCAGATCTGTTGCTTGGGCTAGTTGATCTGACAAACCCTATCAGTGTGAGAATAAAAGTGCAGACCCCTGAAATTCTGGAGTAAGGCCATATTACCTTTTGAAAAACAGCTCTTGGCACCCTAGCAGTACCTTGTAAAGACAGACTACTTGTTGATGAGGGCACACGTAACCATGAGTTCAGAACTTCCCATCATTTGCAAGGTCTTGCTGAACCTCCGAGTCATAAAAGCAAGTGTACCCAGCAGCAGTCCATTGTACATTGGCAGTGGTACATCTGGGATCTAGAACAAGCAGGATATATGAGTGAGTAGCCCAGAGCCCCATGGTATTCACCAGAGTTGCACCAGCAGCCCTTTCCTCCCCACATACTTAGGGCATGTAACATATTGCAGCACCCAGAAACAGTGGCCCACTAGAGTGTTGGAACAGTCTGCTGAAGGTGCAGCTGAAACACAGGTCGGAGGCAACACTCTGACGATGTGGGGCCATCCTTCAGGATGCTGTACACACACATTAATAGAGCCCTCCATGTGGGACTATGTCCCCCAAAGAGAGAAAGAATACATGGGTCCAGGAAGCAATTTAAGAAGATGGATTGAAATGCATTTTGATAATGATTTATTTAATAGAGGGAGGCTTATTAAGCAAATTAATGGTTAAAAAGGAAATGTTTATTTAACGACAATGGAGGACATTTCCCTGATATTTTATTACCTAGAGTGCTACGTTTACATGTATGCTTTATGTCCCCGGATTATTTACATTCTGAATTTACTTATAAGAATGTTTAATGTACCAAAAGTAATGGAAAAGAGCTTAAAGTATAATCTTTGAAAGAAATAACATTTATTTCTCAAAATCTGTTGTAGAAGTGAGCTTTTACTGATACAAAAACTATATTCCTGTGCAATCCCTGAATTAGATGGAAAATGAAGACTTTGGTGAAGTGAATACATCACTTCTGGGGCTCCTTTTAGGCCTTTGGGAAACATTAGGTAACTGGTACACATGGGAAGGCTGAATGTTAGCAGAACTATGAAGAACCAGAAGACATAAAGATATCAAAGTAGTTTGATTGACTCAGGGTTACATGTAAACTCCTATTTAAACTTACATGAAATCTTCTTTTCTCATGTAATAAAAAGTTAACCTTTGAGTTTTTCTTTTCAGAATCTTCTACTGCCTTAGCATATTACTTGGGAAATAAGTGATCATTCACAACCTCAAATCTTGGTGGGACAAGTTGCTATATAAGTAGATACAGTAAGTAGTAAAATTATAATACAGAATTAAAGGGCATAGAAGGCATATGGAGATTTGGTCAAGTGTACATTGTCTCAAGAACAACCCTTTTTTTTGGTTGTTGTCATAACTAGGTTCTTGAGGCAATCAATAAGTTAATATTTATTGAGTGCTACTGTGCAAGTCTTCCCCTGTGTCAGGGGCTATGGAGAACACAGAACTCTAAAAAATGGCCTCTGCCTGCAAGTAGCTTATATATTTTACTAGCTCAGAGTAAAACATATGAATACACGAAAACATTAGTGAACAACCTAACATGTTACATGATTAAGTGCTACATTCTATTTCAGAGAAGGTAAGGGCTTGGGGTACCCAAGTCAGCCATTGTGGCTGCTACACTCGGATTCCCTCCTAGGTTCAATGCTCGGGGCCATATGATGGGCTTTGTGTGGTGTGACTGTTGATTGGATCAGAGGTGGTCACATGGCCCTAAGGCAGCCAGTCTGTAGGCCAGCCAGCTACCTATAATATGGCCTGATGCAAACAAGGAAACAACAACAAATCAAAGGAGCTGGGTCTGATTCTTCTGGAAGTTTGCACCAGGAACTAGTGAGAGACTGAACATTGCGAACTGAGAGCTGAGTCTCATGTTCTTTCCTTCCTTCTCCCCTGGGGAGACAGGAACAAATGAGTGAAGAAATTCTAAGTCAGCAAAGGCTTTAACATTGGGGAGAGATAGATGGGGAGCAGAGGGTGAGGAGGCCAGTTGGTAGAGAGACACGGACACATGGAAAGTTGATGTTGATGGCAGGTTGCTTTACATGCCTTAATGAAGATCCATGAAATTCTCCCTTGAGTTACCTTGGACCCATAATCACCTGCAGGGAGGTCTGGATTTTGTTTGTCCCGGGACTCCTGTGCTCGCACCTCCTTTCAATGAGCCCAGTGTCACTTGAAGTAATTTGAATGAGTTTCAATTTCTTGCAACCAGATAAACTTAACTAGAACAGTGCTATAGGAGATTGGAGGGAAAGTGAAGGCTATATAGGTAGAGAAAGAGGTGTTTGATTTGTGTGGAGAGTCTAGGTGTTTCTCTGTGATTTACTTCTTTCTTCTGAAAAAGTTCATGGGCTCCAAAAATTCTGGTGCATTTTGAGGTCCAATGAATCCAGAGTTTACTGCCATTCATTCACCAATGACAATGCACTGATGGTTCTCATGCACAAAAAAGGTAGGCTTGTTAGGTTTGAGCCCAAAGTCAGAACTTTCTTCCATTAGGTATGGAATGTTATTGTACATTGTGCCTTTAGCCCTTAATAGTACAGCTCTAATTGTATCTATTATTAAAGTATCAAAACAGTATTTATGAAAATTACCATTTTTTAAAAGCAGTAGAGGTGAAGGTCTTAAAATTTTTTACTACAGATTTAAAATAACTGATGTTTAAAGAAATCCATGAGAGTGATTATTTTTTTATAGGTCAGTGAGGATAAAACCTTCCATAGGTGGGGAATCCTTCATCTAAGTGTAAGGGAGCCACAAAGTTAACAAAGTTAGCAAGAAACTCTGCAGCACTGCTGAGCCCCGTGGGTCTCATTTTGCCTGGGTTTGATATACGTAATACAAAGGAAGCCCCATTAACAACTGGTTTCCCCTCTGGTTGACGAAGATGAAAAGCTTAGCGATCCTGAGCGTGGAGAAAGCAGGGTTTCTTCTCTCTTGACAGATTATATTCCAAGCAATCTGCTGAGAGGGGGAGGAAGGCAGGTCTGGAATAAAAATAGAGTCACTTTAGTTTTGAAAATGGTAAGAGAAAATTAAAATAGCAAGAGCAAGAGCCAGTCCCGGAGGCAGACAGTTGTGACCCAAGCACTGATGAAATAGACAAAGAAAAATGATTACAGGAAAATGTGAGGGTGATGTGGAAGGAACTCTCCTACTACCCCACATCATTTACTTTTCAAATCTCTACAGTCAGCCCAGGCACAAGGTGTGGAGCATAGGAAGTCTGGGATTGGATATATATGGGGGGATATTTGTCATCTTTCTCAACTGTGAAAGATTCTCTTCCCTGATCCTACACTGCCACACAAATTCCTCCCAAGGTGTGCGAGACGTGGCTCTAATGGTGAGGGTAGGGTACTCAGGCTAGCTAAAGTCACCAGGATGGCTGTAGGGTGGAGTAGAGTATTCCATGAAGACTTCCGAGCTCCTGGGACTCTTTTTGTACTTTTTCCACAAAATGGTAGATTTCTTTGCCTAGGAAAAGTCTTATTTAATTAGAGGAGAAGCAGCCATGGAATTGTGGAAAAGAAATGCTAGAGACAAGTAGCTGTTGCTTTGCTGTGTACCTAGACAGGTGAGGTGAACAACTGACAGTACCAAGAACAGCGAGAAGAAATCGAGTTCAGGCTGCCTAGCTGTCAAGCAAACTTTTCCTCAAACAGCAGAATCAGCTCAGCCTGAATTAAGACGCCAGGAGGGGTATTCAAGTAGATCCTTCAGAAGACAAAACATATTTGTGTATGTGCATATGTGTACACATATGTGTGTAGAAATAAATATTGTAGAACACCATAAAATCAAAAGTAACCTTGCTTGGTTTAGACAATTAGTGACGCTTGAGTTCTGAAAGGAAAGATATTAGCAAGGTTTAGAATACTCTGAAGATTTGGGGGATTACCTCAGCATGAGCCTTCTCTTGCCACTTTTGCATTCTGTCTCTACCCGTCCCCCCAGCTCAGTGCAAGAATGAGCACCTTGGAACATACGGACAAGTTCAGTTTTATAGAATATAAAGTTTGAGGGGAGCAGAGGCTGGGGTGGTGCATGTGGCTGGGAAGGTAACAGTAATGGTAATGGTAAGGTTGATGATGATAGCTAATGTTTAGGCAGTGCTTCTAAGCCCTTTAAATGCCTTAATAATTATAATCTTTTAAACAAATCATGAGGTGATAAGAACAACAATAAAATCAACAGTAATAACTATCTTAGCTGTTCATAGTTCCCAAGAAAACTGAAGCTTAGGCAGAAGCCTTCTATGCTAATTTTTTTTTTTTTTTTTTTTTTTTTTGGTCACGCCACCACACGGCATGTGGGATCTTAGTTCCCTGACCAGGGATCGAACCCATGCCCCCCTGCAGTAAAAGTGCAGGGTCTTAACCACTGGACCGCCAGGGAAGTCTCCTCTATGCTATTATTTTATTAGGCAATGCAATCTCAGGTGTCATGGGTGAAAGACCAGGGTGAGTAATGCAGGCAAGGAGGGAGAGGCCATATGAAGATGCTAGCCATCTGGCCACCAGTATAACTAATTGCTCAAACCATGGGACCACATATCTGAGAAGTTACATAAATTCTGTCTCAGAACTATTCCTGGGTGGGAAAGAAAGGCTAGGGGAACAACTTATATACTGACCCTTGCCTCCCATTGTCCAGGGTGTTAACTTCTCTGCCTTTCCTCATTGTATATTTGAACCTGTGGGTACCAATTATGATCCTGCAGTAGCTTCAGCAGGGCAGCACTTGAGTGAGAAGAAAGGAAAGAGGCAAAGGCACAGGTAGGAAGTGAGGCACTCTCAAGATGCTACTGCTTAAATTGGATAAGAAAGCATGAGAGCTGGAAGACACAGAAGGTAGAAGGAACTGCGGTGGTACGTAAGCAGTCTCTGATATTGTTCCCCACTTATGTCATGCAGATTATACCCTCCATGATATCCAGCTCCCAATTTACTAAAGAGATAAAGGGAATAATTTTTCTTTACTTTTTTTTTTTTTTTGGTGAGAATACTATTCCATCCATTCTTTCTTGTGAGAGAAATTGTATCTAACCAGTCACAAAGTTTTTCATGGTGGTGGCTAGCTGCAATCTCTGAGTGACCTAAGGCAAGAGAGTTAGTGAAACAGGTACAGTTTCCATGATAGTAACTGTATTGAAGCCTTAGTTGATATTTAAAAGCTACCTTTTCTATCACCAGTCTCCCTCAGCCTCAGTCAGCCCTTTAGTTGGTCTGGGTTGGCTGGCCTGTGGGATGGTGTGGACCTTCATCCCCTAGAGGTCTAAGCCCTTAGTTTCTTTGCCCTCATTTGACTGTGGTTGCTACAGTTGCCCCTTTATATTGTTATAGTTGGTCATTGAAACAAAGAAATACTCCAGGGCATCCTCTGGGTTCCACACATATTCTTCCCTGTTCCGTTTGGGTGGGGACAACTTTGGTTCTTCAAGTAATCCTCTTGCCATTGCAGTAACTCCTTCTGTGTCACTGGTCTACTAACATGAAGAGCAAATTGATCAGGTGGTAGTCACAGCTTCAGGTTCAGTAGAATCCTTACTGTGTGGTGTACTTTCACAGAAGTGCTTCCTACCCTCTCCCTTGAACTAGGGTTTCTAAGCCAGTCATGGCTAAGATCATGGGGTAGGAAGCACAATTCCTCAGTGGGTTCCTGGGGAGGGGTAGTCAGAGGGACCATTCTGATCTCCACCCCTTGATTCTCAGACTCATGTATTCTAGCTATTAGGGGCAAAACACCATAAATATATGTGTATTTTCTCATGTATATCCCTCTATTTTCTCATGTATCCCTAACAGCTGGGAAAAATGAAGTTGTATATAATTTCACAAGGTGTTATTCTTCAACTGGTGTCTTATCTGAATGTTGCATGTTGGGTTCCCTGGGTAGCTGACTCTGGGACAGAGATTAGTGTGTAGGAGGTTTATTAGGCAGTGCTTTGGGCTCACCATCTTTAGAAGGGAAGGAATGTAAAGGAACCAGGATTGAGGAGAGAGAGCTGTTGGGCTGTGATTCAGTTCTGAGTTGGGGTGAGAAGGCCAAGTCTTTATACCTCTGTGCCAATCAGTCTTGGCTGCCCTGGGGAAGATTCATGCCCTTGGGTGAGTGGATCCCTTTAGTGGGTACCGTTCCTAAAAAGGGCTGACAGCTGAGGCCTATCTGTTGTCAGCAGTCCCAGCACCTGGGGGAATATGTCCTTCTTTCCTGAAGAGGAACTTTGGTAGAGTATCATGGCATCCACCTCACTGAGCCTTTTCAAGGACATGTCACTAGTCTATTAGATTGGCCTCTTCTGGGGGTAGATGGTAAGATCACTGTCATATGCCTATCATTACACCTCCTTGGCCATAGGGTCAGTCTCTCAGTTTGAGACACAGTGGTTTGGGGTCCCAGGTCGATAGATTAGACATTCAGTAAGCACTTAGATGATGGGGCTGGAGGGGATACTGAGGATAAGGAAGGTCAACTCATATCTGGAGAATGTGTCTATTCCAGTAAGGATGATCTGTTACTTCTTCCAGGATGTAAGGTGTCTGAGGTAATCGGTCTTCCACAAAGTGGTTGGTTCTTCTCCTGGAGGAACTGTTCCATATCAAAGGCTAGAGACTTAGATCTGCAGTACTGGCAGAGGGTGGGTAAGCCTTGGTGAGAGGGAGGCCATACTATTGAGCCCTTGCATAGACTCCACTCTTGTCATCATGACTACTCCATTCATGGGCCCGTTGTGCAAACACTGATGGGCATTAGCAGAAGAAGCAAAGTGTCCACTGCCAGAAACATACACCTCTTCCCCAGAATTCCTTCTGCAGTCTTCCACTCTTGTTACTTCTGGGACCTTAACCAGACAAGCCATTTTCTACCAGCCGGGAGTCTGTGGCTATCTTTTTCTTCTAGCCACTTTTCTCTCCACACAAATTGGACCATCAAGTATACTGATTACGGATCTGCCCACTAGGAGGATTTGCTTTTTCCTCTCTCCCTTAGGGCCACTCTTGAGGGGGGCTGTCTTATGAGAGCCGGGCACTTTTTGTTAGCACCAACATATTTCCCAGTCCATCTGTGAACCAAGCCTGATTTTTCCCTCCCTTAGTTTGTCCTAGAGATGGAGTTTGTCATGAGCTGAAGGAGAGGCGTCAGTGCAGTAGAGGTCAAAGACATGGAGTCTAGGCTCTGTTCAAATAGTTTAATCATGGCTTCTGGACCTGCTCTATCTCTACTAAGGTATGGTTGCACACCAGAAGCTACTTTTCAAATGGTGAGTAGTTCTCTGATGCAGTAGTCTTGGCTGTGCTCCAGACTACTAGGGCTGTGTATTGTACCCCTCCTATTTGGGCTTGCTAAGGATTTTACACATTCGTGATAACCTGCTATGCATACCATCAGCAACAGTGGATCTTCTGGGCCATACAACCTGAGTGGTAAGGAAACTTGCACCACAGCAAAACTGTCAGTCTCCTAAGTCACCTGGTACATGGGTTAGTTGTGATGTATACTAATATTTTTAAATGTAACATATGCTACCTCCAAAATCCAAAGAAGTAATCAAACACTTTGTATAGGAGATAAGTAGTGGAACAATGTGTCTTTTACTTTAGAGGGGGTGTAATGACATGCCCCAGACCACTGCATTCCTTAAAAGCTCACAGATGTGGCAGGCTCCTGTATCTTCATAGGATTTTTCTTGCATCTTCTAGCATAATGTGTCTTTCCAGAGCATCCATAGTATTTGCCACGTTAGTGTGAATAGTATGATGTCATCAATATAGAGGAACACTAATATGTTCTTTGTAATGTCAAGGTGATCAAGATTCCTGTGGATTATATTTTGACAGAGAATGAGTGAATTAGCTTGGCCCTTGGCAGGATTGTTAAAGTATAATTCTGTCCTTGTCTCCCATTAGATCTCTTTATCCTCTCTGTTGATGGAGACAGAGAAGAATACATTCCCTAGATAAATAGCTGCAGAACAAGCGCCTGAGGCCATTTTGTTTTGCTCCAAAAGAGATGGCACATCTGGAAATAGCATCTGCACTTGAGGCTCCCACCTTTAAGCTTATGGTAGTCTACTGTCCTCTGCCACACTTCATCTGGTTTTCTCAGGTGTCAAAATGCTGAAGAGGGATGTGATGGAGAGTACCACCCTTGTTTTCTTGAAGCCTTGGAGGGTTGTGCTAATCTCTGAAATTCCTCTTGGGATACAGTATTGCTTGTGACTTGCTGTTTCAGCCAACACTGAGGCAGTTTCAGAGGTTTCCACTTGAACTTTCCTACCATAATGGCTCTTATTCTATAAGTTAGACAACAAATGTGAGGCTGCTTCTAGGAGCTAAATATATCTCTCCAGTTATACACTCGGGAACTAGGAAATGAGCAGGTCTGCAGTTGTATTGGACTCACTCTAAAATGGTATACTACTCTATTTATCACCTAGCCTCCACAGGCATTCACCATAACCAGAGAATTATTATGGAATTTTGGGTTTCCTACTATTAGTGGCAGCTCAGATCCTGTATCTCAAAATCCTCAAAAATTTTGGATATTCTGGACGTTCCTTTTCCTGGGGTACAGTTACCCTGGAAAATGGCTTCACATCTTTTGGGGGAAGAACTGGGGAAGTATTCATTTTATAAACTTGTGGTGAGTTACATGGTTCTCAGTAGGATCTGTAGTCCTCTTTAATCAGTGGTTTCTGAATCTAAGAACAAAAGAAGAACAAGAAAATAAAAATGTCATGGAAACCAAGGAACTAGAAAATTTCAAGGGGACTACTATATATTTACCTAAACCAATGTCCTTCACTTCCGGGAAACATGACTAAATGACTTCTCTGGCAGTTATCTGAGGTCACGTGACTGAGTTCTGACCAGTAGAATGCAGGCAGTGTAATGTACCCAACTTGTAAGTGGGATGATCGTTCCATAGACATCTCCCACATAATTTTCCATCTTCTCATTTCACTCATCACAGGGAGCAGAACAGAAGGATGAGGGGCACCAAAGACGCATTTTGCCTGATTCCTGGTTTCCCCTTTGTCTTCTCTCAGGTATCTAGTAATTCATACTATTTAGATGAAAGAGGATTGGAGCTGGAGTTAGGAGTCCTGGGTCTGCTTCCTGGCTCCATCATCTATCAGCTCAGGTGAAGCATGTAATCTTGACCATCTAGTTACTTCATCTATAAGATGAAGCATTGGATAAGGTGATCTCTCAGCCTCTCCTTGTCCCTAAAGTTGTATGAATATGAAATATAATCTGAAATTGATTCACAGTAAGGAGCCAATGACTGGTTTGGGGGGTTATCCATTTCAGGGGTCTTTGTTTTAGCAGATGTGAAAGCTACCTCCTGGCTTGGCTTGTTTTGCTGGGGAATTAGAGCGGTCTCCGTCCTGACTAATAAATCCCATTTCTTTTTCACTTTAAATTCTACTGCAGATCAATGCTGGTCCTGAAGATTAGTTTGGGGCCTTGATGTCGCAGGGAGATTGCAGCAATGCAACATGCTAGGATGTGCTTAATCTGTGTAAGAGTGCACAGCAGGCCCTGTATACTTAAATCCTCCAGAGAACATGATTGAGTATTCAAGTAAGTTTCCATGAATGGAACTTTTATGCTTAACATCTTCTACCAAAATAGCATTTTCTTTTCTGATCTTAAAGAGATCTTCTGGAGAACAAATAAAATGTTCACACCAAGGAAGAACACTCTATAATCATAATTATGTTACTCTGAAAGGCTATAATAAGCTTTAAGCAAGTGCTGCCTATTTTATTCTCACTGCAAACAATTTATAAGCAGAACTGTCCTCTTGACGTGATAATGAAAGAGCAGTCACACATGTCAGCTGGGACAATTATGTTCTTCAGATGTCTGCCATAAGTATTATATGATTCCTTCCTGCTGACACCTTATCAACTGTGACATGCATATTAAAAAGAACAACCAAGAGAGCTAACTTCAAAATCTTGAGTACTTTCAAGAAGTTCCACTTGTAACAAAAAGCCTCGTATCTTATCTTCCAAGATAGTCTTCTTTGCTACATGAATTTTGGATCTCAAATGGAGAAGAAAGAACAACAACAAAAACACACAGAAATATGCATTTTGATAGTACACAGTAGCCTAGTGAGTCAGAGCGTTAAAAATTTACCTGGTTTATTATATCAGTGAATAAAAAATCCACAGTCAGACAGATATGGGTTCAAATTTCAGCTCTGTCATTTCCTAGCTTTTTGACTTTGGTCAAGGGACAAATTTTTTGAGCTTCACATATAAAAACGTAAAGATGCAGACCACATTGCCCTGATTGCAGGGAGGTTGAATGAGAGACCAAGTAGTGGAGCACTAAGCTTTGGTCTATCACAGGAACTCTGACCTGTTAGTCCCCTCCTTCTTGTATGTTTTTAGCAGGACCTAGAGGGTGCCTGCTCTGGGTATGCTTTGGATGTTACCCGGAGAGTCCCTAAGTCCCATAGCCTTTCTGTTGAGGAGGAGGAACGAGGGCTTAGAGGGACCAGAGAGCACTTGCAGCTCAGTCTAGCTCCAAAACTCTCTGTCTGCAGATTAAACATTTTTTCTCAGCTCTTCCTGTCCCATGATGAAGTCATCTGGCCCAGTTCCTCAAAGCTTTCCCAGCCATCGTCAGTGCCGACTGCCCAGAGGTCTCCCAAGGCGTGGGTTTCGCCATCAGTCACTGGGCTCCTGCCAGGGTGCTCCTCTGACTCTCAGTGTTACTCTTCAGGCACCTGCCTCGTCAGGGACCCAGGACACTGAGTGGCCTGGCACCTCTCTGCTCCTCTCCTCACCCAGCACAGCCGTCTTCTATTTTAAGCAGGTACAAGCACTTCTGGGTGAAGACTATTCCAGGGCTCCTCCACAGGCCTTTCCAGAGCATTGTTATCTGGGCAGTCCAGACACTTTCTTTGTTACGAATAACCTAAATCTCTTTTTTGACATCTCCAATCTCATCCCTCTCATTCAGTTCACTTTTGGCACAAAATTCCATCAGGTACTCAAGCCATCACTTTCTGGCCATGATCCATTTAGGAAGGCAAGTAATTAATTGTTAATTGTCTTTGTTCCTCTATTCGGATTCTCTCCAGCTTAACCATCGCATTTTTAAAGTTTGCAGAACAAACGGCACAATCTTCTATGAAGGGTTTCACTGTGTAAAGGAAAAATGATATCTGGGCTCTTGGTCATCATACTACTTTTGCTATGCCCTGGAATCTGTTACCTTATTTTTTCATTCACAGCACTGTGGTATCGCCGACAGATATTAAAAATCTCTTGCCGTAGTTGGTTAATATATGCTAGTCTTATTAGTAAC
Source organism: Eubalaena glacialis (assembly GCF_028564815.1). Taxonomy (NCBI): domain Eukaryota; kingdom Metazoa; phylum Chordata; class Mammalia; order Artiodactyla; family Balaenidae; genus Eubalaena; species Eubalaena glacialis. The sequence continues at coordinate 105,850,709 of NC_083717.1, read as the reverse complement.
TGTTCATTAGTAGTAACTAGTCATTTTTATTTATGGGGGTGTTTGTGTGTATATGTGTATGAGAGATAGAGATAGAGGGATAGAGGAGATTTTGAACCATGTATTCATTCATTCATTCATTCTAAAGTCACTTTCTTGTCCCTTAACTGTGGTGAAAGAGCTCTGAAGTATCAGATCAGGAATACTAGGTTCTTGTGCTGACTAAAATCAGCTTACTCTGTGATCTTGGGCAAGTGGTGACTTAACCTCCTTGGATCTTAGACTATCCAGCTGTAAAATGGAAAGGTAAGACTAGACCTATAAAGCACCCTCTCACATCAGTATTCCATATTCTGTTTTACATTTTATGCTTGTCTTTCTTTAAATTAATTGTTGCCCTCATACACCATCACCAAAAGTTAGAGCTGAGTGCTTGATAATATCCTTCCTTCCATATAGATTGCATGTTTCTTCTTTAAATGTCTTTCTTTTTTAAGATTATCCTTGACTGTCATCATAACCAAATTTCTATAGCCTGAGGTATGAGAAAAATAAGTGGATTATTTTGATTCACCTTTCCAGGAAGGAGCTTATGATTACTTGTTATAAATCGTGGTTTTGACAATTCATATTGGCCCAGATTCTGGAGACACAGATTTGAGTGGGAGGCTTAGCTCTAACACTTACCAGATGTATGGCTTTGGACAACTCAGATTTATGTTCTCCCATTTGCAAGCCAAAAAAATAACTACTTTGCAGTGTTGTTGAAGAAGTAGGGAAGGAGAAAGATTTTAGGTAATGTGTGTGTAATTCCTAGCACATATTGGTTACTCTGTGACTCTTATTCCTGTGTTCAACTATATCTGTAAAGGATGGAAATAGGCTGTATGTCTTTTTCTGGAAACAGTCACCCAAGTCACCCTGAGTTAAGGACAAGCAAATCCCCTGCAAGTTCTGTGCTCTAGACCAAGTTCTAATTTGCCTCTGAAAATCTCCTGAGGTTGAGATGTTACAGGATTGGAGCTAATTAATTCCTCAGGAACTCTTCTTATAAATTTTAGGTCACGTAAACTTAACAATTCTTTCTAACAGTAAAAGAAGCAGGTATGTGGGTGATAAGGAGAGACAAGCCAGTTGTGGAAGTTTTTATGGGTAATATTTCTGTTTTGTGAGGAATTATAGGTAGTATGTTAATAAATTAGTTTAAATAATTTAAACCCTAATTCCTACAGGTTACATTGAAAATTAAATCATATAACTAATGGAGAATGGCGGTGAAGTTCTAGAATTCCAAACCCAGTGAGTTCAGAACCTAGAACTCTTTTACATTTTATACAAAAGAGCACCAGGAGGTATATCAGTATTCAGGTCTACAAGTTCAGTCTTTTTCCCCTGGTTCAGGGAAGACTAGAATCTGGGAACAGTGGCAGAGGTGAATAGGGGACTTCAGTTAATCTTGGAGTGTCTATGTGAGCCAAGAGTTTAGGGATATTGTCTGTATAGATAACTCTTTTTCTAAAGTATCTAAAATTAATGACTTAATTTAGACTCATTGACAGAAATGGAATTCACACTGTCTACCAAACAAGTTTTTTTCGTGGTTTTGTACTCTCACATGTACTTGGACCCAAATCCATGTCTTTGACCAGAAATGAGAGGGAAGACAAAGGAAAGCTATGGAGGAGGGTGAGAAATCTCATTTGCAGCAAATCTCAAATATGCCCTTCCTTTCTATTCCCTTTACCACAACTCCAGTTCAGGATCTTATGTTATATGCAGTGTTGCCTAATGATGAAAATAATAATATGATAATGAAGATGATAATAATACAAGCTAACATTTATTGTGTTTACTATGTGTCACATATGAAGTGCTTTGCATTCATGAACTCATTTAATCCTCACAACCAATTTCTGAAGTAGGTAATATTTCTATGCCCACTTTACAGGTGTGGAAATGGGTTTGGGGCGGTTGAGTAACTTGCCTACATTCACACAGTTAGTGCCAGAGCAGGAATTCTATATTAGGCAGTTGGGCTCCAGAGCCTAAGACTGTAAGCACTAATGCTTTGTTGTCTTCTAACTGAGTATCTTGCCTCTTGGCTAGCCTGATGCTGTTGTTAGATTTACTGTTCTTAAGCTGTGACAAAGTGAGAGAGTGGCATAGACATATATACACTACCAAACGTAAAATAGATAGCTAGTGAGAAGCAGCCGCATAGCACAGGGAGATCAGCTCGGTGCTTTGTGACCACCTAGAGGGGTGGGATAGGGAGGGTGGGAGGGAGACGCAAGAGGGAGGAGATATGGGAACATATGTATATGTATAACTGATTCACTTTGTTATAAAGCAGAAACTAACACACCATTGTAAAGTGATTATACTCCAATAAAGATATTAAAAAAAAAAATACTGCTTCAAACATTTTCTTCCTGTGCTTGAAAGCCTTCTTGGCTTCTTCCCAAACAGAGTAAAGTCTACACTCTTCAGCCAGGCAGTATGCTGTCTGGCTGCAACCTAGCTTGCCCGTACCTCCTCTGTTGCTCCCAGCGACCTTCTACTCTCGGCAGGCTGGCCTGCTCACTGCCTGTCTAACCCCACTCTGCTCTGCTCTGAACTTACCTAATACTATTCCTCTTTCTGAATCTTTGATTTTGCCATTTCCTCTGCCAAGTACTTTCCCCCCACTCTTCTATTCAAACTCAGCGCAAGACTTGCATTCGGCAGGGAGTGACCAGGATGTGATGGGATTTTAAGCCATGCCCCCAAACAAGGGAATGTTAAGCCTGGAGGAGAGACAACTCAGAGGGACAAAACCAACCATCTTTAATTAAAAGGCTTCCACGTGGAAGGGGTTTAGAGTAGTTTTGTTCAGTTCATCATCTTCCTAATGGCTCAAAAACAGATCCAAAATTCAAATCCCTCCTTTACATGGCATCCACCCAGAGGGCACAATTCCATTGGATTTTATTTTTGTTTGCCACAGAAGGTGTCTGAATTCAGGCTTATTAAATTTGGTACTCATAAACTAAAATATGTGCTCTTATCAGCTTCCTGAGGAGTAGTAATTTAACAAATGTTGTCCAGCAATTGACAGCATGGCACCACTATTGTGCATAGTTTTAGATAAAAATTAGGAACTCTTCAGGAAAGTCCCAGACACATTGCTTCATGATTAATTCTGTTTAAACTGTGATAAAAATAACATTTATGATGCATTTATAGCAAAGTGTTTTGAATTAAAATTATTAGTTTATTGTTATTATCTGCTTAGTTAATTGTGTGAATTGTTACATTAACACTATAGTAGGATCTGTTTGCTTCAAGAGCATTTTGTACCCATGATTTTCCATTAACTAAAGTTTAAAACCATGTATTTAGTTCAAATATGAATTATCCTTACCTCTATTGGCATATCTCTAAGTATATAAATCCAGACCCTGCTCTCCCACTTCCAAATTGCTTTGCTTATTCAATGGTTTCATTATTATTATCACCAAGTACCACTCCATTCCCAAAAGAAGATAGGCCCTGGGGTCTTTTGCATCTCCCAAGTATGCTCTGACAAAAATGTCTACTTGATTTTTTTTTTTGCAGAGAGGGTTCAAAAATCCATCCAAAAATGGATGATTCAATGAAATGGCCTTTGTGCTTTCTTCTGATTTTGATATTTTATGCTCTTCAGACTTTCTTCTGCAGTGAAACCTGGTGATCATTCACTCTTCTTAACTCATAGGCTACATCACATATTTTAGCATTTCCACAGTTTTCTTTCCACCAATAGAAGTTACAGTGTAATTGGGAAGTGCACTGGGCAGGGATTTTTTACTACCACCTTGCTATGAAGGGCTTCCCTTGCATCCAAAGCATTGGAAATATGGGTTCAAAAGAGGCGGAGAAGGAGATGTGTACCTGTTCCATACAAATCGATTTATTGGATAATTTCTGTTGTTATTGAGCAGTCTTTTAGAAACAGGCCTTTAATTTTTAAGGTCAGCTTGTGTTTTGACTGAATAGTTTGAAAAAGGAATTATTATTCATGCAGATAGCAGCCAGGTATTCCAATAAGGCTTCATTTCATACTATTATAGGCTTTTCCTAAAAGAAATGGTAATATTTGTGGTGAGCATGGGGAACTTTTTCTTCAATACAAATCCAATTTATTTTGGCCAGTTGATTGGTGCTTGAAGTCAGATCAATGGACATGATCTTAATTATTCATTACAGTACTTAGAAGGATAAAATTTTCATTCTCATGCAGTCAAAATTGATGAGGTTTTGCATTTGTACCACAGGAATAGCTTCCAACTCAATGCTAAAACTCAATATAATCTTAATAAAAAATTTGAAAAAGGCACCAATAATTTGAACTTTCTCATATCCACAGAACATTTGTTTTATTGGACCCTTATGTCGTATTAAAAGTGTGATAAAAATATTCTTTTTATATCTAATCATATGGATATGGTTTTGAAAAAAATCTCAAGAACATTTCAAATGAAAGGTCATAATCACTGTAATAGACTTTAAAAATGGTGATTTGGAGAACAAAATTGCAACTCATATCTTTATAAAAGACATTTATTGTAGCACATCTTTAGTGTTTTCGTTCTCAGTTAAGAAAATATTGGGACTGTAATGATTTTTTTAAAAATTTTATTTATTTATTTTTATTTTTGGCTGTGTTGGGTCTTCATTTCTTTTTTAAAAAATATTTATTTATTTGTTTATTTATGGCTGTGTTGGGTCTTCGTTTCTGTGCGAGGGCTTTCTCTAGTTGTGGCAAGTGGGGACCACTCTTCATCGCGGTGCGCGGGCCTCTCACTATCGCGGCCTCTCTCGTTGCGGAGCACAGGCTCCAGATGCGCAGGCTCAGTAGTTGTGGCTCACGGGCCCATTTGCTCCGCGGCATGTGGGATCTTCCCAGACCAGGGCTGGAACCCGTGTCCCCTGCATTGGCAGGCGGATTCTTAACCACTGCGCCACCAGGGAAGCCCGGGGCTGTAATGATTTTCATAGGCAGGTAAATAGTATTCCTGTAGATTAGAAGAACCAAGCACAAAACAGTCTTGTCTTAAATCAAGAATATGTTTGGAGATATTGCATAAAGCCAGGCCCTTTAGGTCACATATAACAGGCTTCATCTGAGATTCTGACTTGTGCCTATAGCCACAGATAGGTTTACAGAGGGCAGTCCCCTCCATTTACCTCACACTCTCAAGGGTGTGTGGAATGCTGTTATAGCACCTGGCTGGAGGGGAGCCGGGGCAGCCGTGTCCGACGTTTTGTGTACCTGCCTCAGGAGGTAGAATTGGCCAGTGGTACTGATTCATGTTTTTCTGTATCATGTTCTCAACTCTGTAAAAAAAAATTTCGGTTCCAAAGGCTTCAGATATTTTGGAAAGAGATACTTCTAGGAGGAAGGGTGTGTTTGTGTGTGTGTGTAAGGTGTATTGGTTAGGTTGCCTCTGGCCAAAAGTAACAAAGTCTAGACTCCTGAAGACTTAAATAATGAGACAATTCTCACATATGTCTGGGAGCCCAGAGGCAAAGAAGGCTCCAGGCATGGTAATCAGAGGTTCAGTGACGGCATCAAGGACCCTTGTTCTTTCCTTTTCTCTGCTCTGCTACTTTCTAGGGCTATTCCCCTTATGGTTGCAAAATGATCACCAATGGCAATCAGGGTACATGCTTCCTTATTCACAAACAGCAGGAGAAAGGATGAGAAAAGTCTCCTTCAAGCACAGAATATACACTCTTCCCTTTGCTACAATTGGCCCATCCTAGGTCACATGCCCATATCAGGACCAGTAATCATTGTCAGGAAAATGCTGCACAGCTTGGGTTTCATTGATCAGGATTTCAGGAAATGGGGTGGATGCCTGGACAACATTGGGATTCTGCCAGAAAGAATAAAGAAGAGAGATGGAACTGGGTAAAAAACCAAACTGTCTTCTACCAGAGAAGAAGAGCACTCTTCTTTACCTAGAGAAAGGCTGTATCTGGGGCCCCATTCATCCAGATTCTTATGTTAGGAGTCTGCCTTCCTATCTCTGTTCCTCTTTTCTTGCTCTCAAACTTTAATACACGCCTACAGGATACACTGGTATTGCTATGATGACTTGGTAATGATCTGTTTTTGTGTGTTCTATATTTTACTAACCTCTTCAGATGTATTTATCTCCTCTAAGTTTGAGGTAATGGAGAAAACACTTTTGATACATATTGCCCCATGTTCCTCTAGAAAAGTGTTAGTAATATTTGTTTGTACCAGTTCCACTTGAATGTCCAATTTCCATTCCTTGGATAGCACCAAGCTAGAAAATAGATTAAGAAATAACAGTATGTTTTCTTGTTTTAAAAATTATATTTTTGGGTCTTATCAAATTAGAATAGATTCTAAAACACATTTTTACATATTATTTCTTAAAAATTATATTTCTTTATTCTAAGTGATTAAGATTTCATATTTTAATTTTCCCTTTGTACATCATTTTGTAATTACCTGAGCCTTTTGCCCATTTATCAGTTTGGGATGAGATGATTTTCTTGATTGATGAATGATGTTGTGAGAGATTGGTTACCTTAATGGTCTCAGAGTTTCACTTTTCCCTGTATCCATTATACCCTTTGTCCTATGACTTTGGAATTCCTCCCATAAAAGCAGAGTCTATTTCCCACCCCAAGGAACTTCTTTGATCAGTAGAATGATGCAGAAGTGATTGTGAGTCACTTTTGAGCCTAGGCCCCCAACAGCTTTGCAAATTTCTGATTTCCCCCCTGTACCCCTGCTTAAGTACATGCTGGGGCTGACTTGCTGGAGATGAGAGACATGTGGAAAGATGCAGAGGCCATTGTAAATCTGCTGACATTAGCTGACTCCCAGACATGGGAGTGAATACAGTCAAGATCAGGAAAGCCACCTGGCTGATTCCTAGTTGACCCCAGACTGAGCAATAAATGATTACTGTTGTATTCCTCTGAGGCTTTGGTTGTTTGTTAGGCAGATTTGTTATGATAATAGATAACTAATACAACTATTATCCTCTTTCATCCATTAAGTTACAAATACATCCCAGATCTTGCCCTTTAATTTTGTTTATGATGTTTTGCCTTGTAGAAGTTTAAGAGATTTATAAAACCAAATCTGTTTTTTCCCTTTGTGACTTCTTCCATTGTTTTAACATGTAGAAAATCCTTCTTTACTGAGAAATCAAACATGTATATATATAATATTTTCTTTCATTTTGTGGTTTCAATTTTAATCTAATTTTTACATAAATTTGGGTCATTTTGTTATATGGTATGATCTAAGGATCTAGAATATTTTTTTCCAAAAATGATTTTTCCAACTAGTATTGAAATAATCCCCTCCCAATTCAATTACTGAAACCACTTCCATATATTTGGCTCTTAGATGTATATCAACATTTACTTTAAAAATATTTAAAAAACAGTATTTATGTATTATGGTTTTATAATATGTTCTAATATTTGTAAGGATTGGATAGTCCCCATTTGTGAAACAACAGAAACAAAGTTGAGAAAAAGAATATGTTTACAAATAAACTTTAGAACCACATTGGCAATCTCCTAATTTTGTTGCAATTTTGAGAGACATTTTATTAAATCTATAAATTATGTTGGAAAGACCTGTAATCTTTATAAAAGTTAACCATCCGTTAATAATTGTGCCAAAAGTTGCCATTGAAGTCATTTATATATATTAGCACAGTTTCATATGTCTTGCACACTTAAAATTTTTTTTTTAACATCTTTATTGGAGTATAATTGCTTTACAATGGTGTGTTAGTTTCTGCTTTATAACAAAGTGAATCAGTTATACATATACATATGTTCCCATATCTCTTCCCTCTTGCATCTCCCTCCCTCCCACCCTCCTTATCCCACCCTCCCTATCCCACCCCTCTAGGTGGTCACAAAGCACCGAGCTGATCTCCCTGTGCTATGCGGCTGCTTCCCACTAGCTATCTATTTTATGTTTGGTAGTGTATATATGTCCATGCCACTCTCTCACTTTGTCACAGCTTACCCTTCCCCCTCCCCATATCCTCAAGTCCATTCTCTAGTAGGTCTGTGTCTTTATTCCTGTCTTACCCCTAGGTTCTTCATGACCTTTTTTTTTTTTTCTTAGATTCCATATATATGTGTTAGCATATGGTATTTGTTTTTCTCTTTCTGACTTACTTCACTCTGTATAACAGACTCTAGGTCCATCCAGCTCACTACAAATAACTCAATTTCATTTCTCTTTATGGCTGAGTAACATTCCATTGTATATATGTGCCACATCTTCTTTATCCATTCATCTGTCAGTGGACACTTAGGTTGCTTCCATGACCTGGCTATTGTAAATAGAGCTGCAATGAACATTGTGGTACATGACTCTTTTTGAATTATGGTTTTCTCTGGGTATATGCCCAGTAGTGGGATTGCTGGGTCATATGGTAGTTCTATTTTTAGTTTTTTAAGGAACCTCCATACTGTTCTCCCTAGTGGCTTCACCAGTTTACACTCCCACCAACAGTGTAGGAGGGTTCCCTTTTCTCTATACCCTCTCCAGCATTTATTATTTCAACAAATCCTTTTGAGCTTACATTCTGAAATGAAAATGGTATAAAGTTTACTATATGTATACACTTGCAGAACAAAATTTGAAAGTGTACTGTGCATCTTGATGTCAGTCTTCAGTTTTCTCTCATCAAGACTGAGGTTCCATAGCCCCTGTCTGATGGCAATAAACTCACAACTCATCTGGTCTATACCTTTTTCTGTTTCCTACATTGCTCTCATCCTGATGACTCAGTTCCTATTTCTTCTTTTCTCTTCTCCTCCCCTCTCCTCTCCTTCTTTCAACAGTTAGTGAGTGCCTATTATGTGCCAGGGGTTGTGCTAGGCAGTGAATATACAAAATTGCTCCCTGTCTGATGGGGGAAAACAAACACAAAGAAAATGATTAAAAAGAGTGTAATAATTTCCATACAAAAGGAGGGGGAAAAAACTGCCTCTTTGGTAAGGTACAACTTGGCAGGAAATGACATTGTCATGAGTTTTTGAACTGAGTAAAGTGGAAAAATTTATACTGTGTTTTTTAGCACACAGAAGGCATATCTAGTAGCATGTGTGTGGTAAAAACTGAAATAGTGTATAGGAGACTCACTATAATATACTTCCTCTAGTGCCATCTTCCACTTCGTCCATAGCTTTGTGAAACTGTAGGGTGGATCGATGGGGTCTGAGAGCATAACTGAAGGTGTCTAGCAAGCCACATGGGAAGGCGACTTGGCTTGTGGTTACATGTGATCACTGTGCTTTAGCCCCAACGTAGTTCTTTTTTATAAGGTCTTTAGAAAGAACCTCCTTTCTAACATTTTCAGCTTGCCTCTCCCCCACCCTCTACAAACATCTCAGAAACCACCAAGAAAGCAGCTGATCAAAACCTACAATCTTATGACAGTCTATGGAAAAACAAAAACTTTTTACAGAAGTTTTTTCTCAGAGTAGATTTTTCTGCCAAGCAGTTAATGGCTCTTGTATTGACAACTCTTATTCACTTGTAAGCATATGGTCTTTATGGTAGGGCTGCCCAGTAATTTAAATGTTGCCCAACACAGAGTCTAATCATGCGGCAGATGCACAGATGGTGCTGGAATGAACACACTGGTGGACCCTGGGTTAACTTTCCTCATTTTCTGTTGCATTTTAATGTTTTGTGACTTACTGACAATGGATTTCATTAGTGTAGAACTCTGCTAGGTAGTTTCCAGATTACGTGAACTATGGGTCTGGTAACTTCATATGAGCATGTGTGTTATCTGGTTAGTTTTAGGTATTAAAATCTTGTCTTTGAGTAATACTTTAGAAAATATGAAACTTTCCCATGCCAGATAATTGAATAAAATAGCAGCTGATGCTGTATCAAGAGACTCAGACAATGAGCACATTGACTTTTGTGCTATATTAGACCATTACAGTGAAATAGAAATAAGTACAAGTATTATTCTCCCCAAACAAAGAACATTGTGTCTAGGATTTTGGTATTTGTATTACGGTTCTGGATTCTAATAACTAATGGTGTGGGCAAACTCAGCTAATCTATCTCGCCTCATGTTTTTCATCTGTAAAATAACAGTTGCCTAAATCAGAGTGTTTTCCTGCCAAAAAGTTTGCAAGTAGTCTTTAAATAAAATTGCAGGGGAAAAGAAACTATATAAAAGGTATACAGCTGGAATTGCAGTTGAAGCAGGAATGTCCAAGAATCTTGGACTCAGAAATGCAGATGCAACCTTGCTGAGACACACTGTGGCAACTTCCAATGAGTGAGGGAAGTAAGACCATGTATTTATTGCAGTGTAAAACAATGTGATGTGTGGGAGTGGGAAGCTCCTCTTCTAGAATGGCAAATCAAGGAGCTTTGTGTACAGGTGTGCTCCCTGGGCAGTAATGGCAAAATCCACCTGTGCTTATTCCAAACTGAATTTTTAGATGGGTCATTTACTCTTCAGCATTCTGTCACCTTCAAACTATGAAATTCTGAGTTTCTGATCCTCCCAAGTATAGGAAGACACCTCGTGAAAACACCATCCTCCGAGATAATCATCTATTCCTCCAGTGGTGACAATCTTGAAAAAACTTTCTTATGTTCAAAAACCAGCGTGGAGTAGTTCTAAGCAAAGCCCCCAAAGTAATCCTGTTTCTTGGTGATTTCATTAACCACTTGTAGCGACTTTTTTGATCTGGAGATGATTTTCTACCCGACTGGGAAGCACTCATCTCTTCAGCATTTATTTAGTGTCTGCCACATGCCAGGCATGTGCTCAGTGCAAGAGATAAAAGAAAACTCTTCGTCTTCAGGGAGGTTAAGGTGCAGCATGGGAGATTGCCACGCAAACCAGCAATTCCAATGCACTGTGTTGAGTCCCTCTGAGGTCTGAACAGGGTGCTGTGGGGAAGTTGGACAAGTAAACCAAGTCAGCCTAGTGGAGAAAGCCTTTGTGGAGGAGATGATGCCAGAATAAGCCGAGAAGGAGGCTAAGAGGAGGAAGAAAAGTGTTTCAGGTAGAGGACACAGTATATGGGGAAGCACTGAGGCCAGAAACAGTAATAAGAGTTGAGGGTCTCCAAATACTTTGTGGTGGCTAGAGAACCAGCCATGTGTGTGTAGGCTGGAAACAAAGCTAGAGAGGTGGGCAGAGCCTCCCTCACATGCCATGATCGGGGTTGAACTTTATTTTGAAGGCTGTGGAGAATCTCTGATGGAGTGTAAATAGGGAAACAACAAAATATAGATTCATTAGGAGTATTAGGAGGCTCACTGTCAACAATATAGGTGATTGACTATGGAGGGATGATGGGGAGAAAGTGAGAAGGAATGAACTTAGAGGGTAGGGTATCAGTGAGGAGATGGGTCCAGGGAAAAACTGGTCAATAGCAGGTGGAAGGCCATGGCTTTTAATTATTTTTGAATCATCCTTTCCTTTCTCAATAAACCGTACTTGGTCACGCAATATATATATATTTTAATGTTCCATTGGATTCTATTTGCTAATATCACATTAGAGATTTTTGCATGGATGTTAATTAGCAAGATTTCTTCTTTCTTTTCTACGCTTTGAAAGAATAAAAATAATATCACATTTTTTGTTCCTTGAAGATTCGAATCCAATGCATTTGTCAATCTTTTTCGGCCTAGTTTTCTTGGGGGTGGGGATGTGGGGAGGTGTGATCTCAGAAGATTAACAAATCTATGGTCATGAAAGAAATTAAGAATGTTCTCGGAATTACCTGGTGGTCCAGTGGTTAGGACTCCACGCTTCCACTGCAGGGGGCACGGGTTGGATCCCTGGTGGGGAACTAAGATCCCATGTGCTATGTGGTGTGGCCAAAAAAAAAAGAAGAATGCTCTCAATTTTGATAATTTATAACTTCTTAGAAACTATCCATTTCATCTTGAAATTCAATGTTATTTTTACAGAGTTTTCACAAAAGTACTCATAATCCTTTTTAATATCTGAGGCATATGAGTCTTTGTTTCATTGTTGATATCTTCTCCCACAGTATCATTGTTGATTGTTTGTGTTCGTGCTTTCTCCTTTTTATTTTTTGGTTAGACTAACTGCTGGTTTATCTTTAATTACTTTTCCCCCTAAGAACCACCTTTTAGTTTTACTGATTAATTCTACTTTCTTCTGTTTTAGAATCTGTCAATTTCTGCTTTTTATCTGAAATAGTTTTTTCTTTTGCTTTCCTTACGTTTTATCCTTTTAAAATTATTGAATTGAATTCTTGTCTAGTAATGTAGGTGTATAGATTTGTATGTTTTCACCTGTGCATAGCTTTAACTGTTTACATTGAGTTTTATTAATGTAGTATTTTCAATACTATTATTTGCTAGATATTCTGCAACTTTGTGGAGTCAATAAATAAATTATGATCATAATTGTCAAGGAGTTATAACATTTCAGGTAGTTGGTTTTATTAGTTAATAATTTCTACTTTAATTGCATTATAACCAGAGATCATGGTCATTAACTACAATTACTATTTGTTTTTTGATGTTTTTCTGGTGCCTAATAAATGGTTACATTTTGTAAACGTTTTAACAAGTATTTGAGAACAGGTCTATTCTGTGTTCAGCGCTGAAGTTATAAAAATGTTAATCTAATGAATTAGATTCCAGAGTCTTTATATCCTCACTCGTTTTGAGTAGTTGAATTGAGTGGGGCTGAGAGAAATAAATTAAAATCCTCCTATGTTTGGAGGAATCTCCTTAAATTTCCTGCTTTTAAAGCTTTATGTACTCTGATGTTACAATAATTGGAATGTAAAATAGAACACTAGTTATTTCTTCATTGTAGATTGAATGTTATTATAATGATAAAATACTCTTTTGTCTTGTTTAATGCTTATTGCCTGGAAGTCTGGTAAAGACATGACAAATAAATACAAAAAAAAGCAAAAATCAGAATTACTTGTAATGTCATTTTATTTTTAATATTTCTGAATGACTGAGTAAGGCATATCATTAGTTTTTATTTATTAAATCCAATTGGAGAATCTTTGAAGGATTTATTGTATTTCACATACATATATAACATGTTTCAATGCCGTTGTCTTATGTTTTTCTCTGTCTAATGCTTACATTGTTTTCCACTTTTTTTTAAACACCTTTATTGGAGTATAATTGCTTTACATTGTTGTGTTAGTTTCAGCTGTATCACAAAGTGAGTCAGCTATACGTATACATATATCCACATATCCCCTCCCTCTTGGGTCTCCCTCCCACCCTCCCTATCCCACCCCTCTAGGTGGTCACAAAGCACCAAGCTGCTCTCCCTGTGCTATGCGGCTGCTTCCCACTAGCTAGCTATTTGACATTTGGTAGTGTATATATGTCCATGCCACTTTCTCACTTTGTCCAAACTTACCCTTCCCCCTCCCTGTGTCCTTAAGGCCGTTCTCTATGTCTGCGTCTTTATTCCTGATCTGCCCCTAGGTTCTTCAGAACCTTTTTTTTTTTGTTAGATTCCATATATATGTGTTAGCATACGGTATTTGTTTTTCTCTTTCTGACTTACTTCACTCTGTATGACAGACTCTAGGTCCATCCACCTCACTACAAATAACTCAGTTTCATTTCTTTTTATGGCTGAATAATATTCCATTGTATATATGTGCCACATCTTCTTTATCCATTCATCTGTCAATGGACACTTAGGTTGCTTCCATGTCCTGGCTACTGTAAATAGAGCTGCAATGAACTTTGTGGTACATGACTCTTTTTGAATTATGGTTTTCTCAGGGTAAATGCCCAGTAGTGGGATTGCTGGGTCGTATGGTAGTTCTATTTTTAGTTTTGTAAAGAACCTCCATACTGTTCTCCATAGTGGCTGTACCAATTTACATTTATCCATCGAATCTGAATGAGATCCTTACTGGGTAGAGTAATCTTGGTTGTAGGTTCTTCCCTTTCATCACTTTAAATATGTCATGCCACTCCCTTCTGGCTTGTAGAGTTCCTTCTGAGAAATCAGCTGTTAACCTTATGGGAGTTCCCTTGTATGTTATTTGTCATTTCTCCCTTGATGCTTTTAATAATTTTTCTTTGTCTTTGGTTTTTGCCAATTTGATTACTATGTGTCTCGGTGTGTTTCTCCTTGGGTTTATCCTGTATTGGACTCTCTGCGCTTCCTGGACTTGGGTGGCTACTTCCTTTCCCATGGTAGGGAAGTTTTCAACTATAATCTCTTCAAATATTTTCTCTGTTCCTTTCTCTCTCTCTTCTCCTCTGGGACACCTATAATGTGAATGTTGTTGCATTTAGTGTTGTCCCAGAGGTCTCAGGCTGTCTTCATTTCTTTTCATTCTTTTTTCTTTATTCTGTTCCACAGCAGTGAATTCCACCATTCTGTCTTCCAGGTCACTTATCCGTTCTTCTGCCTCAGTTATTCTGCTATTGGTTCCTTCTAGTGTAGTTTTCATTTCAGTTATTGTATTGTTTATCTCTGTTTGTTTGTTCTTTAATTCTTCTAGGTCTTTGTTAAACACTTCTTGCATCTTCTCGATCTTGCCTCCATTCTTATTCCAAGGTCCTGGATCATCTTCACTATCATTATTCTGAATTCTTTTTCTGGAAGTTTGCCTATCTCCACTTCACTTAGTTGTTTTTCTGGGGTTTTATCTTGTTCCTTCATCTGGTACATAGCCCTATGCCTTTTCATCTTGTCTATCTTTCTGTGAATGTGGTTTTTGTTCTTCAGGCTGCAGGATTGTAGTTCTTCTTGCTTCTGCTGTCTGCCCTCTGGTGGATGAGGCTATCTAAGAGGCTTATGCAAGTTTCCTGATGGGAGGGACTGGTCCTCAGTCATTTCTTGATCTACTTATATTTATTTTATTTTTTTCTCTTGGCTGGTAATAGATCAAAATTTTCTGCTGCTTTGCATGCCTTATAATTTTTGATTGCATGCTTGACATTGTGATTTTCATTGTTCATATTGTTAGCTGGTGGGTTTTGCTGTTTTCAGTTAAATAGTGCTGAATTTTATCCTAATATGCAGTTAGTTACTTGGAATCAGTTGAATCTTTTTGAACTTTGCTTGCAAGCTTTGTTAGGATGGATCCAGACCACCCTTTAGTTGAGCATCCACTTAGCTCCACTATGGTGGTGATATTCTTCTACATGATGCACCTGGTCTTACAATATCTTTATACTCTGACTAGTAGGAACACAAATTATTCCTATTCTGAGTAGGTTTCTGTAATTGTTCTTCCTACTCTTTTCTGTTGATTCTTTCCCTGTTACACATGTCTTTTTCTTCTTAGCAGAGCACTCTACAGAAATCTGGAGCTCTGTCTCTTGCATATCTCTCCTTTTTTGTTTTTTGCCCCACAAATTTTAGCTACCTTGGCCTTGCAAATTCCAATCTCTGTCTTCTCAACTCAAGGAGAAGTGCTGGGCTGTTTGGATTATCCCTCTCTGCACTAAGACCTAGAAACTACTGCTGAACAGTAACCTGGTATAGTTGTAGAGCTCATTTTACTTGTGTCCCTTCTCTCAGGGATCTCTGTACTGCTGTTTTGTTTAAGTTATGAGGGTAAATCCAGTTCCTATAACTCCACTTGACACCCTTATTTGATTTAATTTTAAAAATTGTCTTGCTTTTCAGAGTCAGTCCCTTGTTCTTAGGGGGATTAAAGACCTAACAAAATACATACAAAGTGCTTTCCCCCTCATTGTATTCTTGTTTGGCTCAGTCTCAGCTCTGTGGTATCTTTCTGGTGTTTGATTACTATCTGGATCTCTTCTCCAAACAGCTGGAGTATTTCGCATAGGAAATGGCACCGCTCCTTTGGCACCTCCAGAAATTACCTAAATCTCACTTCTCCCATATTTCCAGAGTTCCAAGAAATTGTCAGAACACAGATCTACTGAACTAAATACTTCTGGTCTAAGTACAAATTGCCTTATACACACGTATTTCCCAAGCAACCCAGTATTTCCAGTACTAAACACATATCCTAGAATCTAACCCCGATTTGTTATCAGCCAGAGACTACCACAGAGATGCAGCATATTTAGGAGATCATATAAACAGAGAAAACGGATTAGGAAAAGAGAGAGAGGGAGATAGAGAAAGGCTTTCAGTGTCTCCGTAGGGTCTGGCTAATTGGTACCGAATGTCTAGTCTACTACCCTTGAATTTCAAACTCATATGTAATAGCTCTTCTGACAAAGGATTCTTACACTGTAATTGTCATGCTTGGTGGGAAGAGGGAAGGGGAGAGGAAAATATGCATAACTCTGAAACATTCCTTTCTTCTAATAAAATGTCTAACTTTGAGATGGTAACGTCTTTTTCTCCATGTCTTTGTGAGACCCTTTTCTTCCATTTAGTGTCCAGATCATATACTTTGAATTCCCCAGAAAGGGAAAACAAGATGTTTTCTATCCCTTTTGGACTCTGCATTCTTGCTTCTTCCCTCCAGAATCCACACTTAAATGAGTTCAGGAGTATACCTTGTAAGAGATATTATTGGTGCTCCAGCCATATCCTCTTGGGCCTTAACTTTGTGGTACACTCCCTGTCTTACTTTCAACTGCCAGCATGTGTACCTCTTTGCTGGGAGGCTTGCTAAGGCAGCTGGAACATGCTTCTTGTGCCCAGGATAGGCTAGAATGCCTCATAATCAAGAGCTTGGGTGGGATATCTTTGAATTGCCTGTTCTCCATTGATTCCTGAAGTTTCCCAGCAGGATGATGCTCCAGTTGCCACAGTGGTAGCTGTCTCATTTCCCACTTCCCTGCAGCTGTTTCTTGGATCACCTCCCAAATAAACGACTTGTACTCAATTCCTTATTTCTGAGAGAATCCAAATGTAGTTACTCCTACTTTCTGGCAAGCAAGCAATTCCCCACAGATGACAGGAGACTCTAGAAGTAAAATTCACAGCTTTGCATTCCCAGCAATGCTAGTCTTCAATTCTCACTGAATATAGGAGAAAGAAGGAAAACAAACATAGGATAAGGAGTACACTGCCCCCTAATCTATCTTCATACTGTCAGGCCCCAAATACACTTCCTTATCTGAGCTGGGCCTGTCCCAACCTAAAAATGAATTCCTATCCCCAACTAAGACCAGGTCCTATTGCTCCAAGTGGGATCAGTGAAGTTTCTTGTTTCTCTCAACTGGTATGTCCTAGGATAACACCCACTAATACAACCAAGAGGCAGAAGAGTGGAGAGTTAACATAAACCAGACTTTTAGTAGTATCGGTAAAGTAGCCATGGGATCTTTGGAGGAAGCAGTAGGAACTAAAGTTAAAAACATTTTCTCCAGCGTTGCTCAGCCTGAAATGCTTGCTTTTTTACTAATAATCTGCTTTCAAAAGTCTATCACTCCTTCAAGGCTTAGTTCTAAAGGGCTTTTTTCTTCACATCTGCAAAGTTAGCATTACTTATGTGGGTATTCATCTACTACTATATCTATTCTTTCCCATTTAAAATTGCCAACTTGTATCAAGAACTATGTCTAAAAGCAAACAATTAATCACATGCATAAACCAAATACCGAATCTCATTTACACATTTAACCACCGCATTTTTAACTAATAGTGAGCGACGCTAAATGCCCATGTAGTAATTTTGAAAATCCTGAGGCAAGAACTGGAATTGAGCATACTGTCAGGCTAGTGGGTAGCAGCAAGCCACTGAGCCAGCTGGTAGACCTTACAACACCCTGGTGGGATTTGGCTGTCCTCGGTACACTAGCCCTTAGGTAAAATACCTTAGTTCTTTGTGAAAAATATCACTCCCAGTGAAGCCAACTGCTTGTACTGGTGAAGACAAGGAAAAGTTAGAAGTAGCTCTAAAAGTACAGAGACCCTGAGTTAGGGTCAGCAAAAATGGAATTTGTCCCATTATCCCTTTCTCTCAAGCCTATGGCAGATATTGCAAGTTGACCATTCATTTTTTCCTGCTAAGTTTAGCCCCTGCCTCACAATTATTTTAAGCTTAACTCTCTGGGCAGTCCCTACCAATACATCAGAGTAGGCACTTAAAATATTTGTTAACCATACTTGCCTTAGTCCAAAGTAATTTTTCTCAAATTACCTTTTATCATTATTTTTTTTTTCGCATAACTCAATTCAGATTTTCTGGCCTTACCATGTTCTTTTCCTTATTGTTAGCTGTGTTTTGATAGCTCACACTCTTCAATTAACTTTTGTTTTTAAAACACTACAGCAACTACTACAGCTTAGTTACTAAATTCAGGTTGTTGGCACATACAAACTCCTCTGGGTATGTTTGTGATTAGGCATTACAGAATTCTCACTGGTTGAATTTTCTGTAGGTTAAGCCAGGTTTGCTCACTGAGGTGTAGCTTTGAATAACCACTCTCACAGTAGAGTCATGTTTCATGTGTTTTATATTATATATATTTTTTGGTGGTTCTATGAATGTCTGACAATCTTTAGCTCAAATCTATAAATGCAATGTCTCAAAACATGTTTTCTTTTAAAAGTAGTTGCAAATATATGCTAACTAATGTTGTATGGTTTGTTCAAACTATACTTAAGTAAATGAACTGGGGTCTTGTTCACATTTAAATTATGATTTAATCTGAGGTTTACAGTTTATCAAGATTCTGCACCTGTGAGGCCCTTGGTGGACACCTCTTCATCTTATGGTATTTGTGACTCTAGACAAGGTCAAAGAAAATGATGGTTCTTAGTTGAATTCAACACTCTATGTTTAATTTATCCCAAATTATTTCTAGCTATTATACTGTCCATGACCAGAGCAAGTTTACAGTATGCACTCTATGGAACAATAAAAGTGATTTGTAAGATTTCAATGTGTGCTTTGGTTAGGCTCATCAAATAAGAGAAAACTTCAGTGAACACTGAATGAGCAGTTATCTCAGTGGTCGAGGATATGCTTAGGAAACTCGTGACTGAGTCTCTTTGCTAATGTGACTTACAGTCAGGAAGCTCAGCAGTCATTTCATTGAAGCATTAGAAGGTAAAGGGTTATTTGTCATTGTTGAACCACACTTTTGTGGAGTAAATAA
This sequence comes from Eubalaena glacialis, assembly GCF_028564815.1. Lineage (NCBI taxonomy): Eukaryota > Metazoa > Chordata > Mammalia > Artiodactyla > Balaenidae > Eubalaena > Eubalaena glacialis. The sequence goes on along the minus strand of NC_083717.1, from coordinate 105,831,640 downwards.
AATGCTATGGAATTTTTCATGCATCGAGGGATTAGCCAAAGTCTCCAGACAGAGCCCTTCTGAATGGCAAAACTCTACTATCTTGAGTATTTGAACACTTTGCTAGTTCTTTAACACATGAAATGAAATATGAAAATCTTCTATCTCCTTCAGTGTGTTTGAAAAACCACTCAATGCTGGGCACTATTGATTGAAGTGAAACAAATTATTTGTTTTGCAACACTTAATGACTAAGACGTGATATTTTGGAGGAAGTCTCTCCTGCTCAAATATTCAAGAGAGATTTATTGTACTTATCTCATGCACCAGGCTTTGTGGCAGGTGCTGGTGATATAATGTTGCAAAAATAAACAACTAAAAGAGATTTTGTGATTATTTGATCATGTTTGCTATGAAGGAAAAGAAACAGTGCTATAAATGAGTAGCAGCAGGATGTGACCAGGTCTTTCGATTTCCCTCAAATCAGGGAAAGATTTGAGTTGACACCTGCAGGAGGATGAGTAGGAATTAACTAGCTGAATAGAGAGAGTATTTCAGGGAGAATGAACAGCAAGAGCTGAAGCCCAGTGCTAAGAAGGTGTATGGAACCAAAGAAGGTTGTTGAGGAAACCAGTACAGGTCATTGTGACTAAGTGCAGGGAACAGAGAAGGGGAGAAGTGAGAGAAGGGGCTGGAAGTGGGCAGGTCCTGGGCCACGCAGGGCCACATTGGACATACCAAGTATTTCACTATTTGTTTTAAGAGCTGAAGAAATAATTAAAACTAAGCAAGCCATGAGTATTTCATTTTTGCAAGATCACTCAGGCTTCCATGTTGAAAGGAGGTTTCAAGGGGCAAGAATGTACGGAAGAAGAGCAGCTGGAAAGCGACTGTGGACAACCAGGGAAGAAGTGATGCCAACTTGACCAGGATGATTCAAAGTATCTGAAATCACCACCAACCTGTCCTCTGAGTTAAGAAAAAATAAAGTCCCTGTAAAAGGGTAATCTTGGAAGCAGATGGCCATTTTCTCACCAGTACCACATAGAGAAAGATTTGACAGACTAGTTCTGGCATAGAGGGAGGCCCCAGAGAATGGGTCCTAGGTTAGCAAATTGTTGAACCCAGAATACTTACTTGGAGGTGTGGTCTGAACAAGTGTGGTGAGAGAACCTTGGCAGCTGAGCGTTTGCTGAGGATTCCCCAGACCTTACACCTTACACCTGGTAGTGCTAATTGGTAGCTAATTAGAACAAAAGAAAAGATAGAGAGAGGTCCAAAGGGCCAGCCCTCCCTCTTCTCTATGTTGCTCAGGGTATGCTCTGCCATGTGTCTTGTGAATTCATGAGGACACTTTTAAAAATCATAATTATAGAGTGTGGAGTTGGAAGGGATGTGAGATATCATCTGATACAGTGGTTCTCAAAATGTGGACCAGAGACTTCTGTTTCTGGGATTACGGAGTAGAGGCATGTATCCCATTTTCCCCTATTTCTCCTGGTAAGTACAACTAAGCACCCTGGACACTTTGTATAAAGCAAACATAAGACTCTGTAAAACAGAAAAAGAAGGCAGACGGGCCTCAGGACCCTAAGGAATAGCACAGTGGTGAGTTCCCTTAGTTTTCTTCTAGCTTCATGTATAGACTTACAGCTAAAGTTACTGGCAACCCAGAAACACAAACAGCCACAGACCAAAAAAAAAAAAAAAATCCTCCAGAAAAAGCCTGGTCTTGGACCTGGCAAGGGGCAACCTGGCAAGACAGAAAACTTTTAGACAATAATCATTAAACTCTAGTCAAATTATGATCCCTCAACCAGCAGCATCAGCATCACCTGGGAACTTGTTAAAAATGCAAATTTCTGAGCCCCACCCCAGACTTCCAGAATCAGAAACTTGAGGGTGGAGCTCAGCAATCTGTGTTTTGACAAGTCCTCCAGGTGATTCTGATGACTGCTAAAGTTTGAGAACCACTGGCATGATACAGCTGGTCTTTCTTCAGTTGAGGAAACTTGAGACCAGAGGCTGGTTGATTTGTCCGAAGTAACAGCATGTGTGGAGTCTAGCTCTTGTTCTAGATTTGCCCAGAAAGCCTCTTCTGGTGCTAAAATTTTAGGAGAACAGAGGAAATTTTAACGACACATTTGAATTAAGTGTTAACATGTGTATTTTTAAGTGCTTGGCACATAGCAGGTGCTAGATAAATATTGTTGAATACTAAACAATTTGTTAGTCTTTGACTCAGCTACAGTTTTAGAGAGGATGCTGAAAGAAAAAGGATCTTTTGGAAAACCCCAAACTAGCTTCTGCAAAAGCATCTACAGCATCTGTAAATCCTGTCCCAGTGAAGAGGGCTGCTGCAGGTAAAGGGATTGTATGCTGTTCTTTCACATTCCTGGCCTCTTCTTTAAATTTCCAACCTACATGAAGCTTTATAAATACCTGACTTCCTGTCATGCTAGGGTTTCTCAACTCTTGAGTTATTACCTTCTCCTGATGAAGTGAAGAAAGTCTAGATTCGTGTAGTTCGAGCACTAAGTCTATTCTCTAGGTTAGTTAGAACAAGGGCTTTCAACAATAGAGCAGTTTGTAATTGTTCCTCCATTGAGTTTTAGCCCCAGCTCACTGAATGATTACATTTATGTCGTTAAAATTTTGGTTTAATTGGACTAGCGCATAACATAAATGTCTGCTGCTTGGAAAATAAACATTTTTGTATTTTTAAAATGTTTATTTCAACTGATGCTTACAATTGCCCAGAGACTAAATGGGTTTTTAAAATTTATGTTAAAAGTCATGACTGCTAGGATGGGTTGATGGAGGCCAAGTCTGAGCCCATAATGTGTTTTTACAAGCAGTCTTTTAATAACTCTCTCTGTGCAACTGCTTATGTGTGAGGAGAACTCAAGGGTGACTGTAATTATGGTAGTGCAATTAGGCATCTTGCCCTTGCAGATGCACTAAGGCTACTAGTCTGGCTGCTCCTGCAATCTCCTATTTTATGCTTTGTAAAGCTAGTTGGAAACAGCACTTAAGTTTTGTTTTAGAGATTTCTCAGGCCACTGGGTTCAGCAGATGAAGAGGCATGATAACTGGGTGAGTATCTGAAAAGTCTACAGAAACATCCTATTCTAATTCTCATCATGAAAGCCAGGATATAAAAAATCTGGTAGGAAAGTGGAGATGGTGCTTTAGGAAGTACAGGCTCAAGGTGAGACATTTTCTGAGGGGAACAAAAACACACCACTCTAGCATCTGCCTTTTGGTGGCTCTTTGATGCTGTTTGCAAGCTCATTGTAACATTCCACTTAGCTCATGAATACAGAGGGGCTGGATGTTGGTTTAGAGCAGCGATTCTCAAGGTGTGGCGCCCGGACCAGCAGCCTCAGCATCACTTGGAGATGTGCTAGAAATACAAATTCTCAGGCCCCACCCCAGACCCACTCAATCAGAAACTGGAGATGGGGCCCAGCAATCTGTGTTTTCCTAAGTCCCCCAGGTGACTCTGATGGATGCTAGAGTTTGAGAAGCACTGGAGAGAGTGATTTAAAAGAGGGCATGTCTTTTCAAGGGATACAGTATCTCACTGCTGATGTGGAAAATCCATTCAAAAACTGATTAGTAAACAAGAGTAACTACGACAAAGCCAATGGCTCTCCTGCTGGATTTAGGAGGAATGAGAAAATTCAAGGGAGGTGCGGAGGTATAGACATCTTCTTAAAGAATCAGAAAGTGACTAGCCACTGGGCCCTTGTATAAATATGAAGTTAACTCATTTAGTCACTCTCATATATTCTCTGCCTTCAACTTTCTCTAGGTTATTTGCAGTTAACAAGGTTTGTACATCTTGTTGATGAAATTGACGGCGAAACTAAGTGACAGACACCTCCACTTCTAACCTTTCTTATCGTGTTGAGTGGGGAGTGGTAGGTACAGCTTGTGCATGAATTGTGTCCAGACCTCTGAGCATAACTGGGGAAGCACGCTTACCTGAATTTATTACATGAGTGACATGGGAGCCTCCTGGGAAGAAACCCTCATCTCAAAGGAAGAGAGAATTAGACAAGGTTGACCCAGTAACTAATCTTGAGTCACCAGTGGGATTCCGTCCTGGCAACCGTTCATTTGCCTCTTGACCAGGAGTTCTGTGAAAGAAAAGGTGAGTTGTCATAAAAATGGAAAGTTGCTTCACATCAACAGCTCAGAGATCTTGGGGGCCTAAATAACACTGCTTTGGCTCCTGCAAGGAAAAGTACAACTCAGTTGGGAGAGAGAATCCATCCTTGCTCTTCTGTGAGGAAAATGGCTTTGGTTTTAGGGCATCCAGAACTCCAGGGAACACAGTCAAGTGTTTTCTGCTTCTCAGCAGCATGAGAGTCAGCTGTGGATCCTCAGACCCAGGGTGGTGCTAATCTCTGGATGACCTTGGCAGTAGCCCAGGGCCACCAGCATCATAAAGAAAATGCTATATAGTGAAGAGTTTGCATGTCCCTCCCTGTTTCCTTGGCTGTATTTTCTTGTCACTTTCATATGTGTTTATGGTTGATGGGGAGGGTCTGAGTGGGGTACAGGACACATTTGTTTGTATCTTTATTTCCTCTGTTTCACACTGTAACACCTAGGTCACAGCTCAGTATACATAACAGGTGTTCAGCTAATTATGCTGACTGAGAGAACTGTGAAAGCAAATCTTTTAAGAATGATTTGATGCTTAGCAAAAATGTGGCATGCCTGTGAATTATAAACAAGCTGAGTACATTTACGTAGCCAAATATATCCAACCAACCAGAAACCTTGTGTTCAACTCCCAGTGCTGGGAAGCCAGGAGAAAAAGACTCAGGAAATGTTGAAGTTAGGGGAGCAACAAGGCACATATTTGTTCTACTGGGCTCTGTCTGTTTCCCACTTATGATTTCTGCTTGAAAATCCTGCTTAAGACCCAGGCCTTGTTGTGAGGCCAGTGGATGGCCAAGTTCCTTGAACTTGCCTACCTTCCACCACCCCCTTCCTCAGCCCCTCTCTGTTCCCTGCAGTCGGTTCACACCATCTCCATCCTTTGTCTCCCTCCCATTGCTCTAAGTCCTGTGCTTGGGTGGCTTTCTCAAAACAGCCCCTGCATTGCTGTTGGCAAGTATGGTCTGATGCATGTGTTTCCTGGTGTTCTCCATGTTGGCAAGGACCTCTGGGACCAACGATTGCCCAGCTCTCTGCTGTACTTGCTTTGCCCTTGCTGCCACTCTGTTGCCCTCATCCAAGTTCATTTAAGTCAGATTTAGTCTCCAGTGTCAGCCCTACTATGCTCCTTGGTGAGCACACTTATGGCCTTTCCCTGCTACCCTACTTTATGAGATGATACTCAGGTCAAAATGTGTGCACACACTGAATGTGTTAAATAGGATGAAAGCATTGTGTTTCAACCCAAACATTAGCAATGTTTCCAAGAGTGTGGCCTGTGAACAACCTGCATCACATTATCTGGATGCAAACTAATAAAGCAAATTCCTGGGCCCTGTCTCCAGCTACCAGTTTCTGATTCTGTAGGTCTCAGATACTATTTAAAACAAGCAAACAAAAAAACCCATCCAGTTTGAGAGTCACTGCTTTATATCTCGTTCTTAATCTTGGTTGAAAGTCCCAGCATGGAGGTGAGAAGTAGGGAGGAGGGGAAATTCTTTTAAAAAATACAACACGTGGGGTCAGCCACACAACAATGAAATGAGAATTTCTGAATGGAGGGACTAAGCATCATTGAGAGTGGCATGGACATACATACACTACCAAATGTAAAATAGATAGCTAGTGGGAAGCAGCCGCATAGCACAGGGAGAGCAGATCGGTGCTTTGTGACCACCTAGAGGGGTGGGATAGGGAGGGTGGGAGGGAGACCCAAGAGGGAGGGGATATGGGGATATATGTATATGTATAGCTGATTCACTTTGTTATAAAGCAGAAACTAACACACCATTGTAAAGCAATTATACTCCAATAAAGATGTTAAAAAATAAATAAATAAAAATGAAAAAAAAAAAAAGCCTCCAGAATGAATCTAGAGTGCAGCCAGGTTTGAAAACAACTGATTTAGTCTAGGTGATTCAATATATGCAGTTTAAAAAGTCTGTAATGCAAAACTGCTTTAATAAAGTTTAGCCACTTTGCCTAAAACCTTCCTGTCTGAAGGTCATGTCAACAAGTGTATTCCCTTCTGTGTTTTGCTGTGGAATTATCTTGCCTCTTCTTTTTGTTTGTCTTTTTTTCTGATTAAGTAAACAACAGGAAAAAATGTAAAGCTGGTGGGCCACCACTGAAACTGGTCTAGCAGGTGTGTTTTGTTGTAAAAAGATTGAAGGCAATAGTTAAAAACAGAGATTTTCACATGAAAATTCAGACTAGCCACAATGAGGGCAAACCAGAACTTTCAATATTGGAGCCAGCCTCCCCAGGAGTGCTGAGAAGAACCTGCTGCTCCTTGGGTCGGGGGGAGGGAGCAGTGAGTTCTCCCCTGCCCCCCAGCCCAGCAGGCCCTCTCTGACGGCTTCTACCTGGCCCTACGGGCATTTGTGTTTGTGACCTGTAGGATAAAGGAATGGATTTAATCAATCAACATTTGAGTACCTACTAAGTGTCATGCACTTGAGGATAAATGCTTTTCTTTTTCTCACATGAATCTATGAAATATGCATTGTCTTCTTTATGGGAAACTCAGAGGATGGCCTGGGCTGGGCTGGGCTGAGGCACTAGATCCGAATTCCATCCAACTCTGTATGTTCCTGAAGCTTCCCCAGCTTCTCATACTTGTAGGAACTGTAGTAATTCTTGGTTGGTTCCATACCTCTGAGATTAGAGAGAAGGAACTTTCTGGGGCACCTGTGAAGGATTTTGCATTCCATTAAGGCTTCATCACCTGGATTAAGGGAATTTAAAAATCAGTCAGTAAATTTGGGGAGGGCTTTAGTCTAATTAGCTTCAAGTGTAAAGGCAGGAGCTTTTCAGGCAGTTGAAGACAGATTTGCAACCCTATCTAGTGGATGCAGTCAGGTATATAACCTGAACATTTCAAGGAGAATTAATAATGACTTCTCAGGTACCTCGGGGAACTGAACAGGAAGAACATTTGTTCAATGTAGTTAGTTATCTGAGCAATTTTTTGGTAACACAAATTCTTGAGTGTACCTCTGGAGAAGTGAGGTCTCACACACCTCAATAGCAGTCACTTCAGCTTCCGGGTGTCTAGAGTACCACCCTTTTAGTATAGTTTTCAACTGGCATTCTAAATATTTTATCACAATTCGTTTGTTAAATAGCATTTTATGTTCTTAGTATGATTTTCAGTGACATCTTGGGGCCAGAATTATTCCTTTAGAAATGGATCTCAAGTTATGAGGTATTAGTGGAAAAATTCCATTTCTATGTTCGTTCAGTTACACATCCCTTCCGTTATGAAAGGATGCAATTGTTTTGTTATCTAGAGCACTTCGGGGTCACTGAGTATGGACTGAAAAGGAGGCAGTGGTGAGCCATTCTGTGTCTAGAAAACACATGGAATGGTAAGAATGAATGAAGGATATTTAAAGTCTATAAAGAGAAGATATTAAAAGCAACAAGGGAAAAGCAACAAATAACATACAAGGGAACCCCCATAAGGTTATCAGCTGATTTTTTCAGCAGAAACTGCAGGCCAGAAGGGAGTGACATGATATATTTAAAGTGATGAAACGGAAAAACGTACAACCAAGGATACTGTACTCAGCAAGGCTCTCATTCAGATTTGATGGAGAAATCAAAAGCTTTACAGGTCAGGCAAAAGCTAAAAGAATTCAGCACCACCAAACCAGCTTTATAAGGAATGAAAGACATTTAAAATATTAAAGTTAATAGTTATCAGGATAGGAAAACATTTGTAGCTATTTAATGAGGTCATGTTCAATGAGTTTTTGCCTTTGTACTCCTGCAGTTTCTGCTGTGGGGTAGCTGGCTTTGTTTATTAAAGTATCAACCTCAGTCCTCACTGGCTCAGGGTCCAGCTGAGCCTAATCCCAAGGGTAGTAGGTCTTCAGCCTTTATAGCTGACAGAACTGGAAAAGCCCAGATAGACACTTCACCTCCCCTACTGCCAGGAGAGATACTGGGAGACTGAGGACCGAAGGGTTCCTTGTGCTTTATTGGTGAGAGTCTGTTCCTTCACTTCCTCTCTGACTAGCGCAACGCTGGGGCTACCAAAGCCACACCCAAGATGAAGGAAGAGTTGGCTATCCTAATTCCCGGGGTTCTGCCCTGGATCATTGAAAGGGAGGACAGCTAGGTGGGTTATGTGCTGCCATTTGGGCTCATTTGCTCAGCTGGTCTGCTCCTAGTTTTATGTGTCACTGTCCTTTTTTCCGCTGCTATGGATAGACTCTCCAATGCTGGCAATCACCTCTCTCTAGGGTGGGTATAGAGTCTATAGATCCTATCCCAGACCTGGTCACAGTGGGTCAGAGAGATTGGCATCCTCAGGCCCTCAAATAGGGGATTTTGATTCTTGCAGTCTCTTGAAAGGAAGGACCCAGGGCTGGAGACAACATTTCCTGGAATTCATCCACAGAGGTGCCTACAGGTCTGCCTTGGCCACAAACTTAGTTTCCTTTTGGTGGAGGTTGGCTTAGCAACTGACAGCTCTTAATTAAGCAACAGTCTTGTGAGCCCTCAGCGTGGAGGTGGTAGAGCATTAGTGGTAAGGAGTTCCAGAATTGGCATCATTCAGACCCGCATTCAAATCCTGACTTACCACTTACTAGCTGTGTGTTCTGGATCACAGAGCTCTGAGGCTCAATTTCCTCATCTGTAAAATGAGACAATTTCAAACTGTGTGGGATAGTAGAAGATTAAATGAGGATGTATAATAGGGGCTATCACAGAGCCTGGCACGTAAGTGCTCAAATAGACATTGTTTTTAATAAGGAAATACTCCCCAAAGTAACCTCAACTTCTCATTCATCAGATGTCAAAAAGGTCCCTGAATTTTCAGAAGAACTCCTTCTACAGATCACCATCAGCAAGAATCAAGGTTCCTTCTGCCTGAAATTCTCTTCCCCAAGAGATCTGTATGTTTAGGTTCCTCAGTTCATTCAGATATTGAATCAAAAACCACCTTTTTAAGGTTTTCTCTGATCATCCTATCTAAAATGTCAACACCCCACTGAGATTTCATATGAGTCACTCCTTGTTTTTTCTCTTTGGTATTTACCACTATATAACATGGTATTTTTATTTATTATCATATTTATTATCTTCCAGTAACTCCTGCCCTTATGAAGGCAGTTTTTGTCTGTATTGTATCCCCAGTGCCTAGGACAGTCACTGGTACTTGGTAGTTAATAAATGTTTGATTACTTTTGACAGAACATCACGCTCCTTGAATGAAGTGGGAAGTCATTGGAGGATATTGAGCAAGGAGTGACATGATATGACTTACATTTCAATAGGATCAGTCTGGGAAGCCAGGGTATTGTCACTGGTAAGATCCTTCTCCATTATACACACTATTCATCCATTCATTCAGTAGCCAGTTTAATTTGAAAATACAAACCCTCCAGCTAGAACGGAACATCATCTATGGAACAATCACCCACACACCCAGCTCTTTTCTAGTTAATTCTCAAGGAAGGACCAAGCAGATACCAACTACCTCATGGCTTTTTCCAAATGTAGGCAGTCATAAGCTAGGTCCATATTCACAACCAGCTTTACTGTATTCAGTTTGAACAAACGCAATCCTGGTCAATGCCACTGTATTTTGGCACAATGAGATGATCAAATGCCAAAGCCCATATACAGTGATCAAGTGAGAGAATCTTGGTTTGGGTTTTGAATAACTTCTCCAGGCAGCACTCCTGCTCCTGTCTCAGGATCCACATCTTCTTAAGGTGCTTCTCCCATAGGGCCATCTGCAGCCCTATCTTGGCAGAGTTCAGGCTAATAAAATTAAAAATGAAAATTAAAACCTTAAACTTGTTTGGTAAAGACTTAAGGAGCAACCTTGGGTAGGGTTATTGTAGTTTTAATTGGGAATCACAAAGGCTGACTCATTTCCCAGATTGTAGAAGATGATGAGGGAGTATTTATAGCCTCAGCCTTACAGGTGTTTCCAACCACATTTCTAATCCTAGGAAATGAAGGGATAATGATGACTTGCATTGGTACTTTTGAAAGTTTGCTGACCCCTGGTTTACACAATGCCACATAATGCATATGCCCTAAATACCAGTCAGGTGAAAGATGCAGGCACAGCACACACAGTAGTGGAACTAGAGACAGTCAACTGCAGTAACAGAAAGGTTTAAAATAATCAGTAATTCATCTTTGTTGGTGAATTTAAAATAATTTATTTCCTAATAACACACTCAAGAATTTTAAACATTAGCCTAGACCTTCTACATTCTGCCAAGACCTTCAATCCCCTTCTCCACCTTTTTGGTCTTTTTGAGAAGAACAGGAGGGGAAGCAGAGATAGATGAGGCCTCAGGAGGGGAGATGATGTACAATTTGTACTTTCAAGTTTGATTTATTGATCTCTGTGCCTTGTGTAGATAAGCTGGAGCCATGAAAGCACACATAGAACATCACAAAATATTATTTGGTCCCATATAAATGTCATTCTGGGTTAACATTGGCAATTACAAGTGATTAGTGCAGATTTCTTTTGGTCACTCACACTGTTCTTCTAATGTAAGGACAAATATGGAATGAACGGCGTACTAATTATTACATTTCTCTTTGTGAAATATCTTTGTTCTTCCATGATTGAATTATAGACCATTTCTTTCAAATGATGTGAGGTAGAACTAACATGAACTCCATGTCAATACACACAAATTGTCTTCACCATTAACTAAAACTTCTATGAAATTTATACTTAAGAAATTACTGAACAATAGCTTTGAAAAGTTTCTCAGAATTATGTGACGAACAGTTTTATAATAAAAATGTTTTTTATAATTGACAAAGATATTTACACTATTTTCAATAAAATGTATTCCAACACCTTGACAAATTATTGTCTAATACTATACAAATATGGCATTAATGAATAAATGGAAAAAATAAACATAACCATCAGCTTAACTATCAAAATCAATAGTCATTTTAAGTTAATGTGATTAAATACAATATGATGTGTGAACAGATTGTTTCCTTGACTTGCTGATTTAAATTTTAGACAGCTGGCAATATTGCAGAATTGTTTATTTGTAATTGTACTGCATACTATGTGTCTAACATAATATGAACATTGTCTTAATAGAATATTCACATTGGGAATTAAATCTCGATGTAGTCAAATTACATTTTTAAGCCTATTGGCTTAGTATGAACAAAATACAAACGTGATATTTTGAATGTTCCTTTATTTTATTTTTATTATGAAATACTTAAATTTATTTCTGTTTTGTGCTAAGCTCTCCACAGTTTGGCTTCATGTTAAGGCTGGTGTAGCAAGAGGATTGCCAGTGGAAATAAGGGTTACAAGCTTTTTTGGATCACATCCAGCAGGAAAGAGAGAGGAAAATCTCTCCTTGAGGCATGGACTAGGTCTTTCCCTTTAAGTTTTATTGGGCTGAACAAATAATAGTCACCAAGGAAATGCCACACACTAATTAGCTTAAACTAATCAAATTCTCCTGAGTATCCAGAGATGGATTCAGATATCTGAACAAAATTGAAATCATATTCAGAGTAAGAAAAGGCTAAATGGATGTTGATGAGGCAATAAATAGTCTAGAATGGATGCTACATTCTTTCTCAAATCCTGATCTTTGCACACAGCATTTCCTCTGCCTCTGATACTTATTGCCTCCCTCTTTACCTAGCTTACTTTTACTTATCTGTCAGCTCTCATCTTCCCCCCCCCATTTTTATTGAGATATAATTGAGATACAGCACTGTATAAGTTTAAGGTATACAGCATCATGATTTGACTTACATATATTGTGAAATGATTACTACAATGTTTAGTTAGAATGTTCCTTTATTTTAAAATGCATCCCTTAAAAATGAATTTCTGCAGATTACAAAGAGTTGGGTGAAGTGAAGAGAAATAGATGTATTGGGGGATTGAAAATTCAAGGTGACTTTTATAAAAAATTGAGTTGCCCTACTTTGGATCAAATGCTAAAAGTTTTCCACTTCCCAGACCTTGCTTTGCAGATGGCAACACAGAATGGTTCTGGTTCAGTTAGTACCCTGCTAGAATGAATTATGAGAGGTCCAGGCATGATTTAGTGACTTGGAGCTGCTGCTTTGAGTTCTGAAAATGGTAAATGTAGTCAGGAAATATCAGAAATAATCACAAAAAATGACCCCATAAATCTTAAACACTTCACTGAAAAAAACATGTCCAGAAAATAATGCTTACCTCATATTAGTGTCTCATGTTTGAGGAAGCAAAGATGCCTTGAGTTATTCAATTGAGCCATTTTGTTAAGCTTAGCTGGCAAATAATCTGTGGCCAGTTGTACCTCGTCTGAAATAACAGACACTGGGATAACACGGATAAATGGGATGACATCTTTAATATACAGTTTAAGTATTTGATGGTGATGGCCTTAGTTTGCTTTACAATAGTGATAGTTCTGGGAGAAAGGTGTTAGAGAGAATTTGAAAGAATTAGTACTAGGGAGATGCACTTGACATTTTGTGTGAGATGAATGCTTAGATTTAGGACAGGACCCTGTGGTTAAAAAGCATCCCATACAGAGTTCACTGGAATGGACAAGGTTGAAAACAATTTACTTGATCGAATTTCAAATTAATCAGCCTACAAGCCATCATGTTCACAGTTATTTTTAAATGAACAATTTAGAATTAACAGAAAAAAATTTCTCCCTAATAATTCTTAATGCCTTGAAAAGTCAGTAATGTTTTCCACAGAAGCTAACAGCTTCAATTATTGTTTCCTCAAAAGCCTTTCCTGACTTACTTGCTAGGACACTTTCCCTCATTATATACTCTCACAGCACCATGTCTTTTCATACATTTTGTTATTAGATTATTTTATTGGTGTCTGTCTTACCCACTTACATGTGAGGCACATGAAGACAGGAATCTTGGCTGCTTTGTTTGCCATTGTATTTTTAGTGTCTGTACAAGACACAACGGATATTTGTTGACTGAATCATAAATGGATGAGTCTGGTCCATGTCCTGAGGGCCCTTGTAGCATACATGGATAGATAGAAACCATTATTTAATGTCACCCAGTAATACCCATAGGGTGATATAAACATGTGCATAGAATACACTAGAGAAATAATGTACCACAAGTTCTGAGAAGGTTTATTTCAAGGAGCAATCAAGTGACAAAGGACGATGCAGTGACACTATCTCCTCTACACTTAACCAGTCATTTAGTACATCATTTTGATGCATGGATAGCCACATCTCCCTCTTAATTATTAGGACTTTTTCATGTGCAAGTGACAGAAAACCTAATTCAAGTTGGCTTTTAACAAAAGGGAGTAGAATTCCATTTCTGAAAATATGGATATTTAGGTATTTGAACTGACCTTTCCTCTTAAAACAAAAATGCTATGTTAAATAAAAACTATTCTTAAAAGTATTGAAGAGATGCTAAGATGGTGAGGAATTGTTGCAGGAAGGGGACCCCTTCCAGGGCCCGAGAGTGGGCTCTTGTCTAACACTCGGAAATGAATTGTCAGAGGAGACACACGTGCTGACAAAACGGGAGACTTTATTGGGAAGGGGCACCCAGGTGGAGAGCAGGAGGGTAAGGGAACCCAGGAGAACTGCTCTGCCACGTGGCTTGAAGTCTCGGGTTTTATGGTGATGGGATTAGTTTCCCCATTGTCTCTGGCCAGTCATTCTGTCTCAGGGTCCTTCTTGGTGGCGAGTGCATCACTCAGCCAAGATGGATTCCAGCGAGGAGGATTCTGGGAGGTTGGTGGACATACGGACTGGTATCTCCTCTCTCCTTTTGACCTTTCCCAAATTCTTCCAGCAGGTGGTGGCTTGTTAGTTCCGCATTCCTTACCAGGACCTCCTGTGGCAAGATAACTCATGCAAGTGGTTACTGTGGTGCCTGGCCAGGGTGGGCTGTTTCAGTCAGTGGTTCCCCTAACAGAATTATAAGGCTAATATCAAAGAGAGTGGGAACCTAGAAAGGTAAATTGAGTGTTAAATCTTGTTTTGTTCAAAGAACATTTACCAAACCTGTGTTGTGTTGTGTTTGTTTGTTTTTCAGCTTTGTCAGGGACAGACCTCGGAAGACAAAGCACAGCATTTCCCCAGGATGGGGCACCTCGTGGGAGACCCTCCCTCCATAAAGCTGGGACTCCAAAGGCCATTCTTCAGAGTAAGGGTGATCCAGAATTAAATATGCTCTAGATCTCTACCCCCAGGGCCCTGTAGGAAAATTTACCTTTGTGATGAGTGAGCAAAGCAGGGAGGTAAAAGGCCCTGAGAAGTTTGAACAGTAGGTTGGCCATCAAGTGAATTTTTAGCTTAAATTTGCATCACTTTGGTGATCCAACAAGTAGTCCAGGATTGGCAGAAGAAAATCCAAATCTCTGGTTGAATGTCCCTTTATCCTAGGTGCTGAAAAAATTTCTACAAGAAAATTTTCAAGTTAAATGACAAGCTCACAGAAAAAAAAAGGGGGTGTGTGTGGGCAACTAAGCACAGAAGAAAATGAAGAACCGTGTCCTGATTTTGCTTCTCATTGTAGCAGAGTCTGCTTTTGGGGAGGATCAGATTGAGAAAACAGAATATTGATGTAACTTGACCACATTAACAGATTAAAGGAGAAAAAGATCATGAGATAATCTCAGTAGGTATAGAAAAATACTATCATAGATTTCAGCAGCTACTCATGATAAAAACTTTTAAAAACCTATGAAGAAACTTTCTTACCCTTATCAACAACCACAGTTGGTGAAATGTTCAAAGCTTTCCCTTTGGCTGATAGTGTGGCTAGCCTTTTATTGCTCTTAATCTCATAGTCTACTCAGGAAAAAAATTTTAAGTATTTCAATACTTAGAATACAGGTAATTAAATACAGGGAAATAATTGCACAGGTTAAGAGGAGTTGAGAAACCAAAGAGGGGATGGTGGATTTTACCAGAGATTAGAAACAACAGGAACTCCTTGGGCTGGAGAGATGTGGGGAGGGGGCAGTATTATGAGGTCATAGTCGCTGGAGTCCTCTGGTAGAGGCTAGAACCATGATGTCATGGGGACCATGAAGGGAAGGGCTATGCCTGGGAGGAACTTCAAAGAAGAGACATAGCTGCTGCCAGACACTGTCCTATAGTGGGTAACAAAGAAACTCCCTGGTTTCTCCTCCCATGTTCTAATTTTCCTTCACTACCTCCCCTTGGTCACATTCAACTAAAAACCAGAGGACAAGAAGATCTGTTAATGTAATACACAAATTTATTTCTCTTGGGGTATAGAGCAAGGTGAAGGATGGATAGTATATCTGGAGGATAAACAGAAGCTATGTGGTACAGAGGAGAAACGATTCTCACAACATCCAGGCAGGCAGTTACCTCTGGGGGCGGGGGTGGGGGGAGAGTATACAGGTGCCTTCTGAGATGCTGGCAATATTCAATTACTTGCCTTGATTGGTGGTTACCTTGCTGTTTGCTTTATTATTGTCTTTAAACCTCACATGAATTTTATGCTCTCTTTTGTGTGTGTGTGATATACCTCACAGAAAGTACAAAAAAGAAAATTCGTAGATTCACATAACTGAAAAACTCAGAGGTAGAACTAACTTTAAGTGTATTTTAATCCGGAGGCTTAGTCATTGCCAAAAAGGCTCTTCTCTGTCATCCCACCTTGTATTCAGGGTGGCTGCAACAGTCTCACCTTTCACCACACAGTTTCTCCCTCCCTTTTCCCCAGAAACTTCTGTGAATATTTCATTGGCTCATTTTGCATCACATGCCCATTCCTGAGCTAATCCATGTGGCCAAGGCGAGAGAGAAATCGCTTCCATGCAAATTTCATTAGCTGAGTTTGGAGGACAGGTAACTCCTCCAATGGAATCAGTTCCAGTAGGTGGGGGAGATGGGGGAGGCACATCTCAAGTGATCATTCTTCCACTTCAATCAGTCTTTATCCATCCACCCAACTCCTGGTTTGATGGTCTCTCACATCTGGTGTAAAGCCTACTAGAACCTGGAGAGAAACAAAAAATGAGGGAGATAGAAACTGAGATCTCTGTGTATTTGTGCTTCTGTTCTGAGTCCTGACAAGTTATCCTTGAATAATACCTATTAGTTGTTCCAGGAAATGTTATCAAATAATTGCTTAAGTCACAGGATAAGTTTCTGTAAGTTGTCTGTTTGCCCCTCCTCCACTACAGTCACCTTAATAGAGCACCACGTCAGGCTCTGAAAGGGATAAGGGATATAAGCTAACTCTGAGGGAGGCTCCCTGGATGAGTGATGGTAACTATTCTGTGTAGTTTAGACAGTGTAGACCCTACATGTGGTTTACTGCATGATTTCAGATATTTAAAACACCCTTACTTAGTCATTTCTTTTGAACAAAAAAGGCATATGTATCCTCCATGACTGTATCTTAATATATATTTATTAACCTTTGCTTTGAAACATATTGAATAAGCTTCTTAACTGCAAATTTAATTGTTGAATACATTTAATTAACCTGAACACAGAAAGGCGCTGCTCAGATTCCATTTCAAGAAAGGATTCATTGCCCCAGCTGCGAGGCATGCTATCAGCAGACTGCTTTCAGCTGTCAGCACCTTCATAGGTTGCCTCAGCTGTAGAGACATCTTTCTCAAGATCATGCTTTTCTGGGTGGTGTGATGGTTAAAAGTATGTGTCAACTTGGCTAGACCACGAGACCCAGATATTTGGTCAAACTTTATTCTAGATGTTTCTGTGAAGGTATCTTTTTAGAGAGATTAACATTTAAATCAGTAGACGTTGTGGAGAGCATGTCCTCCATAATGTGGGCGGGTTTAATCCAATCAGCTGAAGGCCTTAATAGAAAAAGGCTGATGGCCCTAGAAGAGGAGAGCGGCCTGCAGCAAACTGCCTTTAGACTCCAACTGCAGCGCTTCCCTGCGTCTCCATCTTGCTGCCTACCCTGCAGATCTCGGACTTACCAGGCCTCTACAACTGCGTAAGCCAATTCCTTCAAGTTAATCTTTCTCTCTTTCTCTATAGAATCCTAACTATGTAGTTGGACTATGTTCGATGACTAATCAAGGTGGGAATATAAAGGTCCAGCCACTTTAACCCAACATGAGAAAACTCTGATGGGTTTGCCCTGCCCCTGAGTTCCCTCTAGAGCTCTAGCTGGCTGAGGCTGTTGGGTTGGTGTTGTAGCTTGACTTCTCCTCACTTTAGCTCTCTTCCCCTTCCTTCTACCTGTGTTGATCCTAAGGACACTCCCTAATACAGTGGTCCCCAACTTTTTTGGCACCAGGGACCGGTTTTGTGGAAGACAATTTTTCCACGGGACAGGGGTGGGCGGCGATGGTTCAGGAGGTAATGTGAGCGATGGGGAGAGGCAGATGAAGCTTCACTTGCTGGCCCGCCGCTCACCTCCTGCTGCACGGCCCGGTTCCTAACAGGCCTCGGACTACTACTGGTCCACGGCCCGGGGGTTGGGGACTCCTGACCTGATAAACATCCTGAGTACTAAACTCACTCAGAGTCTGCTTCTCGGAGAACGTAGCTTACAACAAAAGGAAAGTAAAATGTATAAGGAAAATATAATAATTACCATTCTCCCTGAAAAAAATATTCTAAATTCTAGAAGGAAGATATAAGAGACAAAACAATTGTGGTCTGGGCTGAAAAACAAGTTGACTCTGTAAAGAAGTTCCCTGGTTTGGAAATAGAAAGGAAAGGGATGGGAAAACTTATCATTGAGATGCTAATCTTTTCCATTAGGGGAAAAGATAACCTTCTCCCTAGCCAGCTACTCCTGAGGTTTGAAGAATGAGAATAACTTGGACAGAGAGAGAGCAAGAAACATAGAAAAGCATTGGATGGTCCTATTGAGATACCAAGGCACATGTCCCAAGGAGATGGGATGAGGGGTGTCTTATATCTTTGGGGAAGAAACTGAGAAATACTAAATATATTTATGTCCCTCTCCCTCCTCCTTTCCCTGCTCTCCCTCCTTCCCCAATACACTTAGGACTGATTAGAGTTACATGTTCATACTCTAATCCCTTACTTTTTGTAACCTGCGGCATGTGCATTCAAAGGTTACGTGTGTTTTTGTCCTACGGTTACACTACTAACTCTAGTCAATTACTCAGAAAATAAACCAAGAGTTAGGGCAATTTCATTTAGCTTATATAGTGGTGTTTGAGTCCTCAACTAACCTACAGACTTTGACTGTTGCTGGTATATTTATTTTTGTTTCAAAGCTCAGGTTTCTCTTTTGGATTTTCCTAATTATCTCCATGGATATATTTCTCTGTCCATGTTGTACTGAAATGAAATATAATATAGCAAGATAACTTGATAAAAATTCAATGTAATATGACCATTCTTTGAGGATTGAACTTGGGTTGGTGTTTCTTGCTGCTGCAGGATTGACTATTTCTCAAGAGCCTGATCTTGAAGTAGAAGACATTTTTAATTTTTTAAAATTGAGTTGTAATTGATGTGTAATATTCGTTCTAGACGTACAACATAATGATTTGATGTATGTATATATTGTGAAATGATCACCCCAGGAAGTTTACTTAATACCCATCACCTCACATGATAACAGCTTTTTTTTTCATGTGTTGAGAGCTTTTAAGATCTACTCTCTTAGCAATAGAAGAGTTGCTGAGATTGAGAATTCAACCCCCTTTGGAGCTCTTCTACTCTTATTATAATTGAGACCTGGGCCCAATCCTTAGTTTTTTCTGCTCTCTGCCTTCAGGTGGTAAGAGTCTCTTTATATGTTGCCAACAAGGGTCTCTGGCTTTCCCGTTTTGCCTTAAATTGGTGATTAATGATACTTAGCGTCTCACTGCTTTCTTTAGTGCGTTGGGTACACTCAGCAACAGCCAGCCAATTCCGTACTCTTGGTAATAACTACTTCCCCTGTTCTTCTCAGCTGCCTTGTGTGTTGCACCTGACAATGCATTCCCTTCTACTGAAAGTCCATTCCAGTTTATCACCCATAAGAGTTTTTGAACAATTGCGTCATTACAGCAAGCCAGGGGCTGTCTATACTCCTCCTACCAATAATGGCCTCCTCTTTCCTAGTGATTCAACTCCAAAATCCATTTGAGAGTCTGATTTGTAGGATCATTTCCAGACCAACCACTGCAGATCAGGTTCCCTGGGAGACAGACTCTGAGACATCGGTATTTTCATACGTTTGTGTATGATCTCTGGATCAATATCTTTGAGGCAACAATGAATGTAGAATTGGGCTGAGGGAGAATCTGAACTGCGATGCAGTTGCAACAGCAGCTTCGGCCATTATTGTGGGGAACTCTAAAACTAGGCCCTTCGGCGGTTTCCCAATTTAGGTGATGAAGGGGACAGTCTTGTATCAGCATATCAACAAATTATTGGATGTGGATTGTCCTTAGGGAGGAGCAATATTTGTAGCTTTCTTCAGTCAAGGGGCAACCTGGATGGGGCACAGCTGTGAGCCTTCAGTAGCCAACACACCTTGTTGCTGTGGGAATGAGTGCTTTGGTCCTGAAGGTGGTACAGCACAGCATCTACTACAAGTCTCATTGAAAATTAAGAGGTATATTTCCAGAAACAGAAAAGAATGTTGCTGCAAGGAGTGCATCCCTACTCTTTCTGTGATATTGAGTTCCTCAGATTGGGGGAAAAAAATCACACTACAGTACCACATTATATAGGTAAACTAGTAGACTTAAGCCTGCTTGAAACCAGCACCTTAGAGGTGGCTGTATCACAAGAGCGTTTGGCTACCTGTGTATCTGTAAGCTGGATATTAAGTGTTTTGTGACATAGTTTTAATATCCCCAATGTATAAGCTTGCATAAAGAGAGTGAAGCTGATAGCAGAATTGTCTGACTTTGAATGGACCATGCTAGACACAAAATGACCAGCTGGGTGTGTAAGACACTAGACTAATAAATAGTGCTAGACAGAGAGGTTTCATCCCACAGTTGTTATAGCCGTTGCTCCTGGGAGTTGCACCTTTTGCAGCTGGGCTATGTCTTCTATTATCATTCCAGATTTTACATAAATAGAAATAGACCAAGCTCAAGGAGCCTATGTACCTAAATTGGTGGAAAGTCCAAAACCATGCATTTGGGGAATCATTTCATTGGTGATATACAAAGAAATGTGATGTTACTTCTACTTTGAGGATGGTGGAATAATTTACCTTTGTGGCATTAATGTAAATTACCGTGGTAGATTCTATTGTTCAAAATATTTGCTGCTGTCCCCGTAAGGAAGGACTATATATCACTACCTGCTCCTTTGATATCAGGCTTGGCTATGTGCACTGCAATGAAGTGAAATGGTTAATGAGTGAAAATTATGTTTCACTTCTGAATAGAAACTTTAAGAATCATTGCATGGTCTGTGATTTGGCCGCCTTTTCCTCTCCCCACAAGATGAGAAATATTCTAGTTAGGGGTTTCTCTATCAGTCTGGACCTTGACTTAAAGATTCATGGAACAGAGCCACAGCTGACTCATGTTGAAAATACAAACTGATTGAGAAATAAACCTCTGCTGTTGTAGGATACTAAGATTTTTGAGGGTTGCTTGTTATCACAGTGTAATTTAGCTAAAACTGATTGATAGAGTTGAATTTCATAGGTTTCATTTTTGTATACGTTCTGTTTGGGGACTTGATACATGTACTTGAAAGTGACTAAGAGGCACTAGACTGTAATAATTCTCTCTGGCAGGAATATTGCTAAAGTAAAATTTGCCTTTGTATTTCATTCCTGTAATCTGGTCCTTTTAGTATTTTGTTTTCCCTTCATTTTCAGGACAATAGCTAAGGCAAGAAGAAGAAAGGAAGACAGACAGGGACATAGGGAAGATAAGCTGGTTTAAAAAAAAAAAAAAGAAAAAATCCTGGCCGGTGGAGGGCAGGGAGATAATGGGTGAAAATAACAGCAGTTCTATAATTAGAAGAAAAAATTTTAATTTCGAATTTGCATTTTTTGATGATATACGTTGTTAATCCTTTTGACAGTAATGCTGTAAGTAGCCTGTTCTGCAGTTCTGGTAGGATCAAGGGGAAAAAATATAAGGTTTTCTTGCACCTACCTCTACTCTTAAAGACAGTACGCATTTGCTGGATTCTCACACACTTATACAAACACACTCACTTATGCACATATACACTCAGTAAAGTTAAGCTTTTATTTCCTTCACTGAAGTTCAGTACTTAAAATAGTAACACAAATAGCCAAAAGATAGTTTTAGTTAAAGAAGTTTTTATGTGTGTTTGCCTCATTTATTTCTTCCACTTTGGAGGGAGCCATGAGGATTCCTGTTAGCCATATGGCTTACATTTTATACAAATATAAAAGTATGATTTCACCAAAAATACTTATACAACTCCTAAAATAATAGCCACCATTTAAAATAGGCTTTTACATGAGACACTGCACTAAGTATGTTACATGATGTACAGGCGGTAACAACAAGGTGGATAGCTTCTTCCGCAAAATGAGGCTTTGAAGACCGAACTCACTGGTTTGTCAGAATAGGAAGTAGTTAAATATGAATGTGTGTGGAGTGCATAGCTGAGTGTCTGACACTGAGGAAATAGGAAAAAACGATAACTAATATGCACTCTAACATAATACTTCCACCAAATGATATAAGTTGTTAGCTTCATTTTCCCAATTTTTCACATGGAGAAAATACAAGAGAAAATTGACCAGGGTCAATGTATTGAGACAAAACTTTTGTGTTTTCATGTCCCCTGACTTCCTCTTTTCTCTCGTTTCATGCCCTGGCAACACCCGGTTATCCTCTCACTTTAGGAATTGGGTTGTGGCAGGCAGAATTCTAAGATTCTGTCCCTTATTTACATGCCCTGTGTAGTACCCTCCTCTTGAGTGTGGGCAGAACCTGTGACTATGCTGGGGTATGATTCCCATGATTAGGTTATTCATCCACTGATTTTTTTTTTTAATTAATCGAAAAGGACATTACTCTGTGTGGGCTTGATGTTTAAGAGAAGATGGGGCATCAGAGATCCTTCTGCAAGCTTGAGGGAACAGACTGCCAAGCTGTGAGGAGGGCAACTCAGCAAAGTTCCAGGAGAGGCCTCCAGGAACTGAACCGGTCCCCCACCAACAGCTAGCAAGAAAAGAGACCTCAGTTATATGGCCACAAAGAAATGAACTCTGTCAACAAGCCAGTGGAGCATAGAAGTAGATCTTTCCCTTGTCTGCCCTTGACATATGGATGCAGCTGTCTGACACCTTAATTTCAGCCTTATACACCCTGGGCAGACGAACCACAGAAACTGTAAGATAAACCTAATTGTGTTTTAAGAAGCTAAGCTGTGGTAATGTGATATGCAGCAATACAAAACTAATGTAAGATGAAACACACACTTTGGGGCATGGGATCTGGCCTCCTGAGTGTCTGCTAGAGTCAGATGACCTAACGTGGAAATGCAGGGCGATTAAGTCCACATGGGATAAGGACTGACCAATGGGGATGAGGGAAGGGAGGAAGATGAGCCTAAATCCCCACCCTTTCCCCTCACCCTCAGTGGACTACTCTAATTTTTGTTTCCTTTGTAACTCTTCAAGAGAAGCCCTACGTGCCAAGGGAATACACCTCCTGCTTAACACGCTTTTTCTTTTCACAACTTGTCGTGTGTAGAGCTAGCTTGGTAATGTATCACATCACAGGTTTTTCATTTCTTTCCTCTTCATCTGCACACCCCAACTAAGAAGTTAGAACTTTAATCTTTTCCCCAGTTCTGCTTTCTGAAGGAACTGGACTGAGTCAATCACATAATAATTAAGTGGCAGATCCAGAATTTGAGTGCAAGTCTGACTACAGAGCTTGAGTTAATTTCAGGATACCTGATTTCATTTTAAAGAAATTAAATTTAAAAGTGAAAAATACATGCATACTAGAGGCAGCACACAATTTCTATGCTAATAACCACTCAGGAGGACATGAAATAGGGGTTTCAGATTGTCTTGTTATTCAAAATAGAGTTGGTCTTTTAGAAGGAAAAATTTCTGGCTCTTAAAAGATGTTTAATTTTTAACATCTTTATTGCAGTATAATTGCTTTACAATGGTGTGTTAGTTTCTGCTGTATCACAGTGAATCAGCTATATGTATACATATATCCCCCTATCTCCTCCCTCTTGCGTCTCCCTCCCACCCTCCCTCTCCCACCCCTCTAGGTGGACACAAAGCACAGAGCTGCTTCCCACTAGCTATTTTACATTTGGTAGTGTATATATGTCCATGCCACTCTCTCATTTTGTTCCAGCTTACACTTCCCCCTCCCCATGTCCTCAAGTCCATTCTCTACATCTGTGTCTTTATTCCTGTCCTGCCCCTAGGTTCTTCAGAACCTTTTTTTTTTTTTTTTAGATTCCATATATATGTGTTAGCATACAGTATTTGTTTTTCTTTTTCTGACTTACTTCACTCTGTATGACAGACTCTAGGTCTATCCACCTTACTACAAATAACTCAATTTTGTTTCTTTTTATGGCTGAGTAATATTCCATTGTATATATGTGCCACATCTTTATCCATTCATCTGTCGATGGACACTTAGGTTTCTTCCATGTCCTGGCTATTGTAAATAGTGCTGCAATGAACATTGTGGTACATGACTCTTTTTGAATTATGCTTTTCTCTGGGTATATACCCAGTAGTGGGATTGCTGGGTCATATGGTAGTTCTATTTTTAGTTTTTTAAGGAACCTCCATACTGTTCTCCATAGTGAGTGTATCAATTTACATTCCCACCAACAGTGCAAGAGGGTTCCTTTTTCATCACACGCTTTCCAGCATTTATTGTTTGTAGACTTTTTGATGATGGCCATTCTGACTGGTGTGAGGTGATACCTCATTGTAGTTTTGATTTGCATTTCTCTAATGATTAATGATGTTGAGCATTCTTTCATGTGTTTGTTGGCAATCTGTATATCCTCTTTGGAGAAATGTCTATTTAGGTCTTCTGCCCATTTTTGGATTAGGTTGTTTGTTTTTTTGATATTGAGCTGCATGAGCTGCTTGTAAATTTTGGAGATTAATAATTCGTCAGTTGCTTCATTTGCAAATATTTTCTCCCATTCTGAGCATTGTCTTTTCGTCTTGTTTATGGTTTCCTTTGCTGTGCAAAAGCTTTTAAGTTTCATTAGGTCCCATTTATTTGTTTTTATTTTTATTTCCATTTCTCTAGGAGGTGGGTCAAAAAGGATCTTGCTTTAATTTATGTCATAGAGTGTTCTGCCTATGTTTTCCTCTAAGAGTTTTATAGTGTCTGGCCTTACATTTAGGTCGTTAATCCATTTTGAGTTTATTGTTGTGTATGGTGTTAGGGAGTGTTCTAATTCATTCTTTTACATGTAGCTGTCCAGTTTTCCCAGCACCATTTATTGAAGAGGCTGTTCCTTCTCCATTGTATATTCTTGCCTCCTTTATCAAAGATAAAGTGACCATATGTGCGTGGGTTTATCTCGGGGCTTTCTGTCCTGTTCCATTGATGTATATTTCTGTTTTTGTGCCAGTACCATACTGTCTTGATTACTGTTGCTTTGTAGTATAGTCTGAAGTTCAGGAGCCTGATGCCTCCAGCTCCGTTTTTCTTAAGATTGCTTTGGCTCTTCGGGGTCTTTTGTGTTTCCATACAAATTGTGAAATTTTTTGTTCTAGTTCTGTAAAAAATGCCTTTGGTAGTTTGATAGGGATTGCATTCAATCTGTAGATTGCTTTGGGTAGTATAGTCATTTTCACAATGTTGATTCATCCAATCCAAGAACATGGTATATCACGCCATCTGTTTGTATCATCTTTAATTTCTTTCATGAGTCTTATACAGGTCTTTTGTCTCCTTAGGTAGGTTTATTCCTTGGTATTTTATTCTTTTTGTTGCAGTGGTAAATGGGAGTGTTTCCTTAATTTCTCTTTCAGATTTTTCATCATTAGTGTATAGGAATGCAAGAGATTGCTGTGCATTAATTTTGTATCCTGCTACTTTACCAGATTCATTGATTAGCTCTAGTATTTTATTGGTAGCATCTTTAGGATTCTCTATGTATAGTATCATGTCATCTGCAAACAGTGACACCTTTACTTCTTCTTTTCTGATTTGGATTCCTTTTATTTCTCTTTCTTCTCTGATTGCTGTGGCTAAAACTTCCAAAACTATGTTGAATAATAGTGGTGAGAGTGGGCAACCTTGTCTTGTTCCTGATCTTAGTGGAAATGGTTTCAGTTTTTCACCATTGAGAGTGATGTTGGCTGTGAGTTTGTCATATATGGCCTTCATTATGTTGAGGTAAATTACCTCTATGCCTACTTTCTGGAGGGTTTTTATCATAAATGATTGTTGAATTTTTTCAAAAGCTTTTTCTGCATCTATTGAGATTATCATATGGTTTTTATCCTTCAGTTTGTTAATATGGTATATCACATTCATTGATTTGTGTATATTGAAGAATCCTTGCATTCCTGGGATAAACCCCACTTGATCATGGTGTATGATCCTTTTAATGTGCTGTTGGATCCTGTTTGCTGGTATTTTGTTCAGGAATTTTGCATCGATGTTCACCAGTGATATTGGCCTGTAGTTTTCTTTCTTAGTGACATCTTTGTCTGGTTTTGGTATCAGGGTGATGGTGGCCTCGTAGAATGAGTTTGGGAGTGTTCCTTCCTCTGCTATATTTTGGAAAAGTTTGAGAAGGATAGGTGTTAGCTCTTTTCTAAATGTTTGATAGAATTCACCTGTGAAGCCATCTGGTCCTGGGCTTTTGTTTGTTGGAAGATTTTTAATCACAGTGTCAATTTCAGTGCTTGTGATTGGTCTGTTTATATTTTCTATTTCTTCCTGGTTCAGTCTCAGAAGGTGGTGCTTTTTAAGAGTTTGTCCATTTCTTCCAGGTTGTCCATTTTATTGGCATATAGTTGCTTGTAGTAATCTCTCATGTTCCTTTGTATTGCTGCAGTGTCATTTGTTACTTCTCCTTTTTCATTTTTAATTCTGTTGATTTGAGTTTTTTCCCTTTTTTTCTTAATGAGTCTGGCTAATGGTTTATCAATTTTGTTTATATTCTCAAAGAACCAGCTTTTAGTTTTATTGATCTTTGCTATCATTTCCTTCATTTCTTTTTCATGTATTTCTGATCTGATCTTTATGATTTCTTTCCTTCTGCTAACCTTGGGTTTTTTTTGTTCTTCTTTCTCTAATTGCTTTAGGTGTAATGTTAGGTTGTTTATTTGAGATGTTTCTTGAGGTAGGGTTGTATTGCTATAAACTTCCCTCTTAGAACTGCTTTTGTTGCATCCCATAGGTTTTAGGTTATCGTGTTTTCATTGTCATTTGTTTCTAGGTATTTTTTGATTTCCTCTTTGATTTCTTCAGTGATCTCTTGGTTATTTTGTAGTGTATTGTTTAGCCTCCATATGTTTTGTATTTTTTACAGTTTTTTTTCTTGTAATTGATATCTGGCCTTATAGCATTGTGGTCCGAAAAGATACTTGATACGATTTCAATTTTCTTAAATTTACCAAGGCTTGATTTGTGACTCAAGAGATGATCTATCCTGGAGAATGTTCCATGAGCACTTGAGAAGAATGTGTATTCTGTTTCTGGATGGAATGTCCTATTAATATCAATTAAGTCCATCTTGTTTAATGTGTCATTTAGACCTTGTGTTTCCTTATTTTCATTTTGGATGATCTGTCCACTGCTGAAAGTGGGGTGTTATAGTCCCTCACTATTATTGTGTTACTGTTGATTTCCTCTTTTATAACTGCTGGCAGTTGCTTTATGTATTGAGGTGCTCCTACGTTGGGTGCATATATATTTATAATTGTTATATCGTTTTCTTGGATTGATCCCTTGATCATTATGTAGTGTTCTCCTTTGTCTCTTGTATAGTCTTTCTTTTAAAGACTATTTTGTCTGGTATGAGTATTGCTACTCCAGCTTTCTTTTGACTTCCATATGCATGGAATATCTTTTTGCATCCCCTCACTTTCACTCTGTATGTGTCCCTAGGTCTGAAGGTGGGTCTCTTGTAGACAGCATATATATGGGTCTTGTTTAAGTATCCATTCAGCCAGTCTATGTCTTTTAGTTGCAACATTTACTCCATTTACAATTAAGGGAATTATTGATATGTATGTTCCTATTACCATTTTCTTAATTGTTTGGGTTCATTATTGTAGGTCTTTTCCTTCTCTTGTGTTTCCCACTTAGAGAAGTTCCTTTAGCATTTGTTGTAAAGCTGGTTTGGTGGTGCTGAATTCTCTTAGCTTTTGCCTGTTTGTAAAGGTTTTAATTCTCCATCAAATCTGAATGAGATCCTTGCTGGGTAGAGTAATTTTGGCTGTATGTTTTCCCCTTTCATCACTTTAAATATGTCCTACCAGTCCCTTCTGGCTTGCAGAGTTTCTGCTGAAAGATCAGCTTTTAACCTTATGGGGATTCCCTTGTATGTTATTTGTTGATTTTCCCTTGCTGCTTTCAATATTTTTTGTTTGTATTTAGTTTTTGATAGTTTGATTAATATATTTCTTGGTGTGTTTCTCCTTGGATTTATCCTGTGTGGGACTCTCTGTGCTTCCTGGACTTGATTGACTATTTCCTTTCCCATATTAGGGAAGTTTTCAACTATAATCTCTTCAAATATTTTCTCAGTCTCTTTCCTTTTCTTTTTCTGGGACCCCTATAATTCGAATGTTGGTGCATTTAATGTTGTCCCAGAAGTCTGAAACTGTCCTAAATTCTTTTCATTCTTTTCTCTTTATTCTACTTTGTGGTATGTATTTCCACTATTTTATCTTCCAGGTCACTTATCTGTCCTTCTGCTTCAGTTATTTTGATATTGATTCCTTCTAGAGAATTTTAAATTTTATTTATTGTGTTGTTGATCATTGTTTGTTTGCTCTTTAGTTCTTCTAGGTCCTTTTTTAAATGTTTCTTGTATTTTCTCCATTCTATTTTTAAGATTTTGGATATCTTTACTATCATTACTCTGAATTCTTTTTCAGGTAGACTGCCGATTTCCTCTTAATTTGTTTGGTCTGGTGGGTTTCTACCTTGCTCCTCCATCTGCTGTGTATTTCTTTGTCTTCTCATTTTGCTTAACTTACTGTGTTTGGGGTCTCCTTTTCGCAGGCTGCAGGTTTGTAGTTCCTGTTGTTTTTGGTGTCTGTCCCCAGTGGCTAAGGTTGGTTCAGTGGGTTGTGTAGGCTTCCTGGTGGAGGGGACTGGTGCCTGTGTTGTGATGGATGAGTCTGGATCTTGTCTTTCTGGTGGGCAGGACTGCGTCCAGTGGTGTTTTGGAGTGTCTGTGAACTTATTATGATTTTAGGCAGCCTCTCTGCTAATGGGTGGGGTTATGTTCATGTCTTGCTAGTTGTTTGGCATGGGGTGTCCAGCACTGGAGCTTGCTAGTCTTAGCCTTGAGACGGAGATTTCTGGGAGAGCTCTCGCTGATTGATATTACATGGGGCTGGGAGGTCTCTGCTGGACCAATGTCCTGCACTGGGCTCTCCCACCTCAGAGGCTCAGGCCAGACACCCACCTGGCTAGAGAACCAAGACCCTGTCAGCCACACAGCTCAGAAGAAAAGGGAGAAAAGAAAAAAAAAGAAAGAAAGAAAGAAAGAAAGAAAAATTAAGTTATTAAAAGTAAAAATTAAAAAATATTATTAAAATAGTAATTAAAAAAAGGAGAGAGCAACCAAACCAGTTAACAAATCCACCAATGGTAAGTGCTAAAAACTATACTTAAAAAAAATGGACAGACACAACCCTAGGAAAAATGATAAAAGCAAACCTATACACACAGAATCACACAAAGAAGCATACGCATACACACTCACAAAAAGAGAAAAGGGGAAAAAATATATGTATGTATGTGTATGTATATATATATATGTATATATATATATATATATATATATATAAAGGATGACAGCTGCCAAATCAATAAACAAAACTACCAATGAAAATAAGCTCTAAATACTAAACTAAGGTGAACATAAAACTAGAAACAAATTAGATGCAGAAAGCAAACCCCAAGTCTACAGTTACTCCCAAAGTCCACCACCTCAGTTTTTGGATGATTTGTCGTCTATTCAGGTATTCCACAGATGCAGGGTACATTAAGTTGATTGTGGAGATTTAATCCACTGCTCCTTAGGCTGCACAGAGAGATTTCCCTTTCTCTTCTTTGTTCGCACAGCTCCTGGGGTTCAGCTTTGGATTTGGCCCCGCCTCTGCATGTAGGTTGCCCTCTGGTGTCTGTTCTTCACCCAGACAGGAGGAGGTTAAAGGAGCAGCTGATTCGGGGGCTCTGGCTCACTCAGGCCAGGGGGAGGCAGGGGTATGGAATGTGGGGTGAGCCTGCGGCAGCAGAGACCAACATGACGTTACAACAGCCTGAGACATGCTGTGTATTCTCCCGGGGAAGTTGCCCCTGGATCACAGGACCCTGGCAGTGGCGGGCTGTACAGGCTCCCGGGAGGGGAAGTGTGGATAGTGACCTGTGCTTGCACACAGGCTTCTTGGTGGCTGCAGCAGCAGCATTATCATTCCATGCCTGTCTCTGGCGTCTGAGCTGATAGCCGTGGCTCACACCCATTTCTGGAGCTCGTTTAGGTCGTGCTCTGAATCCCCTCTCCTCACGCACCCCGAAACAATGGTCTCTTCCCTTTTAGGCAGTTCCAGACTTTTTCCCGGACTCCTTCCCAGGTAGCTGTGGTACACTAGCCCCCTTCAGGCTGTGTTCATGCAGGCAACCGCAGTCCTCTCCCTGGGATCTGACCGCCGAAGTCCGAGCCTCAGCTCCCAGCCCCCAACCCCCAGGCCACACCCACCCCAGAGGGTAAGCAGATCAGCCTCTCAGGTTGGTGAGTGCTGGTTGGCAGCGATCCTCTGTGTGGGAATCTCTTGGCTTTGCTCCCTGCACCCCTGTTGCTGCATTCTCCTCTGTGGCTCTGAAGCTTCCCTCCCACTGCCTGACCCCATCCCCACCAGTGAAGGGGCTTCCTAGTGTGTGGAAACTTTTCCTCCTTCACAGCTCCCTCCCAGAAGTACAGGTCCTGTCCCTATTCTCTTGTCTCTGTTTTTCCTTTTATCTTTTGCCCTACCCAGGTACGTGGGGAGTTTCTTGCCTTTTGGGAAGTCTGAGGTCTTCTGCCAGCATTCTGTCAGTGTTCTGTAGGAGTTGTTCCACATGCAGGTGTATTTTTGATGTATTTGTGGGGAGGAAGGTGATCTCCACGTCTTACTCCTCCGCCATCTTAAAGGTCCTCCCTCAGTATGTTTAACATACATATATTTGGGGACAAGGAACTGTATAGCGTAGGTGATACTAGATTCCTGTAATGTTCATTTGCTAGTACGTCTTGGGGCAATAGTATGATGAAAGAGTCACTTGCATTTTCCATAAGGAAGACAATTTCAGGCATACTCTTTTCTCCCATTTTTTTTTAATGGCTGTCAATACACTTCCTAAGGTGGGAATTTTGCCTTGAACTATTTCTGAGATGCTCTTTTCATTGAGTAGTGTTCAATGAGCCTGAGGTAGAGTTTGAAGCAAATAAACAGTACCCAAGTACATTTTTAACACTGAGTTCTGTTGGTAAATGAAAATGTTCTTTTTATATCTGTTTACTGCAGTAGGGCCTAGTAGGGTGGGCATGACACTTTGCTGCCTTAATGATAGGGCCCAGAGAATAAGTTAGCCCTAATTTCTAGTTTATTTTTCTCCTTATGAACTCATGGGTAACTTGATGACCATGCCTATGAGTTGAGCACATTGCTGTTAAGTTTTGTCCTTAGGATTCAGTTGCAGATTCCTTGGAAATGTCTGTGCTGCACTAGTTCTTTGACATTTTAACTGATAGCGTGGGTTATTTGGCAGTCACATTCATACCCCCAGCACACCCCCTGTCACATGTGATTGAATGAGATGTGACAACCTGACTGAAGCTTGGCCAAACATTCTCTCTCAGGAATTTGGAGTTGAGATGGAGACTACCAGTGAGATAGGGCTGATCTCCTGACCAGATGACAAGTAAACCTGGGAGCTATAGGGTGGCCATCTTCCCTCTGTATGTGGATGCAGAAGCTAAAAGTCAGTCTAGTTTTATTTTTTATGTGGATTCTTCATTCTTCCCCATTTTAATAAAAATGTGGTATGAAGAGAGATTGCCAGCAGGGACGGTTTTTCATTTTTCCCTTCTGCTCCACTCTTCACCTTTCTCCTCCCTGCTTTGTTTCCCAGGAGACTGATCAGCATCTGATTCTATGTGACTCCCTTGTCCTCTGGCCAATGTGAGGAATCATTAGATCAACAAGCAGGAAGAGAGGTTGGAGTATTTATTTTCTTGCTTCCTCCCTCTCAGGCTGCAGATTTGCAGTGGTTGCCTTTCTCTAACAAGTCACAGATCTTACAGGGTGATCTTTTTCCTTCAGCTATAGCTATAGATATCACTATATTTCAATAAATGCACCCCAGGCCTAGCAGACTCTATTACCACCTCTAGGCCTAAAGGAGAATGAAGAGGGAGCTTCATCTTTGCTGTTTTTTCTTAACTCTTTAAGTGATCCCTAAACCTTTTGTAAGTGATCCAATTGTGCCTTTTGAGAGTGCCTTTTACCTACTGCTGGGATCATGACTGACTCACTGAACAACCTATGCTTCTGAGGTTCTAACCGCTTTTGGGTTCCTGACTGTGAAACAAACCTATGATCTTAAAATAATTTGTTTTGCTGTAAATGGGTCTTAAAACCAACTAACCCTAAAAAATAAAGGTTCCTTGAATTATATATACTTATATAATGCATACATAAGCCTAAACAATTTTTCAAAATGGGCTAAGAAGTTCATCAATAAATCAAATGGGCTGTTACTGTGTATATGTTAGTTACAATGATGTGTAATGCATTGGTTTTTTTTCTTTTTGGTTTTATTGAGATATAGTTGGCATATAACATTGTATTAGTTTTAGATGTACAACATGATTTCATATGAATATATATTGTGAAACGATTACCACAATAGGTTTAGTTAACATCCATCAACTCATATAGTTACAAATTCTTTTTTTTCTTGTGATGAGAACTTTTAAGATTTGCTCTTGCAACTTTCAAGTATGATATATTATTGTTAACTTTAGTCACCATGCTGTACATTACATCCCCAGAACTTATTTGTCTTATAACTGGAAGTTTGTACCTTAGACTACCTTCGCCTGTTTCACCCACCCCCAACCTCGGGCAACCACCAGTTTCTTCTCTGTATCTATGAGTTTGTTGGGGTTTTCTTGTTTTTGTTTTTGATTCCACATATAAGTGAGATCATACAGTATAGGTCTTTCTCTGACTTGTTTCACTTAGATGTCTATTTGGTTCCTCTGCCCATTTTTATTAGATTATTTGGCTTTTTGTTGTTCTTGTTGAGTTGAATGAATTCTTCATATATTTTGGATATTTACCTCTTATCAGATAAATGATTTGCAAATATTTTCTACATTCTGTAGCTTGCCTTTTCATGTTGTTAATGGTTTCCTTTCCTGTACAGAAACTTTCTAATTTGATGTAGTCTCACTTGTTTGGTTTTGCTTTTTGTTGCCTTTACTTTTTTGTCAAAAACAAAAAATCATCGCCAAGACTGATATTAAGGAGCTTCTCCCCTATGCTTTCTTCAAGGTGTTTTATGGTTTCAGTGTGTTCTGTGTGTCTGTTTTTATGCCAATATCATACTGTATTTATTACCATAGCTTTGTAATACAGTTTGAAATCAGGAAGTGTGATGCCTATAGCTTTGTTCATTCTTTCTCAAGCTTGCTTTGCCTATTTGGGGTCTTTTGTGGTTCTACACAAATTTTAGGGTTGTTTGTTCTATTTCTCCGAAAAATGTCACTGGAATTTTGATAGGAATTGCATTGAATCTGCAGATTGATGTGCAGTGTGGATGTTTTAACAATAATTTTCCAGTCCATGAGTGTTCAATATCTTTCCATTTATTTGTATCATCTTTCAATTTCTTTCATCAATGTTTCATAGTTTTCAGTATATAGATCTTTCACCTCCTTGGTTAACTTTATTCCTGGGAATTTCATTCTTTATGATGGAATTGTAAATGGGATTGTTTTAATATCTCTTTCTGATAGTTCATTATTAGTGTATAGAAATGCAATTGAGTTTTGTATATTGACTTTTGTATCCTTCAACTCCACTGAGTTTGCTTATTAATTCTAACAGTTTTCTGGTGAAGTATTTAGGGTTTTTAAAAATGTCAGCTGCAAATAGAGACAGAAGTTGTAAGAAGTTGTACTTCTTCCTTTCTAATTTTTGGATGCCTTTTATTTTTTTCCTGCTAATTGCTTTGGCTAGGACTTCCAGTACTATGTTGAATAAAAGTGGTGAGAGTGGGCTTCCATGTCTTGTTCCTGATCTTAGAGGAAAAGCTTTCAGCTTTTCACTGTTGAGTATGATGCTAGCTGTGGGCTTGTCATATATGGTATTTATTATGTTGAAATATGTTCCCCTACACCCAGTTTGAGATTTTAAAAATCATAAATGAGTGTTGAATTTTGTTGAGTCCTTTTTCATTTTTTTGCTTCTATTGAGGTGATCATACGATTTTTATACTTCATTTTATAAATATGTTGTATCACATCAATTTTGTATTTGTTGAACTATCCGTGCATCTCTGGAATAAATATTGCTTGATCATGGTTCATGATCCTTTAATGTATTTTAGAATTTGGTTTGCTAATATTTTGTTGAAGATTTTTGCATCTATGTTCATCAGGGATATTGGTCTATGTTTTTCTTTTCTTGTGTGGTCCTTGTCTGCTTTTGGCATCAGGGTAATTCTGGCCTCATAAAATGAGTTTAGATGTGCTCCCTCTACTATTTTTTTGAAGAGTTTGAGAAGGATTTGTTTTAATTCTTTAAATGTTCGGTAGAATGCACTAGTGAAGCCATTTGGTCCTGAACTTTTGTTTGAATCAGAAATCAAAAACCATCCAACAATCTCCTTACTCATTATTGGTCTGTTCAGATTCTCTATTTCTTGGATTCAATATTGGTAGGTTGTATAATATTATGTTTCTAGGCACTCACTTCTTCTGTGTTGTCCAGTTTGGTGTATAACTGTTCATAGTTGTCCCTTATGATCCTTTGTGTTTGTGTGGTATCAGGTGCAACGTCTCCTCTTTCTTTTTTTTCTTTTTTTTACTTTTTCTTTATTTTTTTTGAAGTATAGTTGATTTACAATGTTCTGTTAGTTTCAGATGTACAGCAAAATGGTTCAGTTATACATACATATAAATCTATGTTTTTCAGATTCGTTTCCCTTGTAGGTTATAAAATACTGACTACAGTTCCCCATCCTATACAGTAGGTCTTTGTTGTTTCTCTATTTTATATATATATAGTAGTGTGTATTTGTTAATACCAAGCTCCTAATTTATCCCTCCCTCCTTTCCACTTTGGGAACCATAAGTTTGTTTTCCACGTCTGTGATCTATTTCTGTTTTGTATATAACTTCATTTGTATCATTTTTTTTGGATTGCACATATAAGTAATATATGATATTTGTCTTTCTACGTATACTTCTAACAGACGTTGGTAATAACATTAACCACTTGGAGTGAAATGTGGAAAGCTTATTTCCATTTAGGTACCTTTACTTTTCTCACTTTTATTTGTTTATTTTTTTATATAGCAGGTTCTTATTAGTTATCCATGTTATATATATTAGTGTATACATGTCACTCCCAATCTCCCAATTATTCACACCACCACCCCCACACCCCGCCGCTTTGCCCCCTTGGTGTCCATACGTTTGTTGTCTACATCTGGGTCTCAATTTCTGCCCTGCAAACCGGTTCATCTGTATCATTTTTCTAGGTTCCACATATATGCGTTAATATACAATATTTGGTTTTCTCTTTCTGACTTACTTCACTCTGTACGACAGTCTCTAGATCCATCCACGTCTCTACAAATGACCCAATTTCGTTCCTTTATATGGCTGAGTAATATTCCATTGTATATATGTACCACATCTTCTTTATCCATTCGTCTGTCGATGGGCATTTAGGTTGCTTCCATGACCTGGCTATTGTAAATAGTGCTGCAATGAACGTTGGGGTGCATGTGTCTTTTTGAATTAGGGTTTTCTCTGGGTATAGGCCCAGTGGTGGGATTGCTCAGTCATATAGTAATTCTATTTTTAGTTTTTTAAGGAACCTCCATACTGTTCTCCATAGTGGCTGTATCAATTTACATTCCCACCAACACTGCAAGAGGGTTCCCTTTTCTCCACACCCTCTCCAGCATTTATTGTTTGTAGATTTTCTGATGATGCCCATTCTAACTGGTGTGAGGTGATACCTCATTGTAGTTTTGATTTGCATTCCTCTAATAATTAGTGATGTTGAGCAGCTTTTCATGTGCTTCTTGGCCATCTGTATGGCTTCTTTGGAGAAATGTCTATTTAGGTTTTCTGCCCATTTTTGGATTGGGTTGTTTGTTTCTTTAATATTGAGCTGAATGAGCTGTTTATATATTTTGGAGATTAATCCTTTGTTGATTCATTAGCAAATATTTTCTCCCATTCTGAGGGTTGTCTTTTCATCTTGTTTATGGTTTCCTTTGCTGTGCAAAAGTTTTGAAGTTTCATTAGGTCCCATTTGTTTATTTTTGTTTTTATTTCCATTACTTTAGGAGTTGGATCAAAAAAGATCTTGCTGTGATTTATGTCAAAAAGTGTTCTTCCTATGTTTTACTCTAAGAGTTTTATAGTGTCTGGTCTTACATTTAGGTCTCTAATCCATTTTGAGTCTATTTTTGTGTATGGTGTTAGGGAGTGTTCTAATTTCATTCTTTTACATGTAGCTGTCCAGTTTTCCCAGCACCACTTATTGAAGAGGCTGTCTTTTCTCCATTGTATATCTTTGCCTCCTTTGTCATAGATTAGTTGACCATAGGTGCATGGGTTTATCTCAGGGCTTTCTATGCTGCTCCATTGATCTATATTTCTGTTTCTGTGCCAGTACCATATTGTGTTGATTACTGTAGCTTTGTAGTATAGTCTGAAGTCAGGGAGTCTGATTCCTCCAGCTCCGTTTTTTTCCCTCAAGACTGCTTTGGCTATTCGGGGCCTTTTGTGTCTCCATACAAATTTTAAGATTTTTTGTTCTAGTTCTGTAAAAAATGTCATTGGTAATTTGATAGGGATTGCATTGAATCTGTAGATTGCTTTGGGTAGTATAGTCATTTTCACAATATTGGTTTTTCCAATTCAAGAATATGGTATATCTCTCCATCTGTTTGTATCATCTTTAATTTCTTTCATCAGGGTCTTATAGTTTTCTGCATACAGGTCTTTTGTCTCCCTAGGTAGGTTTATTGCTAGGTATTTTATTCTTCTTGTTGCAGTGGTAAATGGGAGTGTTTCCTTAATTTTTCTTTCAGATTTTTCATCATTAGTGTATAGGAATGCAAGAGATTTCTGTGCATTAATTTTGTATCCTGCAACTTTACCAAATTCATTGATTAGCTCTAGTAGTTTTCTGGTGGCATCTTTAGGATTCTCTATGTATAGTATCATGTCATCTGCAAACAGTGACAGTTTTAATTCTTCTTTTCCAATTTGTATTCCTTTTATTTCTTTTTCTTCTCTGATTGCCATGGCTAGGACTTCCAAAACTATGTTGAATAATAGTGGTGAGAGTGGACATCCTTGTCTTGTTCCTGATCTTAGAGGAAATGCTTTCAGTTTTTCACCATTGAGAATGATATTTGCTGTGATATTTGTCATATATGGCCTTTATTATATTGAGGTAGGTTCCCTCTGTGCCCACTTTCTGGAGAGTTTTTATCATAAATGAGTGTTGAATTTTGTCAAAAGCTTCTTCTGCATCTATTGAGATGATCATATGGTTTTTAGTCTTCAGTTTGTTAATATGGTGTATCACATTGATTTGTGTATATTGAAGAATCCTTGCATCCCTGGGATAAATCCCACTTGATCATGGTGTATGATCCTTTTAATGTGTTGTTGGATTCTGTTTGCTAGTATTTTGTTGAGGATTTTTGCATCTATGTTCATGAGTGATATTGGTCTGTAATTTTCTTTTTTTGTAGTATCTTTGTCTGGTTTTGGTATCAGGGTGATGGTGGCCTCATAGAATGAGTTTGGGAGTGTTCACTCCTCTGCAATGTTTTCGAAGAGTTTGAGAAGGATGGGTGTTAGCTATTCTCTAAATATTTGATAGAATTCACCTGTGAAGCCATCTGGTCCTGGACTTTTGTTTGTTGGAAGATTTTTAATCACAGTTTCAATTTCATTACTTGTGATTGGTCTGTTCATATTTTCTATTTCTTCCTGGTTCAGTCTTGGAAGGTTATACCTTTCTAAGAATTTGTCCATTTCTTCCAGGTTGTCCATTTTATTGGCTTAGAGTTGCTTGTAATAGTCTTTTAGGATGCTTTGTATTTCTGCAGTGTCTGTTGTAACTTCTCCTTTTTCATTTCTGATTTTATTGATTTGAGTCCTCTCCCTCTTTTTCTTGATGAGTCTGGCTAATGGTTTATCAATTTTGTTTATCTTCTCAAAGAATCAGCTTTTAGTTTTATTCATCTTTGCTACTGTTTTCTTTGTTTCTATTTCATTTATTTCTGCTCTGATCTTTGTGATTTCTTTCCGTTTGCTAACTTTGGGTTTTGTTTGTTCTTCTTTCTCTAGTTCCTTTAGGTGTTAGGTTAGATTGTTTATTTGAGATTTTTCTTGTTACTTGAGGTAGGTTTTTATTGCTATAATCTTCCCTCTTAGAACTGCTTTTGCTGCATCCCATAGGTTTTGGATTGTCGTGTTTTCATTAACATTTTTCTCTAGGTATTTTTTGATTTCCTCTTTGATTTCTTCAGTGATCTCTTGGTTATTTAGTAACATATTGTTTAGCTTCCATGTGTTTGTTTTTTTTACACTTTCCCCCCTGTAATTGATTTCTAATCTCATAGTGTTGTGATCAGGAAAGATGCTTGATATGATTTCAATTTTCTTAAATTTACTGAGGCTTGATTTGTGACCCAAGATGTGATCTATCCTGGAGAATGTTACATGCGCACTTGAGAAGAAAGTGTAATGTGCTGTTTTAGGATGGAATGTCCTATAAATATCAAATATTTCTGGTTTATTGTGTCATTTAAAGCTTGTGTTTCCTTATTAATTTTCTGTTTGGATGATCTGTCCATTGGTGTAAGTGAGGTGTTAAAGTCCCCCACTATTATTGTGTTACTGTTGATTTCTGCTTTTATAGCTGTTAGCAGTTGCCTTATGTATTGAGGTGCTCCTATGTTGGGTGCATATAGGTTTATAATTGTTGTATCTTCTTCTTGGATTGATCCCTTGATCATTATGTAGTGTCCGTCCTTGCTCTTGTAACATTCTTTATTTTAAGGTCTTTTTTATGTCATATGAGTATTGCAACTCCAGCTTTCTTTTGATTTCCATTTGCATGGAATATCTTTTTCAGTCCCCTCACTTTCAGTCTGTGTGTGTCCCTAGGTCTGAAGTGGGTCTCTTGTAGACAGCATATATATGGGTCTTGGTTTTGTATCCATTCAGTGAGCCTGTGTCTTTTGGTTGGAGCATTTAATCCATTCATATTTAAGGTAACTATCAATATGTATGTTCCTATTACCATTTTCTTAATTGTTTTGCGTTTGTTTTTGTAGGTCCTTTTCTTCTCTTGTGTTTCCCACTTAGAGAAGTTCCTTTAGCATTTGCTGTAGAGCTGGTTTGGTGGTGGTGAATTCTCTGAGCTTTTGCTCATCTGTAAAACTTTTGATTTCTCTATCGAATCTGAATGAGATCCTTGCTGCGTAGAGTAATCATGGTTGTAGGTTCTTCTCTTTCATCACTTCAAATATGTCATGCCACTCCCTTCTAGCTTGTAGAGTTTCTGCTGAGAAATCAGCTGTTAACATAAAAGGGAACTCCCATAACGTTATTTGTCGTTTTTCCTTTGCTGCTTTCAATAATTTTTCTTAGTAATCAAATTGGTAAAAATTAAAGACAATGTGTCTCGGCATGTTTCTCCTTGGATTTATCCTGTATGGGACTCTGTGTGCTTCCTGG
Source organism: Eubalaena glacialis (assembly GCF_028564815.1). NCBI lineage: Eukaryota > Metazoa > Chordata > Mammalia > Artiodactyla > Balaenidae > Eubalaena > Eubalaena glacialis. The sequence goes on along the minus strand of NC_083717.1, from coordinate 105,792,344 downwards.
ACTTGGGTGGCTATTTCCTTTTCCATGTTAAGGAAGTTTTCGACTATAATCTCTTCAGATATTTTCTTGGGTCATTTCTCTGTCTCTTCTTCTGGGACCCCTATAATGCGAATGTTGTTACATTTAATGTTGTCCCAGAGGTCTCTTATGCTGTCTTCATTTCTTTTCATTTTTGTTTCTTTATTCTGTTTCACAGCTGTGAATTTCACCAATCTGTCTTCCAGGTTACTTATCCGTTCTTCTGCCTCAGTTATTCCGCTATTGATTCCTTCTAGTGTATTTTTCATTTCAGTTATTGTGTTGTTCATCTCTGTTTGTTTGTTCTTTAATTCTTCTAGGTGCTTGTTCTTTAATTATTCTAGGTCTTTTGAAAACATTTCTTGCATCTTCTCAATCTTTGCCTCCATTCTTTTTCCAAGGTCCTGGATCATCTTCACTATCATTATTCTGAATTCTTTTTCTGGCAGTTTGCCTATCTCCACTTCACTTAGTTGTTTTTCTGGGGTTTTATCTTGTTCCTTCATCTGGTACATAGCCCTCTGCCTTTTCATCTTGTCTATCTTTCTGTGAATGTGGTTTTTGTTCCACAGGCTGCAGGATTGTAGTTCTTGCTTCTGCTCTCTGCCCTCTGATGGATGAGGCTATCTAAGAGACTTGCGCAAGTTTCCTGATGGGAGGGACTGTTGGTGGGTAGAGCTGGCTGTTGCTCTGGTGGGCAGAGCTCAGTAAAACTTAATCCGCTTGTCTGCTGATGGGTGGGCCTAGGTTCCCTCCCTGTCGGTTGTTTGGCCTGAGGTGACCCAATACTGGAGCCTACTCGGGGTCTTTGGTGGGGCTGATGGAGGACTCTGGGAGGTATCACACCAAGGAGTACTTCCCACAACTTCTGCTGCCAGTGTCCTTGTCCTCACAGTAAGACACTGCCACCCCCTGCCTCTGCCGTAGACCCTCCAACACTAGCAGGTATGTCTGGTTCGGTCTCCTATGAGGTCACTGCTCCTTACTCTAGGTCCTGATGTGCACACTACTTTGTGTGTGCCCTCCAAGAGTGGAGTCTCTGTTTCCCCCAGTCCTGTAGAAGTCCTGCAATTAAATCCTGCTAGCCTTCAAAGTATGATTCTCTGGGAATTCTTCCTCCTGTTGCCAGACCCCCAGGTTAGGAAGGCTGATGTGGCACTCAGAACCTTCACTCCAGTGGGTGGACTTCTGTGGTATAAGTGTTCTCCAGTTTGTGATTCACCCACCCAGCTGTTATATGGGATTTGATTTTATTGTGATTTCACCCCTCCTACCATCTCATTGCGGCTTCCCCTTTGTCTTTGGATGTGGGGTATCTTTTTTGTTGAGTTCCAGTTTCTTCCTGTCGATCATTGTTCAGCAGCTAGTTGAGATTCTGGTGCTCTCACAAGAGGGAGTGAGAGCACGTCCTTTTACTCCTCCACCTTGAAGCAATCTCACGTCTCCTCTTTCTTTTCTGATTTTCTAAGTCCTCTTTCTTTTTTTCTTGCTGAGTGTAGTTAAAGGTTTCTCAGTTTTTTTTATCTTCTCAAAAAACCAGCTCTTAGTTTCATTGATATTTTCTCTTTTCTTGTTCATCTCTTTTTCATTTATTTCTGTTCTAACCTTTATTTCCTTCCTTCTAACTTTGGGTTTAGTTTATTTTTCTAGTTCATTGAGGCATAAAGTTGTTTATTTGTGAGATTTCTCATTTCTTAATAGAGGCATTTATCACTAAGAACTTCCCTCTTAGAACTGTCTTTTGATGCACTCCCTAAGTTTTGTATGCTGTATTTTCATTTTTTATCGAGGTATTTCTTGACTTCTTCTTTTACCCATTGGTTGTTCTGTAGCCTATTGTTTAATCTCCACATTTTTGTGAATTCTTCAGTTTTCTTCTTGTAATTGACTTTTAATTTCATGTTTGTCATTGGAAAAAATGCTTGATATGATTTCAGTTTCTTAAATTTATTAAGAACTTGTTTTGTGGCCTAACATGTGACGCATCATGAGGAATGTTCCATGTGCACTTGAAGAACGTGCATCTGTTTTTGGATGGAATATTCTGTAAACGTCTGTTTAGTTTACATCCAATATTTCCTTATTGATTTTTTGTCTAGATGATCTATCCATTGATGACAGTGGGATTTTGAAGTCCTGTACTATTATTGTATTGCTCTCTATTTCTCCCTTTATGTCTGTTAATATCTGCTTTATATATTTAGGTGTTCCTATGTTGGATGCATAAATATTTACAAATGTTATATTCTCTTGTTGGTTTGACCCTTTTATTATTATATAATGCCCTTCTTTGTCTCTTATTTCAGTCTTTGTCTAAAAGTCTATTTTGTCTAGTAAGTATAATGAACTGTGCTTTCTTTTGGTTCTTATTTGCATGGGTTATCTTTTCCTTTTTCCATCACTTCACTTTCAGTCTGTGTGTGACCTTAAAACAGAAACGAATCTCTTGTAGGCAGCATATAGTTGCATCTGGATTTTTGTCCTTACAAGCCCCCCCCTTTTTTTGATTGGATATTTAGTCGATTTACATTTAAAGTAATTAGTGATAGGTGTGGACTATTGACACTTTGTTAGTTGTTTTCTAGCTGTTTTGTAGTTTCTTTGTTCCTTTCTTCTCTTGCTCTCTTCCTTGTTATTTGATGGTTTTCTATAGTGGTATGCTTAGATTTATTTATCTTTTGTGTACCTACTATAGGTTTCTGGGTTTGTGGTCACCATGAGGCTTATATATAAAATTTTAGAGTTATATAACACTTTAGAGTTATAATAGTCTATTTTAAGCTGATAACAGCTAAAATTTAAACACGTAATTAAGGTCTACATTTTTACTTTCGCCCCTCCCACACATTATGTTTTTATGTCACAGTTTACATCTTTTTATTTTGTGTATCTTGTAAATAGCCTTGTTGTAAGAGAAAAGGCTTATCCTATGTTGCTAATAATTTGGTTTAGCTCCATAGTTTTAAAACCTATATAATGGAGATAACATTTACTATGATGAGAAGAAAAAAAAACCTAAACTAAATTAGCTCACCCCCCAAAAAAAAGCAAAATGAAAAAACACACATACACACAAAACAAACCCAAACAAGAAACGAACACAGAGCTCTTGGAGCTCTGAAATACCATGAGATTTTAGTGTAGGATTTCTGTCAAAACTATAGCTATCTCACACAGTGTTTTCTCTCCTCCCAACCATCAGATGATTTTTCACAAATTCACATCAAACATGTATTTTCTTACCACAGCTTCTCCATTAGATGGTGATCTCCTCTGAAGGAGACAGTGCTTTAGTAATCTTTGTATTATCTGCATTTAGCATAGTGACTAGCATATAGTACCAGGACGGTAAGTGTTGACTGAATATAACTTTAACCCTTCTCCCTTTTTTCTTCAAGGCAGAATTTGAACAGCACCCATGTCAAAGGGCTTACATTTTATTCATGTTTTTGATGGTATTGATAGGTTTTATTTTAATGTACTTCATGTATCTTGAAAATTACCTTGATTTTGTATAATCTGAGATAGGTGTAATAGGTATAATTAAAAGGGCAAAATCCTGTGTGTTTTTCATGAATAGGCAGATTGATTTAAGTAAGTTTTTCAATGGATGGCAACTATATCATTATATTGGAATGAGAGTAATAGGGGAGGACTATAGTTTTCCTCTTCAACAGACTTTATGGCTAGGGGTTATGCTCTACTTAAAATCAGTTTCTGGTGTGTGGTTTCTTGCTGATATCATTATGCCACAGGCACCACCATACAAGTTTGGTCAAGTCCTATCACTCTGTTCTGCTGGGCACACCGACATTCTCCTTGAACAGAACGTTCGCTTGAAGTTGATAATTTTCTAGTAAGATCCAGCTAACTTTCTTGAAATCACTGTACAGTTTTAATAATGGAGTCTTGAGTTCAGTGTATGTCTTCCTTGGTCATCTGGAAAGCAGAGTAAGGCAAGGTGCTTATACTGGAGGTCCAAGACTAGGGAGTTAAGGCTGAGGAAGAAAAGAGCAAATGACATGAAGACACAAAGCAGTATGATATTATGTGCTATTAGCCATCTTTATACAATGAGCTGAAATAACACTTGTCATGTGTGTTCAGTTGGCAAAAGGAGAATGACCATACTACATCATGGATTGTTGTATTAAAAATGTTAATCTAGGGCTTCCCTGGTGGTGCAGTGGTTAAAAATCTGCCTGCCAATGAAGGGGACGTGGGTTCGAGCCCTGGTCCAGGAAGATCCCACATGCCGCAGAGCAACTAAGGCCATGCACCACAACTACTGAGCCTGTGCTCTAGACCACATGAGCCACAAATACTGAGCCCATGTGCCACAACTACGGAAGCCCGTGTGCCTAGAGCCCGTGCTCTGCAACAAGAGAAGCCACTGCAATGAGAAGCACGTGCACCGCAACAAGGAGTAGCCTCCGCTCACCGCAACTAGAGAGGGCCCGCGTGTAGCAACAAAAACCCAATGCAGCCAAAAATAAATTAACATATTTTTAATATAAATTTATTTATCTATGTAATTGTGCTTAGAATACTGCACATAGTAAGAATTGTTTAAGTATTTGCTATCAGCTATTTTTTTTAGAAATGATCCTCGCTCCAGGGCTCATGATATAGTTCAGGTAAACTCATAAATTAAAACTGGCTTGGATTATATTCTATTTCTAAAATAAAGTTCTTACTGAATCAGTAAATATTCAAAAATTACTATGCTTGAGAAACAAAGAATAGGATAATGTCTTAGTCTGGGGCCTCTAGAAATCAGAGCCTAAGTTAAGGATTAGGGTGCTACAACTTTAAGAGGTACAAGCCCAGGGCAGTGAGTGGGAAGGAAGAGGGGAAGAGAGTCAAAGAACGGTATGAAGCAATTCAAGTGTTACCCTGTGGCTACACAATAGGCTATTGAGGACGTAGCACACACCTCAGCGGTTATATTCACTCACCACACAGGGCTTCACCAGGAAAGAGCCACATCTCAAAAGTTCACAGGGGAGAGAAAGGAGAGACCTTTTATCTGTCTCCTTTCTCCTGTCTTCTGTTTCCTGTTGGTCCTCAAGTGGAGCTAAATCTCCTGTATCACTAGTCCATCAATAGCTCTTCAGGGAGTCAGATCCATGTCCTGCATTATGGTACTTCATCTAAATCCAGAAGTAGAGAGGCAACTCTGCATGCGTAAGATAAGAGAGAAAAGAAGGAAGCTTCCGTGTCCATAGGTTGGATAGAATTACCTGCAATTTGGTATTCTTTCCTCAATGACTCCTGGATGGATTTGTATACACCTTTTATATCACTTTGGTTCAAAAAAAAAACCCACAAACAACCCAGTGTCTTGACAGTGTCTGCTTGATTAAGACTGTTAACCACTTTCCCCTACCCCTAGCTCCGGTGGATCACTCAGTGAAGAATATACAATACTCGTATCTACTGTTAAATCCTAAAATCCCTGAGGATAGGAACCATGTATTATCTTCTCTGGATTTCTCAAAGCACTCAGCAACTAGATGGTCATGGATGAATAAATAAATATTGGTCATAGTGGTTAACCTTTAGATCCTGTCTGCCACATCTGCTATCATTTCCTTCTCACTTCTACCTTCAGGGACTGGTCCAGTTGTCACCTTAACTAAAAATGATAAAATTTTCCTGAGAGATCTTGTTGTATGAGAGATCCCCCATCAAATTTGCCGTGGCATTTTACTTGAAAATCTGAATGCATCCCGTGCTGTTTTGCACTGCAATCTAGTTAAATGCATATTTTAAACATCTCATTTTTACTTTATTCAGTAAACTTTGAAAACCTATGTCTAGGATGCAGAGTTACATAAATGAGAAGACTTGGTCATTATCTTCAAGGAACTTATGATTCAGGAGAGAGGGATTCACAAAACAATATCTCCATCACAGTCATATTGTTATGCTCAAGCTGTAATGTGAGCAGAAAGAAAAGAGAGGCTTTAAGGCAGTTCTCACAGAGGAAATCATGCTAGAGTTTAAAAATGAGAGGCGAATGAATGTTTATGTTTTAGGGAAAATGAGGCTGGAGGGTCATGGATATTGGACAGCTGGGGGGGGGTGTTTCTTGCTTGTGCTGCAGGGGTGCACTGGTGAGAGGACAGTTGTACTCTTGTGAGGCTGAGGCACAGGACATATGAGAGAGAGCTGGAGAGGTCAGGCTGAGTAGGAAAGTTGCAGCTAGTAGGAGAGCATGATGAACTATACACTACAAATATAGTAGGGGCAAAGGAGGGTCACTGGAGCACTATAAGTAGAAGGGACGATGCAAGCTTCCTGAGGGTCAGGGACTATATCTTGGACACATTTGTTTCCTTCATGGTGCCTAGCAGAGCTCATATGTACCCCACACTCAGTGAATTTTGGTTAAAAGATGAAGCTCCCATAGTTATGGGACACAACATGAAAGGCACAGATCTTAACATTTACTGTCTTGCTGCGAATTCTTAGAATTTTTTGTTCCTGGAGACAAACTTCTGACTTACAACCTTGTATTTCATACAACTTTGTTCTTCAAAAATTGCTGCTGTATAATACTTTTTGTCAATTAGTTGGAATTGCATTCGGTTAATGGCATATGTAATTAGCCATCTTATCTTGCTTGGAAGGGCACCTAACAAGAGGTAAAATGAGCTATTTTCAGTGGTTGTTAAACTACTGAGCCACAGAAATGGAGGTTGAGACACTTTAAGGGCTCAGAGGAAATGGAGCTGAAACTAAAAAAAAAAAAAAAAAAAATACTATCACAAATGGAAAAACTATTCTGTAAAAGGGGAGAGAATTCAGGTCTGATTTTTGGGATTATGCTGCCATATATATTAAATTCCCAGAGTCGGTTAACCTCTTCTACCACACTCCCAAGCTGCATTTTTCCTTTTCCCATTTACATAAATATTGAACCAAAGGAGATAATTGCTTAGTTTCATAAATCTATTGTTTATCTTATCAAACTACAAAAAGCTGGTTACTAATTAAAATTTAACAAAAATCAGCTACATAAAATAAGAGTGTTAATAGAAAAGCTAACATTTATTTTGTGTTTACTATGGACTATATAACGTTTGAAGTACTCTACATGTATTCTTATTTGATCCTTGTAATAACTCTGGATAACAAAATGGAGTAACTGCTTGATTACACTTTAGTAAGGAAATAATTATTCTCTACCCATGCTTGTCTCTAGAGCTGTGCTGTCCAGTGCAGTAGCCACTAGCCACATGTGGCTATTTTTTGATAAATTAAAGTAAAAAATTTAGTTCCTCTACCACACTACCCCATTCTAACTGCTCTATAGCCGTGAGTGGCTAGTGGTTACCATATTGCATAGCACAGCTACAGAACATTTCCATCATCAGAGAAATTTCTGTCGGGCAGTGCTGTTCTAGAGAGACTTGACAAATACTGTCCCAGAGCTCAGAGCATTTAGACTTAGAAGAGAACTAAGAGGTTATCTGGTTCAATATCTTTATTTCCAGTTAAAAAACTATTTGTCAAAGCCGGTAAGGGACTTGCTTAAGATCACACAGTTTATAATTGAGAGAGCCACGACATAAACTTATACATCTTTATCCATCACATGCACTGCTAGATCCAGGTAATGCACAGCAGGAAGAGGGCAGTGAGGATGTGATAATAGCCACAGCCTTGGCCATAAGTGCTTCTGTAAACAGTAATCTCAGGGAGGGTATGACTGTGGGAGGATTCAACTCCAAAGGGCATGGGCTAGTGTTCATTATTCTCCTGTGGATACCCAGATGCTAATCCAGGTGAAAGAAGAACACCAAGGAGCAACAGGGTGCCCTGTACAATGGGACAGCCTGAGAGGTGGTGGATACAGAATTGAACCTCCATTCCTTCCTTCAAGGGCCAGGGAAGTCTGAAGCTTTCAACAGCCCCTGCTTTTTCTCCTATGATACTCTGTGGCATTTTTACCATGACTTTTGTTCAGCACCTCTGAGAGATGGCTTGTGCCAAAGACTATGTTTTAAAGTTTTCTTATTAGTATTTTCATGGTGACTTTCTTTGATTTAAAAAAAACTTAAAACTTGAAGTATTATAAATACCCTAATTAACATTATGTAATGTATTTCATACATTTTTTTACAAGTACTATCTCCACGTTCTACAGCCTTAGCCTTTTTCATTTGTATCTAATATTTTAAGCATATCATAAGTAATAATTTAGAAAATAGGTGTTTAAAATATAATTTGTTGTTCCTCCTCCCTCTTTATTTTAAATTTATTGAGGTATTGCGGGTGCTCTAGTGCTTAGCCAGCTTCCTCGTGGCCCTTGCAATTCTCAAACATGCTGAAGGTTTCTTATGCAAGCAGCTGAGCCTCACTGCTGCAGGGTTTCCTCTGGATGCAGGAGCACATTTGTTTGTCCAATGTGGAGTAGGCAAGAAATGATAGGGAGTAATGACAGCTGGGGATTGGTAGATAAATCTCCCCATATTTCTGCTCTGCAAGTGGGACAACTCGGTTATGTTTTTACCTCTAAGGGAACCCACAATGAATCATAGCCTTGGATAATATCTTTCACTTTGCTGTAGGCAGAACCTGAGACTTGCTTCTACTCAATAAATATGGCAAATGTGATGGGTTCGTCACTCCTGTGATGATATTATGTAAGACACCATCTTAGCAGACTAGAGTGAGAGATTCTCCTGCTGGCCTGGAGAAGTCAGCCGCCATGTTGTGAGTGGGCCTAGAGAGGGCTGCATGGCAAGGAGCTGCAGGCCCTCTGCAGGAGCTGAGGGCCCAGTCCTACAGCCACATGGAGCTGAATTCTACCATCAATTATGTGAAGCTGGAGAAGACACTAAGCACCAGAAAGAAATGTAGCCTGGCTGACGTCTTGTTTGAAGTTTTATGAAACCCTGAATAGAAAATTCAGGTAAGCTGTGCCCAGACTTAGGACCCATGGAAACTGTGAGATGATAAATGTATGTTGTTTTAAGCTGCTATCTTTGCAGTAATTTGTTACACAGCAGTAGAAAACTATACAAGGTTCTTACACAGCCTCTCAGAGGTGCCCAGTGGGATGGAGCACCAGTGGCTATCAGTGGTAAGCTGTTCATTATTGTACCCCATATTAGGCTTCCATCTATTTTCTTTCCTACTTCCCTATTCTCCTAGTGCTACTTCTTGGAATCACCTTCTAAATAAAGTAGTTGTACCCAAATCCTTCTTTTATGACCTGCTTTTGGGAGAACCAAACCTAAAACTTCAGCTTTTTGGCTCCTTTTTTCTTTTTTCTTTTTTTTTTAAAGTCTTTATTGAATTTGTTACAATATTGCTTCTGTTTTGTGTTTTGGTTTTTTGGCCACCAGGCATGTGGGATCTTAGCTCCCCGACCAGGGATCAAACCTGCATCCCCTGCATTGGAAGGTGAAGTCTTAAACACTGGACTGCCACGGAAGTCCCCTGGTTCCTTCTTTCTAACAAGTTATTTTTTTTAATTGTTTTATGAAGATATAATTCACATCATGCAATTCACCAACTTAAAGTGTACAACTCAATTAAAAAAATATACACAGTTGTGCAACCATCACTACAATCAATTTTAGAACATGTTTATCACCCTAAAAAGAAATCCTATACACACAAGCAGTCACTCCCCATTCCTTTCTACCCTACCCCCCTCCCACCTCAAGGCAACCCTAATCTACTTTCTGTCTGTATAGATTTGCCTATTCTGGATATGTCATAGAAATGGAATCATAAAATATGTGATCCTCTGTGAATGCCATCTTTCACTTAGCATAATGTTTTCAAGGTTCATCAATATTGCAGCATGTATCAGTATTTTATTCCTTTTTATTGCTTAGAATTCCATTATATGGATATAGTATGTTTTATTTATCTATTCACCCATTGGTGGGCATTTGGGTTTTCACATTTTGGGTATTATGAATAATGCTGCTATGAACATTTATGTACAAGTATTTTTTTCTAAATATGAGTTCTTTGTTATACATGTTACTAGTTTGTGTTTGTTCACTTTCTTCAAGATGTCTTTGATGAAAAGTGCTTAATCTTTTTTTAAAAAATATTTATTTATTTATTTATTTATTTGATTGCACCGGCTCCTTAGTTGTGGCAGGCGGGCTCCTTATTTGTGGCTCCAGGGCTCCTTAGTTGTGGCATGTGAACTCTTAGTTGTGGCATGCATGTGGGATCTAGTTCCCTGACCAGGGATCAAACCTGGGCCCCCTGCATTGGGAGTGTGGAGTCTTAGCCACTGTGCTACCAGGGAAGTCCTTATGTACAAGTTTTTGTGTAGACATATGTTTTCCTTTCTTTTGGCTATATACCTAGGAGTGAAATAGCTGGGTCATATGTTAACTCTATGCTAAACATTTTAAGGAACTGCCAAAATGTTTTCCAAAGTGATTGCATCATTTTACATTAGCTACCAACAATGTGCGAGCGCTATAATTTCTTCACATACTTGCCAATACTTGCTATTATCTATCTTTTTAATTGTAGCCATCCTATTATGTATGAAGTGGTATCTCATTGTGGTTTTGATTTGCATTTTCCTAATGACTAATGATATTAAAGGTTTTCATGTGTTATTGACCATTTGTATATATACTTTAGAGAAATGTTATTCACATCCCTTGCCCATTTTAAAATTGAAGTATTGGTCATTTTATTGTTGTTACAAGTCTTCTTTATATATGCTGCATATAAGTCTTATCAGATTTGTTTGCAAATACTTCCATTCTATGAGTTATTTTTTCATTTTCCTTTTTAATTTTTATTTTTTAATTTTTATTGGAGTATAGTTGATTTACAATGTTAGTTTCTGCTATAAAGCAAAGTGAATCAGTTATACATATATATATATCTTCACTCTTTTTTAGATTCTTTCCTATACAGGTCATTACAGAGTATTGAGTAGAGTTTGCTGTGCTATACAGTAGGTCCTTATTAGTTGTCTATTTTATATATAGTATTGTGTATATGTCAATCCCAATCTCCCAATTTATCCCTCTCCCCACTTTCCCCCCGGTAACCATGAGTTTGTTTTTCACATCTTTGACTCTATTTCTGTTTTGTAAATAAGTTCATTTGTACCATTTTTTAGATTCCACATATAAGCAATATCATATGATATTTATCTTTCTCTGTCTGACTTACTTCACTCAGTATAACAATCTCTATGCCCATCCATGTTGCTGCAAATGGCATTATTTTGTTCTTTTTTATGGCTGAGTAATATTCCATTGTGTATATGTACCACATCTTCTTTATCCATTCCTCTGTCAATGGGCATTTAGGTTGTTCCATGTCCTAGCTATTGTAAATAGTGCTGCAATAAACATTGGGGTGCATGTATCTTTTCGAATTATGGTTTTCTCTGGATCTATGCCCAGGAGTGGGATTGCTGGAACATATGGTAGCTCTATTTTTAGTTTTTTAAGGAACCTCCGTACTGTTCTCCATAGTGGCTCTACCAATTTACATTCCCACCAATAGTGTAGGAGGGTTCCCTTTTCTCCACACCCTCTCCAGCATTTATTGTTTGTAGATTTTTTTGATAATGGCAATTCTGACTGGTGTGAATTGTGGTTTTTATTTGTATTTCTCTAATAATTAGTGATGTTGAGCACCTTTTCATGTGGTTTTTGGCCATCTGTATGTCTTCTTCAGAGAAATGTCTGTTTAGATCTTCCACCCATTTTTTAATTGGGTTGTTTGTTGTTTTGATATTGAGCTGCATGAGCTGTTTGCATATTTTGGAGATTAATCCCTTGTCAGTCAATTCATTTGCAAATATTTTCTCCTCACTTTCCTTTTTTAAAATTTATTTTTATTGAGATGTAATTGACATGTAACATTATATAAGTTTAAGATGTACAAAATGTTGATTTGATACATTTTTATATTGCAGCATCATTACCACTGTAGCACTAGCTAACACCTCTATCATGCCACATAATTAATATTTATTTTTTGTGGTGGGAACAGTTAAGATCTAGCTTCTTAGCAACTTTGAAGTTTATAATACAGTGTTGTTGTCTATAATGACTAGGCTGCGTCTTAGATGTCCAGGACTTATTTATCTACTGGTTGCAAGTTTGTACTCTTAAACATTACCCCAATTCCCCCATTCCTTAGCCCTGGTAACCACCATTCTGCTCCCTGCTTTCTATGAGTTTGAGTTTTTTAGATTCCAAATTATGGTATCATATAGTATCTGTCTGTCTTTGACTCATCTCACTTAGCATAATGCTCTCAAGGTCCACCCATGTTGTCACAAATGGCAAGATATCTTTCTTTCTTATGACTGAATAATATTACATTGTATGTATATATACCTCATCTTCTTCATTCATCTATGGATGGACACTTAGATTATTTCCATATCTTGGCTATTGTGAATAATGCTGCAAAATATTGGAGTGCATTTATCTCTTCAATATTCTGTTTTCATTCCCTTTGGATATATACCTAAAAGTAGAATTTCTGGGTCATATGGTAGTTGTATTTTTAATTTTTTGAGAAACCTTCATACTGTTTTCCATAGTTGCTGAACAAATTTGCATTCCCATCAACAGTGTAGAAGTGTTCCTTTTTCTCCATATCCTCACCAACACTTATCTCTTGTCTTCTTGATGATAGTCATTCTTATGGGTGTGAGATAATACATCATGGTAGTTTTGATTTGCATTTCCCTGATGATTATTGATGTTGAGCATCTTTTCATGTGTTTGTTGACCATCTGTATGTCTTCTTTGGGAAAATGTCTATTTAGTTCCTCTGCACATTTAAAAAATCAAATAGTTTGTTATCGACTTGTATGACTTGTGACTTATTTACATATTTTGGATATTAACCCCCTGTTGAGTATATGGTTTAATAATATTTTCTCCCATTCCACAGGTTGCCTTTTCATTTTTATTGTTTCTTTTTAGTTTGTAGTCCTGCTTGTTGATTTTGCTGCTTATACTTTTGGTGTCATGTCTAAAAAATAATTGCCAAGACTGATGTCAGGAGCTTTTCTCCTATGTTTCCTTCAAGGAGTTTTGTGATATCAGGTCTTAGGTTTAAGTCTTTGATCTACTTTGAGTTAAATTTTGTGGGTGGTGTATAATAGTGGTCTAATTTCTTTCTTCTGCATGTGGTTGTTGAGTTTTACCAACACCATTTGTTGCAGAGTCTATTCTTTCCCAATTTATTGTTCTTGGCTCCCTTGTCAAATATTTGTTGCCCATAAATACACTGGTTTATTTCTGGGCTCTCTATTCTCTTCCATTTGTCTATGTGTCTCTTTTTATGCCAGTACCACACTGTTTTAATTACTATAACTTCATAGTATAGTTAGAATTCAGGAATGTGATGCCTCCAGCTCTGTTCTTTCTTATGATTGCTTTGGATATTCAAGGTTTCTGGTAGTGCCATGAAGATTTTAGGATTGTGTTTTCTATGTCTGTGTAAAAAAGCCATTGGGATTTTGATAGGGATTGCCTTGAATCAATAGACGGCTTTGGGTAGGATGGACATTTTAACAATATTCTTCTGATCCATGAACACAGGCTACCCTTCCATTTGTTTGTCTTGTCTTCAGTTTCTTTCATCAAAGTCTTGTAGTTTTCATTGTACTGATCTTTCACTTTCTTCGTTAAATTTATTCCTAAGTGTTGTTTTTTGATGCTATTGTGAATGGGATACTTTACTTCTCTTTCAGATGCTTTGTTCTTAGTGTATAGAAATGCAACTGATGTCTATATGTTGATACTCTGCAGCTTTACTGAATTTGTTGATTTGTTCAAGTCTTTATGGTTTTCTATATATAAGATCATATCATCTGCAAATAATGGCAATTTGATTTCTTCCTTTATGATTTTAATTGCTTTGCTTTTTCTTGCCCAATTGTTCTAGCTAGAACTTCTAGTACTGTGTTGAACAAGAGTGGTGTGAGTGGTCATCCTTGTCCTGTTCCTGATCTAGGAGGAAAAACTTTTAACTTTTCATGGTCAACTATATGTTAGCTGTGGTTTTGTCATATATGGCCTTTTATGTTGAAATATGTTTCTTCTATACCCAGTCTGTTGAGGATTTTATGATGAAAAAAATATTGCAAATTTTGTCAAAAATTTTTTCACATATATGAGTTTTATATTTTATTCTATTAATGTGGTGTATAACACATTAATTTGCATATGCTGAACCATCCTTGCATCTCAGATAGATCTCATTTAATCATGTACAATCCTTTTAATGTGTTGTTGAATTCTGTTTGCTAATATTTTGTTGAGAATTTTTACATCTGTATTCATTACAAACATTGGTCTATAGTTCCCTTTCCTGTAGTGCCCTGGTCTGGCTTTTGGTATCAGGGTAATGTCGGCCTTGTAAAATGACTCTGGAAGTGTTCCCTCTTCAACTTTTTGGAAGAACTTGACAAGGAATGGTGTTAATTCTTCTTTAAATGTTTGGTAGTGTTCACCAGTGAAGCCATCTAGTCCTGGGATTTTCTTTATTAAAGGTTTTTGATTTCTGATTCAATCTCCTTACTCATTATTCAGACTTTCTATTTTTCTCTGAATAAGTCTTGGTAGGTTGTATGTTTCTGGGGAATGTGTCTATTTCTCCTAGTTTATTCAATTTGTTGGATATAATTGTTCACAGTAGTCTCTTACTATACTTTGTATTTCTTAGTATCAATTGTAATGTCCCTCTTTAATTTCTGATATTTATTTGAGTCTTCTCTCTCTTTTTTTGTTTCTTAGCTGGCCCTAGCTATAGGTTTGTTAGTTTTGATAACTTAAAAAAAAATAAAACCCAGCTCTTAGTTTTGATTATTTTTCATTTTTTTCAGGTCTATATTTATTTCTGCTCTGATCTTTGTTATTTCCTTCCTTCTGCTAGCTTTGGGCTTAGCTTCTTTTTCTAGTTTATTGAAGACTAAAGTTTGGTTGTTGTTGATGTATTATCTTAATATATGCATTTATCGCTATAACTTTCCTCTCAGAATTATTTTGCAGCATCCCATAGGTTTTGGTATTTTTTCCTGTTTTCATTTGTTTTGAGAGATTTTTTGATTTTCCTTTTGATTTTTTCTTTGAACCATTGGTTGTTCAGAGTATGTTGTCTAGTTTCTACATATTTGTAGATTTTCCTCCTTTCCTATTGTTGTTGATTTCTAGTTTCATACTCTTGTATTTGGAAAGAATACTTAGCAAGTTTAAGAAGGTTCAAATCTTACAATGTATGTTTTATGTCCCATCATATGGGCTGTCCTGGAGAATGCTCTGTGTGCACTTGAGAAGAATACGTATTGTCCTTCCGTTGGATGGAATGTTCTATAAATGTCTTTTAGGTCCATTTTGTCTAATGTGTGATTCAAGACCAACATTTCCTCATTGATTTTTCTGTCTATCTTGTTGAACTATCCATTGTTGATAATGGGGCTATTGAAGTCTCATACTATTATGTATTGTTGTCTATCTTCCCTTCAGATCTGTTAGTTTTTGCTTAATATATTTAGGTGCTCCAATGTTGGGTATGTATATATTTATGATTGTTATATCTTCTGTTGAATTGATCACTTAATCATTGTATATTGACCTTCTTTGTGTATTGCTTCCATTTTTGACTTAAGGTCATTTTGTCTGTTAATAGAAGGTCTGTTAGTATAGCCACAACCACTTTCTTTTCATTTCCTCTTGCGGGGAATATCTTTTTTCATCCCTTCACTTTGTGCATATCCTTAAAGCTGAAGTGAGTCCATGTGTATATCTGGTAATAGCCAGACAGACCTTAGTATGGACTGTGGAACCAGCAGAGCAGAAAACCTTCCCCAACCCCTCTTATCAGTCAGGAAAAAAACTGGAGATAGCTGTCCTGGACAGATAGCACAGAAGAGAGAGAAACTGTAGAAGTCCAGCTTATAGTTAATTCTTGTTTTTTTATACGGCTACTCTGCCTTTTGATTAGTGAAATTTAATTCATTTGCACATTTATTTATTTATTTATGGCCACACCGTGTGGCATGTGGGATCCTAGTTCCCTGACCAGAGATCGAACCCCTGCCCCCTGTGTTGGGAGCATGGAGTCTTAACCACTGGACCACCAGGGAAGTCCCTAGATTTATTATTGATATGTATGTACTTACTAATGTCACCTTTTAAATTGTCTTCTATTGTGTTCTAATTCTATTTTCCCCCCTTCTTTCTGCCTACATTTGCAAATTTGATTTTTTTCCCCCATGGTGGTATGTTCTCTTTCTCCTTTCTTTATCTTTGGTACATTTATTCTAGGTTTTTGCTTTGTAATTACCATGAGGCTTACATAAGATACCTCATACATAAAACAGTCCATTTTAAGCTGATAGCAACTTAACTTCACTTGCCTACAAAAGCTTCACTCTTCTTCTCTCCCCTTTTATATTTTTGATGTCATTGTTTGCCTCTTTTTTATTGTATATTCATTAACAAATTATAGTAGCTGTAATTATTTTAATACTCTTTTCCTTTGACCTTTATACTATAGTGAAGTGGTGAATACATCATCTGATTGCAGAATTAGTTTTCTAATCTGTCTGTGTACATACATTTACCAATGTGTTGTATATTTTTGTATGTTTTCATGTTGCTGATAGTGTCTTTTCATTTTAGCTTGAAGAACTCCTTTCAGAATTTCTTGCAGGGGTGGCCTAATGGTGATGAACTCCCTTAGCTTTTTTTTTTTCTCCCTAGAAAAGTCTTTATTTCTCCTTCATATTAGAAGGAGAAATTTGCTGTGGATAGAGTACTCTTGGGCTGGCAATTTTTTCTTTCATTACTGTCATTTCATTCTGTCCTGGACTGTAGGGTTTTTGCTGAGAAATCCAATGATAGTCTAATGGGGGTTCCTTTGTAAGTTATCTTCCCCCCCCAGATGAGTGGACATTCTGCTGAGCTCAGTCTACAGGAATCATGTTCCTAAAATTCCCTTTGATATTCTTATGTCCCTTTTTCCTGATCTCCTACCTCCTCCCAGTCATGGACCTGCTGCTTCAGTACTCTGGGCACAGCTAGAGAAAAACAGGTTTCTCCAGCAGCATCCTAGACACTAGTGTGGCTGGGTACTCACTCATCACTCTCTATTTCCCCTGAAGCAGAGTTTGCTGCTGCCTGGTAGTCCAGCCCCATGCAGTGTTGCCTTGTTGGGGTGAATGGTGGTGGTAGTTGTTCTGGTTCTTCTTTCTTCTTTCTTTTTGTGCTATGTCCAGTTTTTTCCCCAGTGGTATACTGGAATCTCTCCTTGGGGAGGCTGGACTTCTACAATTTCACTCTCTTCTGTGTTATCTGTCCAGGACAGCTATCTCCAGTTTTTTTTTCCTGACTGATGAGAGTGGTTGGGGAAGGTTTTCTGCTCTTCTGGTTCCACAGTCCATACTAAGGTCTGTCTGGCTATTACCAGATATACACATGGGCAAGACTCCTCCAAGATCCCTTGGTGTATGGTGCTAGGTCCCCATAGCTCCCACAAAGGTACTTTTGTCTCTGAATGGATGTCTAATGCTTTGTTGAAAAAGGAACAAAAAGCAGGAATGTCTTATGCTGCCATGATACTCTTTTTCACTTTCTTAATGGTGTCTTTTGAAGCATAAAATTTTTTAATTTTGGTGAAGTCCATTTTATCTTTTCATTTGTTGGTTGTTCTTTTGGTGTTATATCTAAGAAACGATTGTCTAATCCAAGGTCACTGAGATTTATTCTTATGTTTCCTTCTGAGAATTTATAGCTTTAGCTCTTATATTTAGATCTGTGATCCATTTTGACTTACATTTGTGTATGGTGTAAGGAACGTGTCCAAGAACCATGCGGCTTCTTGTGGTCTAGGTATCACTTGTTGAGAAGACTATACTTTCCCCATCAAATTGTCTTAGAACCCTTGTAGAAAATCATTTGACTATAAATATAAGGATTTAATTCTGTTCTCTCAATTCAGTTCCATGTTTCTAAATGTCTAACCTTATGCCAGTACCACACTGTCTTGATTACTATAGTTTTGTAGTATGTTTTTAAAATTGGGACACATGAGTCCTCCAACTTTGTCCTTCTTTTTCATGATTTTCTTAGATATTCTATGTTCCATATATTTGCATATGAATTTCAGGATGAGCCTGTGAATTTGTTTTTTTTTCTTTTTTAAAAAAGCAGCTATAATTTTGATGAGGAATGTGTTCAATCTGATGATTGACTTAGCAGTATTCCCTATCTCAACAATATTAAGCCTTCCAATCAATGAACATGAGTGTCTTTCTAAATATTTATATTTTTAATTTCTTTCAGTGAAGTTTTATAGTTTTCAGTGTATAAGTATTGTACTGTTTTGTTAATTTTTGTCTAGATAATTTATTCTTTTTGATGTAATTGTAAATGGAATTGATTTCTTAATTTCATTTTTAGATTATTCAATGCTAGTGTATAGAAACACAATTGATATTTTACTTTGACTTTGTATCCTACAAACTTTCTGAACTTGTTTATTCATCATAATAGTGCTTGGTGGATTCCTAAGGTTTCTTTAGATACACAATCATGTCATCAGCAAATATAGATAGTTAACTTCTTCCTTTTAAATCTGAGTGTCTTTTACTTTAGTATTTTTTCCTTTTCTTATCACCCTGGCTAGAACCTCCAGTGCAAATCTGAATAAAAGTGGCCAGAGAAGATTTTCTTATCTTGTAGACCTTAGAGGGTAAGCATTCACTCTTTCACTACTAAGTATGATGTTAGCTGTGTTTTTTAAAAATATCAAGAGATGTCTTTTGTCATGGATTGAATTGTCTTCCAAAAAGATATGTTGAAGTCCTAGCCTCTGGTAATTGTGAATGTGGACCTCATTTTAAAATAGTCTTGCAGATGTAATCAAGTTAAGATAAGGTAATTAGGGTGGGACATAATCCAATATGACTGTGTTCTTATAAGGAGAAAAAAGAGACAGAGACATACTCACACACAAGGAAGATGGTCATGTATGACAGAGGCAGAGGTTGGAGCTATGTTGCCAAAAGCAAAGGAATGCCTGGAACTATCAATACAAGAAGCTGGAAGAGGCAAGGAAAACTCCTTCTCTAGAGGCTTCAGAGGGAGCATGGCTCTGCCAGCACCTTGGTTTCAGACTTCTAGTCTCATTAACTGTGAGAGAGTAAATTTTTGTTTTAAGACACACCCAGTATGTGGTATTTTGTTACAGCAGACTTAGGAAACTAACATTCTTTTTGTCAGGCTGAGAAAGTTCCTTTCTTTGCCTGTTACAGATCTATTCAGATTTTCTATTTCTTCTCAAGTCAGTTTTGATAGCTTGATTCTTTTAGATGAAATAGACAATGTCCTTAAGTAATTTGTTGGCATAGAGTTGTCCATACTATTCCCCTATAATTCTTCCTATTTCTGTAACTTTTATAGTCATATCCCCTTTTCATTCATGATTTTATTGATTTGAGTCTTTTTTCTTTTTTCTCTTGCTAAGTCTAGCAAAATATTGTCAATTTATTGCTCTTTTCAAAGAACTAACTTTTGGTCTTTCTGATTTTTATCTGTTTTTTTCCTATTCTCTATTTCAATAATTACCTCTGTAATCTTTATTTTTTTTTCTTCCTGCTGTTTGATATACATTTAGTTTGCTCTTTTTCCAGAGTCTTAGTGTAGAAAGTTGGGCTATTGATTTGACATCTTTCTCTTTTTGGTAATATAGATGTTTGTAGCATAAATTTCCCCTCTAAGAACTGCTTTAGCTCATGCCCTTATGTTTTGGAATATTATATTTTTATTCATATTTATATTAAATTCTGACTAAATATAGAAACTTTAGTTTTATTCCTTTTTGCTGTTATTGTCATATATATGGCATCTGTGAATGTTATAAGTTCAATATGGTTTACTCTTTTTAAGAATCTCTCTCCATTTATTTAGATTTTATTTGATTTCTTTCCACAATATCTCAGTTTCCTGGACATAGATTTGTACATACTTTGCTAGATTTACAATTGATTATTCCATTTTTTTGGTGCTATTGTAAACAGTATGTTAAAAAATTTCAGTTCTGAACATCTGAAACTAACATAATATTGTGTGTCAACTATATTTTAATTAAAACATTCATTAATCAGAAAACATTTTCAATTCTGATTACTCATTGCTGGTACAGAGGAAATACACTGACTTTTTTTCCTTACAGTTCTGTTAAAATAAAATTGACATATAGCACTGTAGAAGTTTATAAACAATAAAGTTTTATAATTATTTTCTTATAATATTATGTATTTTAAATAAATTGAAAGAAGGGAAGAGAAAGATTTATACAGTCTGTATATGTACCTATGCATAAGCCACTTCTTCTGCTCCTTATTTCTTCCCGTGGATTTGAATTTCTGTTTGATGCTATTTTCTTTCAAAATGAAAGACTTTCTCTTGTATTTCTTATAAGACAGTGTGTGTTGGCAACAAATTCTTATTCTTTGTTTATTTGGAAATGTCTTTATTGCACCTTCATGTTTAACATTTTTAAAATTAATAGACTTTATTTTAGAGCAGTTTTAGGTTTATAGAAAGATTGAACAGAAATTACAAAAAGTTCTGTACATTTCCCCTTTGTCCACCCACAGTTTCCTGCACAGCTAACATCTTGCATTGGTGTGGTACATGTTTTACAATTGATGAATCAATATTGATATATCATTATTAACTAAAATCCATAGTTTACACTAGGTGTCATCCTTTGTTGTGTACAGTTCTATGAGTTTTGCCAAATGCATAATGTCATATATCCACCATTACAATAACATAAAAAATAATTTCACTTCATTAAAAATCCTCCTCCCTTAACCTTCATCCTCTTTCCCTTAACCTTCCTTGGCAGCCACTGTCTTTTTAAATACTATCTCTATAGTTTTGCCTTTTCTAGAATGTCATATAGTTGGAATCATTTAATGCATAGCTTTTTCAAACTGACTTCTTTCACTTAGAGGAAACTTAAATGCATACTGCTATCTTTTCATGGCTTGAAAGGTTCATTTCTTTCTATCATTTTATAATATTCCATTGCATGGATGGGCCACAGTTTGTTTATTCATTGACCTATTGAAGGACATCTTGGTTGCTTCCAAGTTTTGGTACTTATGAATAAAGTTGCTATAAACATCCATGTGCAGGTTTTTGTGTGGACAAAGTTTTCAGTTTCTTTGGATAAGTAACTAGAAGCAAGATTGCTGGAATGTGTGACTATGCTTAGCATTGTAAGAAACTGCCAAACTGTTTTCCAAAGTGGCTGGACCAATTTGCACTCCCCCTGGCAATGAATGAGAGTTCTTGTTGCTCCATATCCTTACCAGCATTTGGTGTTGTCGGTGTTTTGGATTTTAGCCATTCTAATAGGTATGTAGTGGTATCTCAGTGTTATTTTAATTCACAATTCCCTAATTACATATAATGTTGAGCATTTTTCCATATGCTTATTTGCTATCTGTACATCTTCTTTGGTGAGGTGTTTGTTAAGTTCTTTTACCCACTTCTTAACTGGGTTGTTTTCCTTATTGTGGAATTTAAAGAGTTCTTCATATATATTGGATTCAACTCCTTTATCAGATAAGTGTTTTGCAAGCATTTTCTCCCAGTCTGTGGCTTGTCTTCTCATTTTATTAATGATGTCTTACACAGAGCAAAAGTTGTTAATTTTAATGATGTCCAACTTAAAAACTTTTCTTTCATGGATTGTGCTTCTGGTAGTGTATCTCAAAACTCATTGCCAAACTGAAGGACCCCTAGATTTTCCCTTAATTTATCTTCCAGAAGCTCTATAGTTTTGTTTTATATTTAGATCTACCATCCATATTGAGTTAATATTTGTCAAATGTGTAAGGTCCGTGTCTAGATTCAATTGTTTTGCGTGTGGATGTCCAGTTGTTCCAGTGCTCCTTTCTCCTTTGGATTGCTTTTGCTTCTTTGTCAAAGATTAGTTTACTATATTTGTATAGGTCTATTTCTAGGACCTCTATTATGTTTCATTGGTCTTTTTGTCTATCCTTCCATTCATAGTACAGTACCCATTGAAGTTGGGTAATATTAGTCCTCTGACTTTGTTCTTTTTTGTTATCATGTTCACTGTATGTAAGTTAAATTTCCATGTAAACCTTTTTTTTTTTTTTAGGAGAATATTTTTTTTAACTTTTTATTTTATATTGATGTATAGTTGATTTACAATGTTGTGATAGTCTCAGGTGTACAGCAAAGTGATTCAGTTATTCATATACATGTATCTTTTCCCATTTAGATTGTTATATAACATTGAGCAGAGTTCCCTGTGCTATACAGTAGGTCCTTGTTGGTTATCTATTTTAAATATAGCAGTGTGTACCTGTCAATCCCAAACTCCCTAACTATCCCTTCCCCTACGGTTCCCCCCTGGTAAGCATAAGTTCATTCTCTAAGTCTGTGAGTCTGTTTCTGTTTTGTAAATAAGTTCATTTGTATCATTTCTTTTTAGATTCCACATATAAGTGATATCATATGATATTTCTCTTTTGTCTTACTTCACTCAGTATGACAATCACTAGGTTCATCCATGTTACTGCAAATGGCATTATTTCATTCTCTTTAATGGCTGAGTAATATTTCATGTATACATGTAACACATCTTCTTTATCCATTCCTCTGTTGATGGACACTTAAATTGCTTCTGTGTCTTGGCTATTGTAAACAGTGCTGCAATGAACACTGGGGTACCTGTAGCCTTTTGGACCATGTTTTTCTCCAGATATATGCCCAGGTGTGGGATAGCAGGATCACATGGTAGCTTTATTTTTAGGTTTTTAAGGAACCTCTATACTGTTCTCCATATGTACTAATTTACATTCTCACCAACAGTGTAAGAGGGTTCCCTTCTCGCCACACCTTCTCCAGCGTTTGTTGTTTGTGGATTTTTTGATGAGAGCCATTTTGACTGGTGTGAGATGATATCTCATTGTAGTTTTGATTTGCCTTTCTCTAATAATTAGCAATGTTGAACATCTTTTCATGTGCCTCTTGGCTACCTGTCTTCTTTGGAGAAATGTCTATTTAGGTCTTCTGCCCATTTTTTGATTGGGTTGTTTGTTTTGATGATATTAAGCCGTGTGAGCTGTTTGTAAATTTTGGAGACTAATCCCTTGTCAGTCACATCATTTGCAAATATTTTCTCCCAATCTGTGAGTTGTCTTCTTGTTTATGGTTTCCTTTGCTGTGTAAAAGCTTTTGAGTTTAATTAGGTCCCAGTTGTTTATTTTTGTTTTTATTTCCATTATTCTGGGAGATGGATCAAAAAAGATATTGCTGTGATTTATATCAGAGTGTTCTGCCTATGTTTTCCTCTAAGAGTTTTATAGTGTCCTCTCTCAAATTTAGGTCTTTAATCCATTTTGAGCTTATTTTTGTGTATGGTGTTATTAGAACATTCTCTTTCATTTTTTATTTTACATGTAGCTGTCCAGTTTTCCCAGCACCATTTATTGAAGAGACTGTCTTTCCCCCATTGTATAGTCTTTCCTCCTTTGTTGTAGATTAATTGACCATTGGTGTGTGAGTTTATTTCTGGGCTTTTTATCCTGTTCCATATTTCTATTTTTGTTCCAGTACCATACTGTTTTGATGACTATAGCTTTGTAGTATAGTCTGAAGTCTGGGAGCCTGATTCCTCCAGCTCTGTTTTTCTTAAGATTGCTTTGGCTATTCGGGGTCTTTTGTGTCTCCATACAAATTAAAAATTTTTTTGTTCTAGTTCTGTGAAAAATGCCATTGGTAATTTGATAGGGATTGCATTGAATCTGTAGATTGCCTTGGGTAGTATATTCATTTTGACAATATTGAATCTTCCAATCCAAGAACATGATATATCTTTCCATCTGTTTGTGCCTTCTTCGATTTCTTTCATCAGTGTCTTATAGTTTTCAGAGTACAGGTCTTTGTCTCCTTAGGTAGATTTATTCCTAGGTATTTTATTCTTTTTGATGCAATAGTAAATGGGATTGTTTCTTAAATTTCTCTTTCTGATCTTTCATTGTTAGTGTATAGAAATGCAGTGGTTCTGTGTGTTAATTTTGTAACCTGCAACTTTACCAGATTCATTGTTGAGCTCTAGTGGTTTTCTGATAGCATCTTTAGAATTTTCTATGTATAGTATCATGTCATCTGCAAACAGTGATAGTTTATCTTCTTTTCCAATTTGGATTCCTTTTATTTCTCTTTGTTCTCTGATTGCTGTAGCTAGGACTTCCAAAACTATGTTGAATAAAAGTGGTGCGAGTGGACATTCTTATTTTGTTCCTGATCTTAGAGGAAATGCTTTCAGCTTTTCACTGTTCAGTATGATGTTAACTGTAGGTTTGTCATATGGCCTTTATAGGTTGAGGTATATTCCCTCTATGTCCACTTTCTGGAGAGTTTTTGTCATAAATTGGTGTTGAATTATGTCAAAAGCTTTTTCTGCATCTATTGAGACAATCGTATGGTTTTTATTCTTCAGTTTGTTGGTGTGGTGTATCACATTGACTGATTTGCAGATATTGAAAAATCCCTGGAACTTCCCTGGTGCCACAGTGGTTAAGAATCCGCCTGCCAATGCAGGGGACATGGGTTCAATCCCTGGTCTGGGAAGATCCCACATGCCTTGGAGCAACAAAGCCTGTGTGCCACAACTACTGAGCCTGTGCTCTAGAGCCCGCGAGCCACAACTACTGAAGCCCGTGTGCCTAGAGCCCATGCTCTGCAAGAAGAGAAGCCACCGCAATGAGAAACCCACACACCACAACAAAGAGTAGCCCCCGCTCTCTGCAACTAGAGAAAGCCCGCACGCAGCAACAAAGACCCAATGCAGCCAAAAATAAATAAATAAAAAATACATTTATATTTATTTACATTATTTAACATGCTGTAAATAGACCCCCACCCCCATGTCCCCAGCCTCATCATTCTAACCATCTCCCCCCCACCCACGTTCCGACCTGTGGCTCTCAGCTCCAACAGTGCTGAATGCTGGTCTCCTCCCCTCCCCAGCCCCACGTGCCAGGCTGTGTCTTACCATGGAGTTTGCCTTCACGCTGTCCCATTTTTTGGAATGCCCCATCCCCACCTGAGTAGCCCTCTCCTCATCTTGAAGACTGGGCACAGATTTCACCTTTTCCAGCATGTTTCTACCCTCTTCCCAAGTCAGAATAAGATAAAACTTCTGCATAATAACTTCCCGATAAAAATGTGTGCCTCTCTTATGAAAAAAAAAAATTTATAAACAAAGGAAAAGAAAAATCCCTGCATCCCTGGGATAAATCCCACTTGATCATGGTGTATGATCCTTTTAATGTATTGTTGGATTCAGATTGCTAGTATTTTGGTGAGAATTTTTGCATCTATGTTCATCAGTGATGTTGGCCTGTAATTTTCTTTTTTGTGGTATCTTTGTCTGGTTTTGGTATTGGGGTAATGGTGGCCTCATAGAATGAGTTTGGGAGTTTTCCTTCCTCTGCAGTGTTTTGACCAGTTTCAGAAGGATAGTTGTTAACTCTTCTCTAAATGTTTGATAGAATTTTCCTGTGAAGCCATCAGTTCCTGGACTTTTGTTTGATGGAAGATTTTTAAATCACAATTTCAATTTCAGTGCTTGTGATTGGTCTGTTCATATTTTCTATTACTTCCTGGTTCAGCCTGGGGAGATTGTACCTTTCTAAGAATTTGTCCATTTCTTCCAGGTTGTCCATTTTATTGGCATACAGTTGCTTGTAGTAGTCTCTTATGGTCCTTTGTATTTCTGCGGTGTCAATTGTGACCTCTTCTTTTTCATTTCTAATTTTATTGATTTGAGTCCTCTCCCTTTTTTTCTTGATGAATCTGGCTAAAGGTTTATCAATTTTGTTTACCTTCTCAAAGAACCAGCTTTTAGTTTCATTGATCTTTGCTGTTGTTTTCTTCGTTTCTATTTCATTTATTTCTGCTCTGATCTTTATTATTTCTTTGCTTCTACTAACTTTAGGTTTTGTTTGTTCCTCTTTCTCTAGTTGCTTTAGGTGCAAGTTTAGGTTGTTGTTTTGAGATTTTTCTTCTTTCCTGAGGTAAGATTGTATTGCTGTAAACTTCCCTCTTAGAACTGCTTTTGCTGAATCCTATAGGTTTTGAATCCTTGTGCTTTCATTTTCATTTGTCTCTAGGTATTTTTTGATTTCCTCTTTGATTTCTTCAGTGATCCATTGGTTGGTTAGTAGCATATTGTTTAGCCTCACATGTTTGTGTTTTTTACAGTTTTTTTTTCTTGTAGTTATTTCTAATCTCATAGCATTGTGGTTGAAAAAGATGCCTGATATGATTTCAATTTTCTTAAATTTACCAAGGCTTGCTTTGTGGCCCAGCATGTGGTCAATTCTGGAGAATGTTCCGTGTGCACTTGAGAAGAATGTGTATTTTGCTGCTCTTGGATGGAATGCTCTATAAATATCAATTAAGTCCATCTGGTCTAATGTGTAATTTAAGGCCTGTGTTTCTTTATTGACTTTCTGTCTGGATGGTCTGTCCATTGATGAAAGTGGGGTGTTAAGGGCCCCCACTATTATTGTGTTACTGTTGATTCCTCCCTTTATGGTTGTTAGTATTTGCCTTATATATTGAGGTGCTCCTATGTTGGGTGCATAAAGATTTACAATTGTTATATCTTCTTCTTGGATTGATCCCTTGATCATTATGTAGTGTCCTTCTTTGTCTCTTGTAATAGTCTTTATTTTAAAGTCTATTTTGTCTGATATGAGAATTGCCACTCCAGCTTCCTTTTGATTTCCATTTGAATGGAATATCTTTTTCCATCTCCTCACTTTGTCTATATGTGTACCTAGGTCTGAAGTGGGTCTCTTGTAGACAGTATATATATGGTCTTCTTTTTGTATCCATTCAGCCGGTCTGTGTCTTTTGGTTGGAACATTTAATCCATTTACATTTAAGGTAATTATGGATATGTATGTTCTTCTTGCTATTTTCTTAATTGTTTTGGGTTTGGTTTTGCAGGTCTTTTTTCTTCCCTTCCTCTCTTGTTCTCTTCTCTTGTGGTTTGATGACCCTCTTTAGTGTTGTTTGGGTTGCTTTTTCTTTTTTGTGTGTGTATCTATTGTAGTTTTTGGGTTTGCTGTTCCCATGAGGTTTTGATATAGCAGTCTATATATGTACGAGGTTATTTTAAGTTGCTGGTCTCTTTCCCACCTAGAGGAGTTCCTTTAGCATTTGTTGCAAAGCTGGTCTGGTGGTGCTGAATTCTCTTAGCATTTGCTTGTCTGTAAAGCTTTTGATTTCTCTGTCAAATCTGAATGAGAGCCTTGCTGTGTAGAGTATTCTTGGTTGTAGGTTCTTCCCTTTCATCACTTTAAATATATTGTGCCACTCCCTTCTGGTCTGCAGACTTTCTGCTGAATAATCAGCTGATAACCTTATGGGAGTTCCCTTGTATGTTATTTGTCATTTTTCTGTTGTTGCTTTTAATATTTTTTCTTTGTCTTTAATTTTTGTCAATTTGATTACTATGTCTTGGCATGTTCCTTCTTGGGTTTATCCTGCCTGGAACTCACGGTGCTTCCTGGACTTGGGTGACTGTTTCCTTTCCCATGTTAGGGAAGTTTTCAGCTATTATCTCTTCAAATACTTGCTTAGGTCATTTCTCTCTCTGTTCTCCTGCTGAGACCCCTATAATTCTAATGTTGGTGCATTTAATGTTGTCCTAGGAGTCTCTTAGACTGTCTTCATTTCTTTTAACTTTTTTTTTCTTTATTCTGTTCCATGAAAGTGATTTCAATCATTCTGTCTTCCAGGTCACTTATCCGTTCTTCTGCCTTAGTTATTCTCCTATTGATTCCTTCTAGTGTATTTTTCACTTCAGTTTTTGTATTGTTCCTCTCTGTTTGTTTGTTCTTTAGTTCTTCTAGTTCTTTGTTAAACATTTCTTGTATCTTCTCAATCCTTGCTTCCATTCTTTTTCTGAGATCTTGGATCATCTTTGCTATCATTATTCTGAATTCTTTTTCCAGAAGGTTGCTTATCTCCACTTCACCTAGTTGTTTTTCTGGGGTTTTATCTTGTTCCTTCATCTGAGACATATTCCTCTGCCATTTCATTTTGTGTAACTTTCTGTGATTGTGGTTTTTGTTCTGCAGGCTGCAGGGTTGTAATTCTTCTTGCCCTCTTCCATGTAAACTTTAAAATCAATTTGTTGATATCCACAAAGTAATTTGGTGGGATATTGATTGGGTTTGTTTTGAAACTATAGATCAAGTTGGGAAGAACTGATATCTTAGGAATATCGAGTCTTACTATCCATGAGCAATAGAATATTTTTGCATTTTAGATATTTGATTTCTATCATCAGAGTTTTGTGGTTTTCCTTATGAGGATCTTATACATATTTTGTTAGATTTACACTGTGTCCATTTTTTGTGGGGAGCTTATATAAATGGTAATGTTCTCTTAATTTGAAATCCCACTATTTCATTGCTGGTATATAGGAAAGCAATTGGCTTTTTTATATTAACCTTGTATCTTTCAAGCTTTCTATACTCACATATTAGTTTCAGGAGGGGTTTTTGTTTTGGTCAGTTCTTTAGGATTTTCTACATAGACATTCATGTAACCAGCAAAGATGTTTTATTTCTTTCTTCATGGTCTATATAACTTTTATTTTATTTTCTTATTGTATTAGCTAGGACTTCCAGGAAACTGTTGAACAAGAGTGGTGAGAGGGGGCACTGGCATTTCTGAAGCATAGTTTTGATGGATATAGAATTCTTGGTTTACATTTTTCTTTCAGCACTTTGAATATATCATTCCATTGCCTCTGGTCTCCATTTTTTTTTCTGATAAGTCAGCTATTAATCTTATTGTGGTTCTCTTGCTCCTCTTAAAATATTATCTTTGCCTTACATCATTTTTTACTCTGATGTGTCTGTCTTTGTATCTCTTTGCATTTGTCCTACTTAGATTTCACTGAGCTTCTAGCATATGTAGATTAATATAATAAATCAAGTTTAGAAAGTTTATAGCTATTTTTTTAACATCTTTATCGGAGTATAATTGCTTTACAATGGTGTGTTAGTTTCTGCTTTATAACAAAGTGAATCAGTTATACATATACATATGTTCCCATATCTCTTCCTCCTGGCATCTCCCTCCCTCCCACCCTCCCTCTCCCACCCCTCTAGGTGGTCACAAAGCACTGAGCTGATCTCCCTGTGCTATGCGGCTACTTCCCACTAGCTATCTATTTTACGTTTGGTAGTGTATATATGTCCATGCCACTCTCTCACTTTGTCACAGCTTACCCTTCCCCCTCCCCATATCCTCAACTCCATGCTCTAGTAGGTCTATGTCTTTATTCCCATCTTACCCCTATGTTCTTCATGACCTTTTTTTTTTTCCTTAGATTCCATATATATGTGTTAGCATACAGTATTTGCTTTTCTGTTTCTGACTTACTTCACTCTGTATGACAGACTCTAACTCCATCCACCTCACTACAAATAACTCAATTTCGTTTCTTTTTATGGCTGAGTAATATTCCATTGTATATATGTGCCACATCTTCTTTATCCATTCATCCAATGATGGACACTTAGGTTGCTTCCATGTCTTGGCTATTGTAAATAGTGCTGCAATGAACATTGTGGTACATGACTCTTTTTGAATTATGGTTTTCTCAGGGTATATGCCCAGTAGTGGGATTGCTGGGTCGTATGGTAGTTCTATTTTTAGTTTTTTGAGGAACCTCCATACTGTTCTCCATAGTGGCTGTATCAATTTACATTCCCACCAACAGTGCAAGAGTGTTCCCTTTTCTCCACACCCTCTCCAGCATTTATTGTTTCCAGATTTTTTGATGATGGCCATTCTGACCGGTGTGAGATGATACCTCATTGTAGTTTTGATTTGCATTTCTCTAATGATTAATGATGTTGAGCATTCTTTCATGTGTCTGTTGGCAATCTGTATATCTTCTTTGCAGAAACGTCTATTTAGGTCTTCTGCCCATTTTTGGATTGGGTTGTTTGTTTTTTTGTTATTGAGCTGCATGAGTTGCTTGTAAATTTTGGAGATTAATCCTTTGTCAGTTGCTTCATTTGCAAATATTTTCTCCCATTCTGAGGGTTGTCTTTTGGTCTTGTTTATGGTTTCCCTTGCTGTGCAAAAGCTTTTAAGTTTCATTAGGTCCCATTTGTTTATTTTTGTTTTTATTTCCATTTCTCTAGGAGCTGGGTCAAAAAGGATCTTGCTGTGATTTATGTCATAGAGTGTTCTGCCTGTGTTTTCCTCTAAGAGTTTGATAGTGTCTGGCCTTACATTTGGGTCTTTAATCCATTTTGAGTTTATTTTTGTGTATGGTGTTAGGGAGTGTTCTAATTTCATACTTTTACATGTACCTGTCCAGTTTTCCCAGCACCACTTATTGAAGTGTATTTTCTCCACTGTATATGCTTGCCTCCTTTATCAAAGATAAGGTGACCATATGTGTGTGGGTTTATCTCTGGTCTTTCTAACCTGTTCCATTGATCTATATTTCTGTTTTTGTGCCAGTACCATACTGTCTTGATTACTGTAGCTTTGTAGTATAGTCTGAAGTCAGGGAGCCTGATTCCTCCAGCTCCATTTTTCGTTCTCAAGATTGCTTTGGCTATTCGGGGTCTTTTGTGTTTCCATACAAATTGTGAAATTTTTTGTTCTATTTCTGTGAAAAATGCCAGTGGTAGTTTGATAGGGATTGCATTGAACCTGTAGGTTGCTTTGGGTAGTAGAGTCATTTTCACAATGTTGATTCTTCCAATCCAAGAACATGGTATATCTCTCCATCTATTTGTATCATCTTTAATTTCTTTCATCAGTGTCTTATGATTTTCTGCATACAGGTCTTTTGTCTCCTTAGGTAGGTTTATTCCTAGATATTTTATTCTTTTTGTTGCAATGGTAAATGGGAGTGTTTTCTTAATTTCACTTTCAGAGTTTTCATCATTAGTGTATAGGAATGCAAGAGATTTCTGTGCACTAATTTTGTATCCTGCTACTTTACCAAATTCATTGATTAGCTCAAGTAGTTTTCTGGTAACATCTTTAGGATTCTCTATGTATAGTATCATGTCATCTGCAAACAGTGACAGCTTTACTTCTTCTTTTCCGATTTGGATTCCTTTTATTTCTTTTTCTTCTCTGATTGCTGTGGCTAAAACTTCCAAACCTATGTTGAATAATAGTGGTGAGAATGGGCAACCTTATCGTTTTCCTGATCTTAGTGGAAATGGTTTCAGTTTTCTACCATTGAGGACGATGTTGGCTGTGGGTTTGTCATAGATAGCCGTTATTATGTTGAGGAAAGTTCCCTCTATGCCTACTTTCTGCAGAGCTTTTATCATAAATAGGTGTTGAATTTGTCGAAAGCTTTCTCTACATCTATTGAGATGATCATATGGTTTTTCTCCTTCAATTTGTTAATATGGAGTATCATGTTGATTGATTTGCGTATATTGAAGAATCCTTGCATTCCTGGAATAAACCCCACTTGATCATGGTGTATGATCCTTTTAATGTGCTGTTGGATTCTGTTTGCTAGTATTTTGTTGAGAATTTTTCCATCTATGTTCATCAGTGATATTGGCCTGTAGTTTTCTTTCTTTGTGACATCTTTGTCTGGTTTTCGTATCAGGGTGATGGTGGCCTCGTAGAATGAGTTTGGGAGTGTTCCTCCCTCTGCTATATTTTGGAAGCGTTTGAGAAAGATAGGTGTTAGCTCTTCTCTGAATGTTTGATAGAATTCGCCTGTGAAGTCATCTGGTCCTGGGCTTTAGTTTGTTGGAAGATTTTTAATCACAGTGTCAATTTCAGTGCTTGTGATTGGTCTGTTCATATTTTCTATTTCTTCCTGGTTCAGTCTCGGCAGGTTGTGCATTTCTAAGAATTTGTCCATTTCTTCCAGGTTGTCCATTTTATTGGCATAGAGTTGCTTGTAGTAATCTCTCATGTTCCTTTGTATTTCTGCAGTGTCAGTTGTTACTTCCTTTTCATTTCTAATTCTATTGATTTGAGTCTTCTCCCTTTCTTTCTTGATGAGTCTGGCTAATGGTTTATCAATTTAGTTTATCTTCTCAGAGAACCAGCTTTTAGTTTTATTGATCTTTGCTATCATTTCCTTCATTTCTTTTTCATTTATTTCTGATCCGATCTTTATGATTTCTTTCCTTCTGGTAAATTTGGGGGTTTTTTGTTCTTCTTTCTCTAATTGCTTTAGGTGCAAGGTTAGGTTGTTTATTTGAGATGTTTCCTGTTTCTTAAGGTAGGATTGTATTGCTATAAACTTCCCTCTTAGAACTGCTTTTGCTGCATCCCATAGGTTTTGGGTCGTCGTGTCTCCATTGTCACTTGTTTCTAGGTATTTTTTGATTTCCCCTTTGATTTCTTCAGTGATCACTCGGTTATTAAGTAGTGCATTGTTTAGCCTCCATGTGTTTGTATTTTTTACAGATCTTTTCCTGTAATTGATATGTAGTCTCATAGCGTTGTGGTCGGAAAAGATACTTGATACGATTTCAATTTTCTTAAATTTACCAAGGCTTGATTTATGACCCAAGATATGATCTATCTTGGAGAATGTTCCATGAGCACTTGAGAAAAATGTGTATTCTGCTGTTTTTGCGTGGAATGTCCTATAAATATCAATTAAGTCCATCTTGTTTAATGTATCATTTAAAGCTTGTGTCTCCTTATTTATTTTCATCTTGCATGATCTGTCCATTGGTGAAAGTGGAGTGTTAAAGTCCCCTACTATGATTGTGTTACTGTTGATTTCCCCTTTTATGGCTGTTAGTATTTGCCTTATGTATTGAGGTGCTCCTATGTTGGGTGTATAAATATTTACAATTGTTATATCTTCTTCTTGGATTGATCCCTTGATCATTATGTAGTGTCCTTCTTTGTCTCTTGTAATTGTCTTTATTTTAAAGTCTATTTTGTCTGATATGAGAATTGCTACTCCAGCTTTCTTTTGATTTCCATTTGCATGGAATATCTTTTTCCATTCCCTTGCTTTCAGTCTGTATGTGTTCCTAGGTCTGAAGTGGGTCTCTTGTAGACAGCATATATACAGGTCTTGTTTTTGTATCCATTCAGGCAGTCTGTGTCTTTTGGTGGGAGCATTTAATCCATTTACATTTAAGGTAATTATCGATATGTATGTTCCTATTCCCATTTTCTTAAATGTTTTGGGTTTGTTATTGTAGGTGTTTTCCTTCTCTTGTGTTTCTTGCCTAGAGAAGTTCCTTTAGCATTTGTTGTAAAGCTGGTTTGGTGGTGCTGAACTCTCTCAGCTTTTGCTTGTCTGTAAAGGTTTTAATTTCTCCATCAAACCTGAACAAGATCCTTGCTGGGTAGAGTAATCTTGGTTGTAGGTTTTTATCCTTCATCACTTTAAATATGTCCTGCCACTCCCTTCTGGCTTGCAGTGTTTCTGCTGAAAGATCAGCTGTTATCCTTATGGGGATTCACTTGTGTGTTATTTGTTGTTTTTCCCTTGCTGCTTTTAATATGTTTTCTTTATATTTAATTTTTGATAGTTTGATTAATATGTGTCTTGGCATGTTTCTCCTTGGATTTATCCTGTATGGGACTCTCTGTGCTTCCAGGACTTGATTAACTATTTCCTTTCCCATATTAGGGAAGTTTTCAACTATAATCTCTTTAAATATTTTCTCAGTCCCTTTCTTTTTCTCCTCTTCTTCTGGGACCCCTATAATTCGAATGTTGGTGCATTTAATGTTGTCCCAGAGGTCTCTGAGACTATCCTCAGTTCTTTTAATTCTTATTACTTTATTCTGCTCTGCAGTAGTTATTTCCACTATTTTATCTTCCAGGTCACTTATCTGTTCTTTTGCCTCATATTCTGCTATTGATCCCTTCTAGAGTATTTTTAATTTCATTTATTGTGTTGTTCATTGTTGCTTGTTTCCTCTTTAGTTCCTCTAGGTCCTTGTTAAACGTTTCCTGTATTTTCTCCATTCTATTTCCAAGATTTTGGATCATCTTTACTATCATTATTCTGAATTCTTTTTCAGGTAGACTGCCTATTTCCTCTTCATTTGTTAGGTCTGGTGTGTTTTTACCTTGCTCCTTCATCTGCTGTGTGTTTTTCTGTGTTCTCATTTTGCTTACCTTACTGTGTTTGGGGTCTTCTTTTCGCAGGCTGCAGGTTCGTAGTTCCTGTTGTTTTTGGTGTCTGTCCCCAGTGGCTAAGGTTGGTTCAGTGGGTTGTGTAGGCTTCCTGGTGGAGGGGACTAGTGCCTGTGTTCTGGTGGAGGAGGCTGGATCTTGTCTTTCTGGTGGGCAGGTCCACATCTGGTGGTGTGTTTTGGGGTGTCTGTGGCCTTATTATGATTTTAGGCAGCCTCTCTGCTAATGGATGGGGCTGTGTTCCTGTCTTGCTAGTTGTTTGGCATAGGGTGTCCAGCACTGTAGCTTGCTGGTCATTGAGTGAAGCTGGGTCTTGGTGTTGAGATGGAGATCTCTGGGAGATTTTCGCCGTTTGGTATTACGTGGAGCTGGGAGGTCTCTTGTGGACCACTGTCCTGAAGTTGGCTCTCCCACCTCAGAGACACAGCCCTGATGCCTGGCTGGAGCACCAAGAGCCTTTCATCCACATGGCTCAGAATAAAAGGGAGAAAAAATAGAAAGAAAGAAAGAGGATAAAATAAAATAAAATAAAATGAAGTAAGATAAAATAAAATAAAGTTATGAAAATAAAAAATAATTATTAAGAAAAAAAATTTTTCAAATAAAAAAAAAAAACAAAAACGGATGGACAGAACCCCATGACAAATGGTGAAAGCAAAGCTATACAGACAAAATCTCACACAGAAGCATACACATACACACTCAAAAAAGAGGAAAAGGGGAAAAAATATATCTTGCTCCCAAAGTCCACCTCCTCAATTTGGGATGATTTGTTGTCTATTCAGGTATTCCACAGATGCAGGGTACATCAAGTTGATTGTGGAGCTTTAATCCACTGCTTCTGAGGCTGCTGGGAGAAATTTCCCTTTCTCTTCTTTGTTCGCACAGCTCGTGGGGTTCAGATTTGGATTTGGACCTGCCTCTGCGTGTAGGTCGCCTGAGGGTGTCTGTTCTTCGCTCAGACAGGACGGGGTTAAAGGAGCAGCTGCTTCGGGGGCTCTGGCTCACTCAGGCCGGGGGGAGGGAGGGGTACGGATGCGGGGCAAGCCTGCGGTGGCAGAGGTCAGCGGGAAGTTTCACCAGCCTGAGGCGCACCGTGCGTTCTCCCCAGGAAGTTGTCCCTGGATCACGGGACCCTGGCAGTGGCGGGCTGCACAGGCTCCCGGGAGGGGAGGTGTGGACAGTGACCTGTGCTCACACACAGGTTTCTCAGTGGTGGCAGCAGCAGCCTTAGCGTCTCATGCCCGTCTCTGGGGTCCGCGCTGATAGCCGCGGCTCGCGCCCGTCTCTGGAGCTCCTTTAAGCAGTGCTCTTAATCCCCTCTCCTGGCGTACCAGGAAACAAAGAGGCAAGAAAAAGTCTCTTGCCTCTTTGGCAGATCCAGACTTTTTCCCAGACTCCCTCCTGGCTAGCTGTGGTGCACTAACCCCTTCAGGCTGTGTTCACGCCACCAACCCTGTGATCCGACTGAAGCCCGAGCCCCAGCTCCCAGCCGCCGCCCGTCCCGGCGGGAGAGCCGAGAAGCCTCTAGGGCTGGTGAGTGCTGGTCGGCACGGATCCTCTGTGCGGGAATCTCTCCGTTTTGCCCTCCGCACCCCTGTGGCTGCGCTCTCCTCTGCGGCTCCGAAGCTTCCCCCCTCCGCCACCCGCAGTCTCCGCCCACGAAGGGCCTTCCTAGTGTGTGGAAACCTTTCCTCCTTCACAGCTCCCTCCCACTGGTGCAGGTCCCGTCCCTATTCTTTTGTCTCTGTTTTTTCTTTTTTCTTTTGCCCTACCCAGGTATGTGGGGATTTTCTTGCCTTTTGGGTGGTCTGAGGTCTTCTGCCAGCGTTCAGTGGGTGTTCTATAGGAGCAGTTCCACGTGTAGATGTAATTCTGATGTATCTGTGGGGAGGAAGGTGATCTCTGTGTCTTACTCTTCCACCATCTTCTCCTCTCTCTTCTCCAGCATTTTTTATTTGTAGACTTTTTGATGTTGGCCATTCTGACCAGTGTGAGGTGATACCTCATTGTAGTTTTGATTTGCATTTCTCTAATAATTAGCGATGCTGAGCATCTTTTCACATGCCTGTTGGCCATCTGTATGTCTTTTTTGGAGAAATGCCTATTTAGGGCTTCTGCCCACGTTTTGATTGGGTTGTTTGTTTTTTTGTTATTGAGTTGCATGAGCAGTTTGTACATTTTGGATATTACCCCTTCTTGGTTGCATCATTTTCAAATATTTTCTCCCATTCTGTTGGTTGTCTTTTTGTTTATGGTTTCCTTGGCTGTGCAAAAGCTTATAAGTCTGATCAGGTCCCATTTGTTTTATATTATATTTCTACTGCTTTGGCAGACTGACCTAAGACAACATTGGCACAATTTATGTCAGAGAATGATTTGCCTATGTTCTCTTCTAGGAGTTTTATGGTGAAATGCCTTATATTTAAGTCTTTAATCCACTTTGAGTTTATTTTTGTGTATAGTGTGAGGGTATATTCTAAATTCATTGATTTACATGAAGCTGTCCAACTTTCCCAGTACCACTTGCTGAGGACACTATCTTTTCTGCATTGTATATTCTTACCTCCATTGTTGATGATTAATTGACCATAGGTGTATGGGTTTATTTCTGGGCTCTCTATTCCATTGATTCATATGTCTGTTTTTGTGCCAATACCTCACTGTCTTGATTACTGTAGCTTTGTAGTATTACAAAGTCTGAGAGTGTTATGCCTCCTGCTTTGTTCTTTTTCATCAGGATTGATTTGGCAATTCTGGGTTTTTTATGGTTCCATATAAATTTTAGGATTATTTGTTCTAGTTCTGTGAAAAATGTCATGGGTTATTTGATAGGGATCACATTAAATCTGTAGATTGTTTGGGTAATATGGCCACTTTAACAATGTTAATTCTTCCAATCCAAGAGCATGGGATATCTTTCCATTTCTTTGAATCATCTTTAGTTTCCTTTATTAATGTTTTATAGTTCTCAGCATATAAGTCTTTCACCTCCTTGGTCAGGTTTATTCCTAAGTATTT
Source organism: Eubalaena glacialis (assembly GCF_028564815.1). Classification (NCBI taxonomy): domain Eukaryota; kingdom Metazoa; phylum Chordata; class Mammalia; order Artiodactyla; family Balaenidae; genus Eubalaena; species Eubalaena glacialis. Next base: position 105,755,076 of record NC_083717.1, on the reverse strand, counting down.
TTTCTTTTTTTGGATGAGATTTTAAAGGGATTATTTTTCTACTTTCCCTTTCTGATATTTCACTGTTAGTGTAAAGAAATGCAACTGATTTCTGTATGTTAAACTTGTATCCTGCTATTTAACTTGCTGAATTCGTTTATCACTTCTAGTAGTTTTTGTGTGTAGTCTTTAGGGTCGTCTATATATATTATCATGTCATCTGCATATATTGACAATTTTTTCTCTTCCCTTCCAATTTTGATACCTTTTATTTCTTTTTATTGTCTGATTGCTATGGCTAGGACTTCCAGTTCTATACTGAATAGAAGTGGTGAGAGTGGGCATCCTTGTCTTGTTCCAGATTTTACTGAGAAGGTTTTCAGTTTTTTACCATTGAGTATTATGTTGACTGTGGGTTTGTCATAAATAGCTTTTATTATGTTGAGATATATTCCCTCTATACCCACTTTGGTAAGAGTTTTTATCATGAATGGATGTTGAATTTTATCAAATGCTTTTTCTGCATCTATTGAGATGGTCATGTGGTTTTTGTCTTTTCTTTTGTTGATGTGATGTATCACATTGATTGATTTGTGTATGTTAAACCATCCTTGTGACCCTGGGATGAATCCAGCTTGGTCTTGGTGTATGATCGTTTTTATGTGTTGTTGGATTTGGTTTGCTAATATTTTGTTAAGAAAATTTGCATCTATATTCATCAACGATTTTGGCCTCTAATTTTCTTTTTTGGTGGTATCTTTGTCTGGTGTTGGTATCAGGGTGATGGTGGCTTCATAGAATGACTTTGGGAGTGTTCCCTCCTCTTCAGTCTTTTGTAAGAGTTTGAGAAGGATCAGTACAAGTTCTTCTTTGCATGTTAGGCGAAATTCCCAGTGAAGCCATCTGGTCCTGGACTTCTGTTGGCAGGGAGTTGTTTTTTTTAAAAATTACAGATTTGTTACAGTTTTTTATTACAGAAATTTTTATTACAGATTCTAGTTATCAGTCTGTTCAAATTGTCTATTTCTTCTTGATTGAGTTTTGGTGGGCTATATGTTTCTAGAAAGTTGCCCATTTCTTCTAGGTTGTCCAATTTGTTGGCATATAATTGTTCATAGTACTCTGTTAGTTTTTTGTATTTCTGTGGTATCTCTTGTTATTTTCCTCTTTCATTTCTTATTTTGTTTATTTGGGTTCTCTTTCTTTTCTTCTTGGTGAGCCTGGCCAGAGGTTTGTCAATTTTGTTTACCCTTTCAAAGAACCAACTCTTGGTTTTATTGATTTTTTTCTATTTTTTAATCTCTATTTATTTCCTCTCTCATCTTTATTATTTCCTTCCTTCTGCTGACTTTAGGTTTTCTTCTTCTTTTTCTAATTCTTCCATTGGAGAGTTTTATATTCAAGTATTTTTAGACTGTAATACACTCTCAAGATGTTAATGATCAGAATATTCAGAGATAGTAAAAATTATGATTTTAAATGATGGAAAATTTCCAGGATTACCTTGCATCCAATTAATACCTAGGTAAAAGGACCATTGCCCATGTCAGTTATACCAAATAGAACAGTGACTTGGATATTAGGGAGTACTGTAAGTGTTTGCCATTACATCACCCTGCCTTTTTAGACCACCTTCAGACATCACATTAAATTATTTGCTTTTAACTTTCACCTAGCTCTTCTTATCAAAAGAGAATGGATGTAAGTCTGGACTAGATCAATAATTATATTCTCCAATACCATTTTCTAAAGCTACTTCTTGTCTGATTATGTTTTTCAGGGGGTCTGGTAAACCATCTCCTATTTAAACTGTGATACAGCAATTTAATTGGTTTCTTAATGGAACATACAGAGATAACTGAAAGACATTGATATTTACAGTCTCAAGTTAAGCTAGCATCTGTCTGACAAAGCATAATGGAAGAATAAACTACGCATCCATACAAGAGAATACTGAAGTTTTGTGCAGTAAAGGGTCTATCAACAAAGGCAATTTTTGAGGGGATTGAGTACTTAGATTGTGATTTCAATTCTGCAAAAGTGTTTTGAAATACCCTCTGTGCTATGGCTACAGGATTTATTGAGTACAGGAGATACAACTAGTAACCAGTTACAAGTCTGAGCCTATGACACTGATATGACTCAACTAGAAGTGATGTCAGATGTAATGTCTTACCACTTCCTGTGGCATTTAAGGAATAAAAATGGTTTGTTAAACCTTTAAGGAAACAATGGAAGGACCAGCAATGTTCACCATATGGTTGATTCTATATGATCTGAGCAGGCTCAATGCTTAACTTAGTTTCATCTTCATCTGATCTGAATTACCTGAGTGACCAGACGTCATCTCTTCTAACACCCTCATTTTAAAGAGTGGGAAAGAAGAAATAAGGTTAACTTGTTAAAGTAACCTATTTCTGCCTTTAATGAACTGAACCTTAGATCAAGGTTTCCTGATTTCTAGCCCATTTCTCTACACTGGATAAAATTGCTCCCAGCTCCACTTTTCACCACATCTGTTATGGGTTGAATTGTGTCCCCGTAATTTTGAATTCCTAACTCCCTGTACCTATGAATGTGACCTTATTTGGGAATAGAGTCATTGAAGATGTAATTACTTAAGATGAGATCATACTAATATAGGGTGGATCCTTAACCATATGACTGGTATCCTTATAAGAAGAAGGAAAGTTGGACATAAACATAGAGGGAAGATAGCCATATGAAGACAGGGGCAGAGATTAGAGTTATGCTGCTGCAAGCCAAGGAACACCTGAGGCTCCTAGTAGCTGGACCAGGAAAGGAAGTTTTAGAAGGAGCATGGCCCTGCCAACACCTTGATACTAGGTTTCTAGCCTCCAGAATGGCAAGAGAGTTAATTTCTGTTGTTTTAAGTGTGTGGCGCTTTGTTACAGCAGCCCTAGGAAACTAATACAACATGTAAAAATTAATTTTGTGGCCTTGTATGAATGTGCCATGTTTATGCCAGAGCTAGTAGCCAGATTTCAGCACTATAGACAGCAGGTAATTTGGAATTAGTGTTGGGTTTAGTTGGTTGAACCAGAAGGTCTGGTTCTTTTAATAAACTGTGCCTCTGAAATCTTCATCTTAGAAATTTTTAGCCTCTTAATAATGTTAATACATACTTTTAAGTGCTTATATAATGAATTCTATTGGATTACAATAAAATGTGGACACAGCTTGGTGGGTATACATATTGGCTCAATGTTTGAAAAGGTCTGATTACTCCAGATTGCCTAATAGTCATGCATTTCACTATTGTTCACACTCTGAGATCTGCCAACGAGGAAGTACTCTTATCATGACTCTTGTCGGAGTTAAGTCTCCACTTCTATTTTTATTTATTTATTTATCTATCTATTTATTTATTTATTTTTAATCAGTCATCAATTTTATACACATCAGTGTATACATGTCAATCCCAATTGCCCAATTCAGCACACCACCATCCCCACCCCACTGTGGTTTTCCCCCCTTGGTGTCCATACGTTTGTTCTCTACATCTGTGTCTCAACTTCTGCCCTGCAAACAGGTTCATCTGTACCATTTTTCTAGGTTCCACATACGTGTTAATATACGATATTTGTTTTTCTCTTTCTGACTTACTTCACTCTGTATGACAATCTCTAGATCCATCCACGTCTCAACAAATGACTCAATTTCGTTCCTTTTTATGGCTGAGTAATATTCCATTGTATATATGTACCACACCTTCTTTATCCATTCATCTGTCGATGGGCATTTAGGTTGCTTCCATGACCTGGCTATTGTAAATAGTGCTGCATTGAACATTGGGGTGCATGTGTCTTTTTGAATTACAGTTTTCTCTGGGTATATGCCCAGTAGTGGGATTGCTGGGTGATATGGTAATTCTATTTTTAGTTTTTTAAGGAACCTCCATACTGTTCTCCATAGTGGCTGTATCAATTTACATTCCCACCAACAGCGCAAGAGGGTTCCCTTTTCTCCACACCCTCTCCAGCATTTGTTGTTTGTAGATTTCCTGATGATGCCCACTCTAACTGGTGTGAGGTGATACCTCATTGTAGTTTTGATTTGCATTTCTCTAATAATTAGTGGTGTTGAGCAGCTTTTCATGTGCTTCTTGGCCATCTGTATGGCTTCTTTGGAGAAATGTCTATTTAGGTCTTCTGCCCATTTTTGGATTGGGGTGTTTGTTTCTTTAATATTAAGCTGAATGAGCTGTTTATATATTTTGGAGATTAATCCTTTCTCCGTTGATTCATTTGCAAATATTTTCTCCCATTCTGAGGGTTGTCTTTTCGTCTTGTTTATGGTTTCCTTTGCTGTGCACAAGCTATGAAGTTTCATTAGGTCCCATTTGTTTATTTTTGTTTTTATTTTCATTACTCTAGGAGGTGGATCAAAAAAGATCTTGCTGTGATTTATGTCAAAGAGTGTTCTTCCTATATTTTCCTCTAAGAGTTTTATAGTGTCTGGTCTTACATTTAGGTCTCGAATCCATTTTGAGTCTATTTTTGTGTATGGTGTTAGGGAGTATTCTAATTTCATTCTTTTACATGTAGCTGTCCAGTTTTCCCAGCACCACTTATTGAAGAGACTGTCTTTTCTCCATTGTATATCTTTGCCTCCTTTGTCATAGATTAGTTGACCATAGGTGCGTGGGTTTATCTCTGGGCTTTCTATCTTGTTCCATTGATCTATGTTTCTGTTTTTGTGCCAGTACCATATTGTCTTGATTACTGTAGCTTTGTAGTATAGTCTGAAGTCAGGGAGTCTGATTCCTCCAGCTCCGTTTTTTTCCCTCAAGACTGCTTTGGCTATTCGGGGTCTTTTGTGTCTCCATACAAATTTTAAGATGATTTGTTCCAGTTCCGTAAAAAATGCCATTGGTAATTTGATAGGGATTCCATTGAATCTGTAGATTGCTTTGGGTAGTATAGTCATTTTCACAATATTGATTCTTCCAATCCAAGAACATGGTATATCTCTCCATCTGTTGGTATCATCTTTAATTTCTTTCATCAGTGTCTTATAGTTTTCTGCATACAGGTCTTTTGTCTCCCTAGGTAGGTTTATTCCTAGGTATTTTATTCTTTTTCTTGCAATGGTAAATGGGAGTGTTTCCATAATTTCTCTTTCCGATTTTTCATCATTAGTGTATAGGAATGCAAGAGATTTCTGTGCATTAATTTTGTATCCTGCTACTGTACCAAATTCATTGATTAGCTCTAATAGTTTTCTGGTGGCATCTTTAGGATTCTCTCTGTATAGTATCATGTCATCTGCAAACAGTGACAGTTTTACTTCTTCTTTTCCAGTTTGTATTCCTTTTATTTCTTTTTCTTCTCTGATTGCTGTGGCTAGGACTTCCAAAACTATGTTGAATAATAGTGGTGCGAGTGGACATCCTTGTCTCGTTCCTGATCTTAGAGGAAATGCTTTCAGTTTTTCACCATTGAGAATGATGTTTGCTGTGGGTTTGTCATATATGGCCTTTATTATGTTGAGGTAGGTTCCCTCTATGCCCACTTTCTGCAGAGCTTTTATCATAAATGGGTATTGAATTTTGTCAAAAGCTTTTTCTGCATCTATTGAGATGATCATATGGTTTTTATTCTTCAATTTATTAATATGGTGTATCACATTGATTGATTTGCGTATATTGAAGAATCCTTGCATCCCTGGGATAAATCCCACTTGACTGTGGTGTATGATCCTTTAATGTGTTGTTGGATTCTGTTTGCTAGTATTTTGTTGAGGATTTTTGCATCTATATTCATCAGTGATATTGGTCTGTAATTTTCTTTTTTTGTAGTATCTTTGTCTGGTTTTGGTATCAGGGTGATGGTGGCCTCATAGAATGAGTTTGGGAGTGCTCCTTCCTCTGCAATTTTTGGAAGAGTTTGAGAAGGATGGGTGTTAGCTCTTCTCTAAATGTTTGATAGAATTCACCTGTGAAGCCATCTGAACCTGGACTTTTGTTTGTTGGAAGATTTTTAGTCACAGTTTCAATTTCAATACTTGTGATTGGTCTGTTCATATTTTCTGTTTCTTCTTGGTTCAGTCTTGGAAGATTATACCTTTCTAAGAATTTGTCCATTTCTTCCAGGTTGTCCATTTTATTGGTATAGAGTTGCTTGTAGTAGTCTCTTAGGATGCTTTGTATTTCTGTGGTGTCTGTTGTAACTTCTTTTTTATTTCTAATTTTATTGATTTGAGTCCTCTCCCTCTTTTTCTTGATGAGTCTGGCTAATGGAATATCAATTTTGTTTACCTTCTCAAAGAACCAGCTTTTAGTTTTATTGATCTTTGCTATTGTTTTCTTTGTTTCTATTTCATTTATTTCTGCTCTGATCTTTATGATTTCTTTCCTTCTGCTAATTTTGTGTTTTGTTTGTTCTTCTTTCTCTAGTTTCTTTAGGTGTAAGGTTAGATTGTTTACTTGAGATTTTTCTTGTTTCTTTAGGTAGGTTGTATAGCTATAAACTTCCCTCTTAGAACTGCTTTTGCTGCATCCCATAGGTTTTTGGATTGTCGTGTTTTCATTGTCATTTGTCTCTAGGTATTTTTTGATTTCCTGTTTGATTTCTTCATTGATCTCTTGGTTATTTAGTAACGTATTGTTTAGCCTCCATGTGTTTGTGTTTTTTACGTTTTTTTCCCCTGTAATTCATTTCTAATCTCATAGCGTTGCGGTCAGAAAAGATGCTTGATATAATTTCAATTTTCTTAAATTTACTGAGGCTTGATTTGTGACCCAAGATGTGATCTATCCTGGAGAATGTTCTGTGCGCACTTGAGAAGAAAGTGTAATCTGCTGTTTTTGGATGGAAAGTCTTATAAATACCAATTAAATCTATCTGGTCTATTGTGTCATTTAAAGCTTCTGTTTCCTTATTTCATTTTGGATGATCTGTCCATTGGTGCAAGTGAGGTGTTAATGTCCCCCACTATTATTGTGTTACTGTCGATGTCCTCTTTTATAGCTGTTAGCAGTTGCCTTATGTATTGAGGTGCTCCTATGTTGGGTGCATATATATTTATAATTGTTATATCTTCTTCTTGGATTGATCCCTTGATCATTATGTAGTGTCCTTCCTTGTCTTTTGTAACATTCTTTATTTTAAAGTCTATTTTATCTGATATGAGTATAGCTACTCCAGCTTTCTTTTGATTTCCATTTGCATGGAATATCTTTTTCCATCCCCCTCACTTTCAGTCTGTATGTGTCCCGAGGTCTGAAGTGGGTCTCTTGTAGACAGCATATATATGGGTCTTGTTTTTGTATCCATTCAGCAAGGCTGTGTCTTTTGGTTGGAGCATTTAATCCATTCATGTTTAAGGTAATTATTGATATCTATGTTCCTATGACCATTTGCTTAATTGTTTTGCGTTTGTTTTTGTAGGTCCTTTTCTTCTCTTGTGTTTCCCACTTAGAGAAGTTCCTTTAGCATTTGTTGTAGAGCTGGTTTGGTGGTGCTGAATTCTCTTAGCTTTTGCTTGTCTGTAAAGCTTTTGATTTCTCCGTGAAATCTAAATAAGATCCTTGCTGGGTAGAGTAATCTTGGTTGTATGTTCTTCCCTTTCATCACTTTAAGTATATCATGCCACTCCCTTCTGGCTTGTAGAGTTTCTGCTGAGAAATCAGCTGTTAACCTTATGGGAGTTCCCTTGTATGTTATTTGTCATTTTTCCCTTGCTGCTTTCAGTAAGTTTTCTTTGTCTTTAATTTTTGCCAATTTGATTACTATGTGTCTCGGCGTGTTTCTCCTTGGGTTTATCCTGTATGGGACTCTCTGCGCTTTCTGGACTTGGGTGGCTATTTGCTATTTGTTAGGGAAGTTTTCAACTATAATCTTTTCAAATATTTTCTCTGGTCCTTTCTTTCTCTCTTCTCCTTCTGGGACCCCTATAATGCGAATGTTGTTGTGTTTAATGTTGGTCCCAGAGGTCTCTTAGGCTGTCTTCATTTCTTTTCATTCTTTTTTCTTTATTCTGTTCCGCAGCAGTGAATTCCACCATTCTGTCTTCCAGGTCACTTATCCATTCTTCTGCCTCAGTTATTCTGCTATTGATTCCTTCTAGTGTAGTTTTCATTTCAGTTATTGTATTGGTCATCTCTGTTTGTTTGTTCTTTAATTCTTCTAGGTCTTTGTTAATCATTTCTTGCATCTTCTCGATCTTTGCCTCCATTCTTATTCCGAGGTCCTGGATCATCTTCACTATCATTATTCTGAATTCTTTTTCTGGAAGGTTGCCTATCTCCACTTCATTTAGTTGTTTTTCTGGAGTTTTATCTTGTTCCTTCATCTGGTATATAGCCCTCTGCCTTTTCATCTTGTCTGTCTTTCTGTGAATGTGGTTTTTGTTCCACAGGCTGCAGGATTGTAGTTTTTCTTGCTTCTGTCTGCCCTCTGGTGGTTGAGGCTATCAAAGAGACTTGATGGGAGGCTCTGGTGGTGGGTAGAGCTGACTGTTGCTGTGGTGGTCAGAGTTCAGTAAAACTTTAATCCACTTGACTGTTGATGGGTGGTGCTGGGTTCCCTCCCTGTTGGTTGTTTTGCCTGAGGTAACCCAACACTGCAGCCTACCTGGGCTCTTTGGTGGGGCTAATGACAGACTCTGGGAGGGCTGATGCCAAGGAGTACTTCCCAGAACTTCTGCTGCCAGTGTCTTTGTACCCACGGTGAAACAGAGCCACCCCCCGCCTCTGCAGGAGACCTTCCAACACTAGCAGGTAGGTCTGGTTCAGTCTCTCCCGGGGTCACTGCTCCTTCCCCTGGGTCCTGATGCACACACTATTTTGTGTGTGCCCTCCAAGAGCAGAGTCTCTGTTTCCCCCAGTCCTGTCAAAGTCCTGCAATCAATTCCCACTAGGCTTCAAAGTCTGATTCTGTATGAATTCCTCCTCCCGTTGCCGGACCCCCAGGTTGGGAAGCCTGACATGGGGCTCAGAACCTTCAGTGCAGTGGGTGGACTTCTGTGGTATAAGTGTTCTCCAGTCTGTGATTCACCCACTCACCAGTTATGGGATTTGATTTTACTTTGATTGTGCCCCTCCTACCGTCTCATTGTGGCTTCTCCTTTGTCTTTGGATGTGGGGTATCTTTTTTGGTGAGTTCCAGTGTCTTCCTGTCAATGATTGTCCAGCAGCTAGTTGTGATTCTGGTGTTCTCGTAAGAGGGAGTGAGAGCATGTCCTTCTACTCTGCCATCTTGGTTCCTCTCTCCACTTCTATTTTAATAGCAATATAACAAAATGATTATAAAAGGTGTACCTTTGTATGACTGGCCAGGTGGACTCCAATGTAGTGAAGCCAACTGCAGTTTAACCCAGTTTATCTAATGAGTTGCCTCCCATGCTTCTGTGTTCACAGTAGAGTGGGGAATAGCACAGACATTGCCTTCCCTGTAAGTATATGACTTAACCTGGGAAGTAGGTTCATCATTAGAATAATTTCTGTTTAATTACAGTGGTGATGAATGCTATGAGGATAAGTACAAGTTGGGGTGGGGGGTTACATATAACCTGAGTTGGTTGGGGGAGAAAGACAGTCAGAAAGGCATCTGAGGAACTGACACAAACTCTGTTTCTGAAGAATGAGTAGGAGGCTCACAGCGCTCATCCCATCCACCAGTAAATCCTGTGAGCTCTCCTTCAAACAATAGCTTTAATCCAGTTATTTTGTTGCCAGTATTGCTAATACTGTGAGGGGCATTCCAATACCACCACCTCAGCACATGGACTATTTTAATGTGCTCCTAACTGTCTCTTGCTTCCATCCTCATCCCCTTACACTCTGACTCTGGCTGTGTGGTAAGAATATTCTTTAAAACTATGATTCAGATCATGTCAGTCATCTCTCCAACAACTCCTATGATTTCCCAGCTGGAGTAAAATCCAGAACGCTTTATGGTGGCTGATGGTCGATAAGCCACCTTTCTGACCCTGTCGCCTACTGCCCTCTGCCCCCGCCTCACTCTGCTTCAGCCACACTGGCCTCCTTGCTGTAGCTCAATAGCCACTGAGAGGTTTGATTTTGCTGGGTTTTTTTTTGCCTGGAATGCTCTTACGAAGACAGCTGATTGGCTCACTCTTGCATTTCATGTATCTGTCATTTGTGACCTTTTTAGAAGGTCTGCCCTGGTCATTCAGTAAAAAATGACAACTTCCTCCTTTCCCTCAGTCATTCCCTGCCCCTCTTACCTTGTCTTATTTTCTTCTATAGAATTTAGCACCATCTGATAAACTTTCACTTTGTTGCATGATGAAAGGAGGTGGTAGGATAGGGGTGACTGTGATGATACTGTCCATGCAGTCGTACAATGCGGAAAGGAACTTCACTTGTTGAAGGAGTTGAAAGGCCACTGTGAAGGGAGAGCACTGAGCCAAGGGCAAATGGCAAAGGAAAAGGAGGGGCAGACAGGACCAAATCAGGTGGGCTACAGAGGGCAGATTAGGATGAGGGCCCAAAGCCTAAGAGAAACGGGTAGCCACTGAAAATTTTAAATGGGGGACTGATGATACATGTACATACTACAAAGACCATTGTTGATGGTATGTAGAGAGTGTTTGGGAAATGACAAGTTTGGAGCAGCCCATTACAGTGACCTGGATGGAAGGTCATGTGTCTTAGATCATAATGTGGGCATGGGGGTGTAGAGGCAGCGGGATGGTGGACAAGGTAGGAGACATTTGGGGAAACTATCAAGACTTCCTCTAAGGGAACAAGGGTGGTAGGCTGGCTCTTGCTGAGCCTGGGATCTTGAGACAGAGTAGGTTTATGGGCATTGACACTAGGGGCTGGAAGAACAGACCATGAATTCTATTTTATTGATAGATACATTGTCTTTATACCAGAACTCTTCTCACAGCCAGACCCATTTATCTAATCACTTTGTTAACATTTCTACTCACATATTTATAGGCAGCTCAAAGCTTAGCATGTAGCCTGGACATGGTGTTTGAACTTGTGGAAAAGATCTTCTAAGGAGAAGTGTGAGAAGTAAACACATGAGAGCCTGGGACTGACCCCTGACACATTCTAACTTGTAACAGAAATCAGGTGGAAAAGAAAAATCCCCAGAAGATGACTCTTCTCTCCTTGGAGATTCAGTCTGGTCAGGTTTTGACAGATGAAGAAACAGATGCCAAGAGCAGGGAGGCAACTTGCCTGATCTCATGGGTAGTTGGGCAGTGAGATTAAGCAGTTTTTCTGGATTGGGGTAGGGTAGTAAGTAAATAAGTCAAAATAAGTGGTTTTTGAACTTTTAGCAGAGTGTTTATATCTTATTACTACTACCTCCTTGGACAAAGGGTCTTGGATATGTCCCTAGCTTCTTCTATGTGAAATCTATGTCCACCCCCATTTAGAAGTATCTAAAAAAGGTATTTCCATTTATCTCTTTTTCAGAAACCTCCCCTCCCTATCCTTGTGACATTAAAAAATTACTAAGAGTTATTAGACTCTTTTAATTTTTAAATTCATCCTCCCTCCCTCTCTCTCTCTGTCTCTGTCTCCCTGATTTCTCCTTTTCTTAGATAGGGATGTATATTTGTGTGTCTGCAACTCTTAACACTGTCAATATACAATAAATTGTTGATAGACATGTATTTAAATAGAATATGCAGAATGTGACAAAAGTGCATTTTTTTTCTTTTTTTTTTAAAGTATTTATTTATTTTTGGCTGTGTTGGGTCTTCGTTTCTGTGCGAGGGCTCTCTCTAGTTGCGGCGAGCGGGGGCCACTCTTCATCGCGGTGCGCGGGCCTCTCACTGTTGCGGCCTCTTGTTGCGGGGCACAGGCTCCAGACACGCAGGCTCAGCAGTTGTAGCTCACAGGCCTAGTTGCTCTGCGGCATGTGGGATCTTCCCAGACCAGGGCTCGAACCCGTGTCCCCTGCATTGGCAGGCAGATTCTCAACCACTGTGCCACCAGGGAAGCCCAAAAGTGCATTTTTAAAAGTTTAATCCTACAGACTTTTCAGTATGTTCTAAGGGGAGCTGTAATTCTCACTGTTCTGGATAAAGAATAGATTCAGATCATTAGCATTCTTCTCCTCACAGTAGGAGAAAGTTTTGCAATAAGTTATGCTCATCAGAGCTCCCATAGACCCTTAAGAATAAGGCTCGCTGAGCCATTGAAAGCTGCTTCTACCAACTTTATAAGGGACATAGGAACTAGTTAAGACAAACTGCTAACCATGAATGTAGATCCTATAAGGGACCCAGCAGATCAATGTTAGTAGAGTCCCTAAATCTCCTCAAAAGAACCTTGTTATCTCTCTTCTTTAGAGTTACCACAGAATTATAAGTTAGTACTTCAGTGCCCTTTACAAAGAGTTTACGTTCCTTGATCTTCCCCACAAAAAACATTTTAATCAAAATGTACTTGAGCTCCAATCGCTTGGTGAAAAATAGGTCACTGCTAGTCATGTTTAGCATTCTTCTTTCTTCCCCTTTGGGATAGAATCTGCCTGCAGACTATTTTTCACACAGAATAAGGATTAGTGCTCCTTTATCAATGTTGTCCATATTCCCACTCAGTATACTTTATTATCACTGCTAGAAGGTGCTCCTCAAAGACTGAGGTATAGAGCTGTTAAAAAAAAAAAAAAAATCAAGCTCCCCAAAGCCAGGGAAAATTGAAATGTCACTGTTTACAAGGAGTTTTAGGAGGGAGACTAAGCATTTACTTCAATACAGACTATCCATTCTAGGGCCTAGTTGAGAAACTTTCAAAATCAATTTTAAGTCTTTTCTTTATAGTTTTCACATCCCCTCTATATCATCCTTTTTTTTTCTTTTTCTTTTTTATGAAATTGCCTTGGCCAGGCAACTCAGGCCGGGGCGGGGTGGGCCTGGGGAGGGCTGGAGGGAGGCTGGTGGTTGATTTGTTGTCCCTCCTGCTCCTGCAGCCCAGCACACCAGCCCAGTTGCCAGCCTCGACGCCTGCCCCAGATGCATTGAGCCTGCCTGCTGTTTGGCAGACATTTCCCTTTATTTGTGTGTCTTGTGCTGCTCTAATAACCCTCCTCAAGGCCAAATTAGATTTATATGGAAGGGGGGAAGTCAGCTAGAGGCTTCAGAATGACTATGCTAATTAGAAACCAAAATATAAACAACAACTCCACATGGATGTATTAAATAGTCCAGCATTCTCCACAGCAAATCAAATTAAGTGAAATCCCATTATCTGCTCAGGGCTTCTGCATGTTTTTCTGACCACCTGCTTTTGTGTTTGAACAGAACAAGCGTACGAATATATTTCATTCGAGGTCTGGTTCTAAACTACAACCTCTTTCACCCTTATCCCAAATTACAATGCTACCAAGTCATTATTAACAATTAAACTAAACTCATTTTTTTTTAATCCACTGTAAGTTTATGTATCACCCTGTAAAGATTTTAGGTTTCAATGCAGCCTCAAATATTTCATTTATTTTCACCAGCTTGGCTTCAGTGTAAACTGCATATCTAATATCTGCTACAGGAAATGAATGTACGATCCCTTAATCTCTAACCTTGTGCAGTCAGGCTCATTCTGCAAGGGAATGTAAAACAAAAGTAGCCTGTCTCCTTCTTTAAAATGAACAAGTACTAGTCCTCAGGAAGCTCTTAGGAGCTTAGTATTACAGGTGGCAAAGCAGGTGGGAAGAGTAGTCACTTTTGCAGCTAAAAGCTGCTGAGCTAGTGATGGGGGGAGGCACTGGGAATGAGAGATTTTCTCAGAGGCTGGGGAAAGAGAAGGCAGGTCTCTGTTAGTCATCTTAAGCACTTTTTATGCACAAGGCAACCTTAAAAGGCAGGTACACCAAAGCTGCATGGAGTGGAGAATCATGGCTCCTTTCTTTCAACTTTTTATGTAAATAAGTTTTCCACTACTCATAGCTTTCGTTAGCACTATGTGATAAGTGTGCTAATGATACCATAGTGAGCATGCTACAAGTCCTTGAGGGAGAAGTAGGATGCTTCAGGAAGACAAGGCCCCAAGAAAACCGGCAGGACTAAGAGACTGGAATGTCAAGGCAGCCAGAACAGCTGTAGTGCTCATTTGGTTGAGTTCTTGGAGGAGGAATCATGAAAGTACATTTTCCACCTGACTCCTGGGCCAGGTTCATCATGGTCTTGTCAACTCCTTTCCTGCTCACTGTGAGAACCCTCAATTCCTTTTTCTTTCTTTTGAAAAGAAGTCATACCCCAAATTTACAAGTCAGAGGCAAACTAATCTATTGTAACCAGAAAAGAATCAAAGAATTGTGGTAAAGAAAGTAGTGGAGAGGGCAAGCACCCTGGCAGCAGACAAGAATTCTGGTCCTCAGGATTAAGTAATGATGGACACCCCTTCACAACAGAACATATATACTACCCTTTTAGGTTTTTCTTGATTACCCTTTTCTCAGGACTGTTTCTTCTTAAGTAAATGTTAAGCCTACTGCTTCTTCTGGGGAGGGCTAAGAAGAGTGACTAGAGAAAAGGAATTTCAGATTACAGCACGATTCACATTATTTAGGGAAAATAAGGGTCTCTGAGAACTACTCATTCACCTGTCATCTACTATTCCAGTGAAGGTCTTAGCATTAATCTTCTTTTGTGGTTTCTTATGACAAAGACTCTCCCATTGATCAAAATTTAGTCAGGTTCCTCTGAGCCATCTTTTTGATTAGCTCTTGGCCTTCCCAGCCTGACTGTAGCAAGAATCCCACTAAGTTAGTTTAGAGAGAATCCTGTCACCCTCGATATCTGGTCACCCTCATACCTGATCAAATTCCTCATTCCCTACCATCCCCCAGGTGATATCTGATCACCTGGCCTGCCTTCAGCAAGAATCCTGTTAAGTCAGTTTAGCAAGAATCCCCTACCCTTGCTTTCTCCTCTTGGTAACTTTCCATCCATTGTACCCTACACCCCAGCCCCCATGGCCATAAATCCCCAGTTATCTTTACGGTATTCTGAATTGTGTCCCATCTCTCTCTCCCATGGCAACCGTCTTGACACCTGTTGCAAGAGTCCTGAATAAAGTCTTCCTTACCATTTTAAGTATCAGAATAATTTTTGCCTTTAATGCTTGACAGGAGTAAAGAGGTGCCCTTTTCTAATAAAAAGCAGTTGAATAAATGAAACATCTGTTCCACATCTTGCTTAAACCAAATTCTCTGTGGGGTGTGTGTGTGTGTGTGTAATATATGTATATATACCTATATATATCAGACACACACATATGTATATTAGAAGATTTCTAAAAGAATGTCAAAAGAAATAATGTTAAATACTCTTTATTATCTATTACTACCTTCAGGGTAAAAATTCTGATTTGTTAGCAAGGGTAGAAAATCTTCTTGTTTAGGCCTTTTCCTCCAAGCCCCTTACTTTCCACCCAGCTGTTCCTCTATCTATGTCAACTTTCATCTAAAGATCCAAGGCATGCAAACAGGCTGTATTTAAAAAGTCTCTAGATACGTGCCACCCAACATGGGAACCACTAGTCAAAAATGGCTATTTACATTTAAATTAATTAAAATTAAGTAAAGTTAAAACTGCCTCAGTCACAGTAGCCACATTTCCAGTGTTCAGTATCCACCTGTGGCTAGTGGCTACCATATCTGACAGCACAGATAGAGAGGATTTCCGTTATCCATCATTATTAGAAAATTCTATAGAATAGCACTGATCTATATAATTCAGACTTGCCAGAACAAAACGTATAGACAGTTCTCATAGCCAGGCTTACAGTAGCATACAGTGTGGAGAATTGTTCAATATTTCACCAACTTTTACTCATTTATTCATTTTTAAGGCTTGTTGTATGGCACACTCTGTGAATCTTTTCTTGGTTCTCCCAGCACAAGTTAATCAACGTCTGTTTCTGTTGCTTTTACAGTTTGTTTGTTTTTTTTTTGGTTTTCTGTCTGTAAATCTGAAACCTAAGAAGCAGAGTCCATTTCTAAATCTACAGGAATAAGCAGATGGAGTGAAGGGTCTTGTCTCCATAGCATGAGTGCAAAGTGTCTTGTGAGTTTGGGAAAGCTGAACCTTTAGATAAGGTACAAATCCTTGGCTCTTTCACTTATTATCTGATGTCATAGATATTGGCAAAATTACGTATCTCCATTTTACAGATACTGAAACTGAGGCTTAGGAGTTAAAAATACCTGCCTTAGGGTCCTTAGGGTTGCTGTGAGCATTGGTTTAATAAATCACTTAGCACTGTGCTTGGCACATAAGTACATAATGTTGGGTATCATTTAATCTAAGTTTTGCATCCTTAATTGTAAAAAAGGTTTTATTGGGATATTGGGAAGGAGATCAAATTAATATTTTATACAAAATACTTTTAAAAACATTATTTTGATGTTCAAAACAAGATAAGAATTTATTAGTAATGGAAAAAGGGAGGTATATTTCTAGCTTGAACTTAAATCAGGCTTTGTTTTAAGACTTGTATCCAAGTTGGATACAAAGGATGATACTTTGTGGTCAGAAGGATTTGTGTTAAAAAAAAAAATCAAGAGGAATATATCAAAATTATCCTTTAAGCTTTAGAAAGGAGGCAACGGTAATATCCTCAACATATTAGACACATAGTCATTGAATAAAGTCTCAGTGATGCAATAGATGTTCCTTCTTTCAATTTTATCAGTTTGCAAAATTCATGAGGTTAATAAGTATTAAAAATCTCATTACTGTATCAGATAGGGATGTGGCTCGAGGGTGTAATAAACTAGTTCTATTGTTGAAACTCCATCAAAAAGCAAGACTGAACTTACCCAGCACTATAAAAATCTCTATATCTCTCTGCATGCAACTCTATCTAATGGAAAATATTACATATGGGGTTTCTGAAAGCTCACAATTCAAATCCTGAAGCTCACTGACTTCGCATATAAAGTTACAGCAGGTGGCTATTACAGTTTGAAAGAGATTCACTGTCAGCAAATGCTATTGGTCTAGATCTTGATATACTGGGCAGTTATATCAATAGCCATATTTTGCTTTTTTTTTTTTTAAATCTTGTATAACTTTGCTGAAGCAATATTAGTTCCAAGTACTTTGCACAGTAGGTGTAACTGTTACCCCTCCTTCCTGTAGAGGTTATAAGTCAATATTGATAGGGTTTAATAGCCGCCTACTCCTTTTCAGGACAAAGTGAAGAAGTTTCACTAACATTCACCTATATTGACTCTACTTACTTCCTGTACTACTAACAACCCTCCCAGCTCAGCCTGGGAGCCTACAGCACCCCCAGTGAGCTGTCATCTACACTATTGCCTTCTCAAATGTCACTCTGTTTTAATAGATAACTTAATATAAGTTACCTAGAGATTGATGTGGGAGCCCTACTTATAAGGCGACTGAATGGGGGAAAATCCTACATAGAAATTTAAGCTAAATACTTTGATAGTATATGAGCTATTTGTTCCTCTCTCAAGTTATTCCAAGTACATCAGGCAGAGAAGGTGGGTTTGCAAGATATATTGCTTTCCTACCCATGTCTTTTTGCCTCCTAAAGAACTCCTAATTTTCAGGGAGCAGCTAGGGTTCCATCTATGATCTCATGGAGGTTAAGCTCTTATCCCCACTGATAAATCACGATTTGTCTAAACCACTCATGGATATCTATTTTCTCATATTGATGTAAGTATGAGGAAGGGCAGGGAACAATGACTCAGTTTTGGCAAATGAACTGTAGGGGAACATTTTCATTTTTATTCAGAAAGGCTCAACAAAGCCTTGGGAGGGACAGGCTTTTGCTCCTTCCTCATCATTTCTGCCTAGAAGTCAAATGAGATGCATGGAGGTCATCTTGCTATCACACATTGAAAAGCTTGTGGACAAAAATCCAACATTTTAAAGATGGAGGAATAAAGAGTCTGGGCCCATGACATCAATATTGAGTTTACAATTCTTACTATGTGAGAAAAATAAACCTACGTTTTAAAAGTACCTCTAAGCTGGGTTTTCTTGTAGCAGGAAACATTCCTAGGTAGTACAGTAGCTGATAGGCATTAGCATTCTCAGGCCACATCTTATTCTCCGTGGCCAGAGCAGTATTTTTTAGAACTAGTGTTTTCCACCGTGGCTGGGTATCATTAGACAGCAGTCAAACTTTGTCTAAATCATCATATTAGTCAGCTCAGGCTGCCGTTGTAAATTATCATAGACTGTGTTGCTTAAACAACAGAGATTTATTTTCTCACGTTTCTGAAGGCTGGAAGTCTGAGATCAGTGTGTCAGTGTGGTTGGGTGCTCTTCCTGGCTTACAGATGGCCACCTTCTTGCTCCTCATATGTCACAGAGAGAGCTTTGGTACCACTTCCTTTCTTTTTTAAGGGCACTAATCCCTCCATGAGGACCCCAACTGCTATGACCTCATCTAAACATAATTATCTCCCAAAGGTCTCATCTCCAAATACCATCACATTGGAGGTTAGGGCTTCAACACATGTGTTTGGAGGGGGGCACACTTCAATCCACAGCAATAGGCATCTACACTATTTTTACTACTCAGCTCTCAAAGGACCTTGTATTCATGAGGTATATGGGAAGACTTATATATACATCATTTAAATGGTGAGGCTATTCCCTGTGCTGGCTTCACAGGCTTGTTGGGGCTTATATGATAAGAGGGAACCTGCTCATGTTTATCAGGTTTGTTCTCATTTAGTGCATCATCGTACTATGTTGCTTCCTTATGAAGGTCAGTCACCCATCTTTTCTTCCTGGCCTCCTACATTGTCCACTGGGTTCCTTCCTGTTTAGACAGGATTTATTGTCTCTGCTGGGAAAGATGAAGAACTTACTAAATTTACCCAACCTCTTATCTCTTCTACCAAATCTGTTAGTTATAATTTATTTTTAAATCAAGCTTTGACATTTACAGTCTTTT
The DNA here is from genome assembly GCF_028564815.1 of Eubalaena glacialis. Classification (NCBI taxonomy): domain Eukaryota; kingdom Metazoa; phylum Chordata; class Mammalia; order Artiodactyla; family Balaenidae; genus Eubalaena; species Eubalaena glacialis. Next base: position 105,736,205 of record NC_083717.1, on the reverse strand, counting down.
ATGTAACTATAATTAAGTCTTCCATGCCCTGGTTTATAGATTCCACCCATAGATAATGAATGGCATTTACCATATTATGTAAATGTTCTTTTAAAACAAATTATTATGAATGGATTCTTTCTGAAGTAGACAGTCCTAGATTATTGAAACATTGCTGTTTTTAGGAGACTTTTCCATGTGTTAAGGTCTAATAGATCCATTAATTTCCTTTTATCTAACTTTTCTGGGTGCTTATAACTATTCTCTCCCTCAGACTTAGTATTGGAATGTCTCCTTCTGTTGCTAGACCCAGGAAATATTGCATATCCTTTTTTTTTTTTTTCCTTTGGTCTCTCTCTACCCTGTCCATACTCTGAGGAACTCTTAATAGAGGGACTATCAATAGAATACCTGATTGGGTGGGTCAGCTTGTTCTTATTAGGATCCTTTTAAGTGTATTCACAGTCAATCTATTACTCATGTGTAAAGGTGTAAATCCAAAATTTTCACTCAGAACTTTGATGCAAAACAACAAAACAAAACAACAATACATTGTTGTCACTAAAATATCTGTAGAACTGTTACTTACAAAGGCATTTCTTTCTGAAAGCTGGTATAATTTAGAAATTCCAAGGATGACGAAGTTCTCAGTGTGTGTTTAGGTATGAGTCATATTTTGTTCATCCTATTCAGTACGTGGGGGATCCTTTCAATCAGAATGTCTTAAGTTAATTTATAAAGCATTATTTGAAGTAATGCATTTATGGAGTTAAAAAAAGTCAGATAGTGCTAAAAGACTTAAAAACAATGATCCCTTTCTCTACCCCATACCTCCTATTCCACTAGTGTTCTCTAGAGGGAACCACTGTTAACTCTTAGCTGTTTTATCTGTAATTTACCTATGCATTGATGATTTCCTTCTATTTCTTTATCAGTTGGGATATTGTATCTTATTATGGATGTTGGTTATTTAGTCCAACCTCCTACCCCTGGCCTTAGTCTGCCCATTCCCATGATTTTCTCAACAAAATTATCAGTCAGATCAAGACAGCATTTACAATATAACTATAAAAATATTGTTCTCTGCTGAGCCAGGTAGTGTACCATACTCTCCTCCCATAAAATGTTTAGTTTTCTATGTATCTGTTTTTTTAAAAAGTTCAAGTGAGCTGTCAAATACCAACAGAGTTTTTTAAATGCCAAAATACAAATCCATCAGTTCCCTTTATTTCCTAGATAACTTCCTCTTGCAGCCTCTGTGCTCTGGCACCAATTGGGATTGATTATTCTCTGAGCATGACTTATGACTCATCTGCGACTTTCCTTTTCTACTCTCCAGTGTTTGAGCTCCCATTTCCTAAATCATATATCTTACTGTTTTTGTTGTTGTTGCCATCATTGTTTATAACCTTGATTGATGGAATCCATCCTCCAGTAGCATCTGAGAAAAGGTACAGGAAAGGTATATTTTAGTTTTAGACCTGAAAATGTCTTTTTCAACCTGTATTTCTCTGCCTATACAAACCACCCATCAAGTGTGAGGGTAGAAAAATAATTGTTTTTTTCCTCAGAATTTTAAGGGCATTGTTCTATTGCCTTCAGGCATCTAGTGTTGCTAGTGTTGAAAGTTCTGAAGACACTATGATTCTCATTCCTTTTTTGTAACTTATTCTCCCCTCTGGAAAATTTTAGGATCTTACTCTCTGTGGTGTTTAGTGATGTAACTAAACATCTGTGTTGTTTAGTGATGTAACTTTGTGTAGATCTTCTGTATTTTGCATGCTTTTAAGTGATTTTAAAGGGTAGCTGACTATGTTCATTTTTTTCTCTTGCTAACTAACTAACATCTTCAAGGATGGCATATCAATTTTGATGTATAAAAACTGAAGAATAATTCTGTGTATACACTCATATCTCAACAAGCATGTACAAACTTGTGATGTTCAAAAGCATTGAGTTTATAATGTACCCCATACCTAAGAATTAAAATAAATTTATTAATAGTTAATTTTCCCTAACAATGAAAAATAATGGTCCATTATGCTCAAGTTCCAAAGATTCAACTTGGCAAGTGAAAAATCTTCAATGTAGTTAATGATAGAACAACTTTTAAGCCCAAATCACATTACATTAATATTGTTAATTAGCATGTTATTATTTAGTAGGTTTTAAAATCAATTTGTAAATCTGCTTTGGTTTTACAATTACATAAGAAGTCTTGATTCCAATATTTGCTAAATTTCTATAATGTGTAGGACACTGCTTTGTGTCACTAAATACCAAATATATAGCACAGAAATCTCCTTAAGCTTATATTCACTATATTATAAGTTCTATAGACTGAATGTGTCCTCCCAAAATTCATATATTGAAGCCCAATCCCCAAATGAGAGAGTATTTGGAGGTGGGGACTTTGGGAGGTGATTAGGTCATAAATGGAATTAGTGCCCCCAATAAAAAGACCCCACAGAAGTGTCTGACCCCTTCTGCATGTGAGGACATAGCAAGAAGACAGCCATTTATACCAGGACGTGAGTCCTTACCAGACACTGAATCTGCCACTTCCTTGATCTTGGACTTTCCAGCCTCCAAAACGGTGAGAAACAAATAACTGTTTGTTAGTAAGCTAGTCAGTCTATGGTGTTCTCTTATAGCAGCCTGAACTAAGACAGTAAGTTTTATGAGGAAGGAATTTGTTCTTAGCTAAATTCTTAGGACGTTATATATATGATGCATACATTTAGCATATAAAATGTGTATATGTACATATTTCAATACATAAATTTAAGTTAACTCTGGGTGACTACAAGAATGTTTCCTGTTAATGGAGTCCTCTGAAGTTTGAGAAGCATGTTTATTCCTTATACTTCCACAAGTGCTTTCTTCAAACTTCTCATGTTTTCCCTACTGCCTCAGAGTAGAGAAGAACCTTAAAGATTCACTAACATCCTTGTCTTACTCTAATTCTTCTTCTAGGCAAAATTTCCTCATTGATAAAATGAGAGGATATAGATTCATATCAGAAGAGATAGGGCCAAGGGTATGAGAGAAACATGTTCTCAGAGGTTATTTGCATTGGTTATTTAGAAAAGGACAGAAATATCCTGAGTGCAATGTCCATTGCAGCTCCCATGGATGACTTGACTGACAGTGCGTATTGTTTTCTGGACTTGGAGAACACCAGGGCGTAGAGGAAATATGCCTGCTTTTTTCTCCTACTTCAGCAAGAACAAAGTTATGGGTAAGAACTTGGCTCCTATAGAAAAAAAGTCAGTACAAAAATTCCTTCTCTTCTACAGATTTATTTGACCTAATTTCTTATGGATTTTCTTATTCGTAGATTCAAGAATTGAGGCAAAAACTTACTTGGTTGCCAGAGAGAACTCTCAGGGCATAATCAGCTCTCAACATATTGCTTTTGTCAGAGAAATAGAGACACAAAAAGTGACAAATGCTGATACAAATGCAGTCTGGATGAAACATAGCATGCTTTTCTTAAAATGGAAAGAACATCTGCTAGTTGCCTATTTGTCAATGTTTAGAGTACAAAACAGATTGGGGACCTTTTGGAAATGGGGTTCAGGCTATAAGAACCCCTACTGGCTGTCCTATATACAGTTAATGGCTATGTGGATGGAGGCCAGCCTCCATTTCACCTTTCCATTGTCTGCCAGAGTAGCATGTAATCTATTCCAGGCATCTGCAACTGAAAGCAAAACATGCCAATTATTTTTTATTGATCTAAAGCCTTCATAGGAGGGACACTTTGCCAGGGCAGCATATGGAAATTTAGATAAGGGAATGATTGCAGAGACATGGAAAGGGCTTCGGTCTTTGGAAAAGAATGTGTAAGCCTTAAAAAAAATGAACAAGCACTTGGTATTCCAGAGCTTAAGAGCGCCGAAGATGAATTATGCAGTCGCTGCAATAGAAATTGACTCCTAAGCCTTTGATGAGTCACATGCCTTAGGAATTAAGTACTCCAATCTATTATTGTCAGTATCCTGATGGGTCAACCAGGCTGTGAATGGGAATTTGCATTAAATTGATTTGAGTGTTTTTCTTGAACTAACATCACTCAATCAAGGGACACATTCAGAGATAGATAAGTCTGACTGAATTTGATTTGGAAAAGCAGAGTAGCAGGGATGAGCAGGCAGAATCTAAAAGCGCCATAAATCTGGCACTACAGCCTGGGCTGGAAGAAGCAGGTGAATAGTTTTTGTGCCACAAATAGTGTATAGAGTCACAGCAAATTTGTTTTGCAGGTCTGTAGCATGTTGATAGAGTCATGGATTACAAAAATCATCATCAGGTAATACAGAGGACTACTTCTTGGAGGATTTCAGAAGATCTGACTCAGAAATGACAAAGTACTTGCCACCTGTCTCAGGACTGAGTCTATGTTTTTAGTATATGTTTGCCATGCGATGATCTTTTGACCTAAGGGAAGTCATTCACTTTATGTGTAAATAAGCTTTTATGCAAAGAGGGTAAGTAGATTAGATGAACTCAGGTCCACTCAAGTTTAACAGTACATGATTCTGTGAGCAGAAAGATATCATCAAGTGCCAAATTTCACTCAAACATTTGATGCTTTTTGTTGGCTAGATGCTAGGATTCACAAGGAGCCTCAGCTGTAGTAGCCACTCTGTCCTGGCAATTTAACTGATAGTTTAGGGGAGGCACGAGTCCCCAGGGGCTATGGTGGGTTGGGAAGTTTTGAGATGAATTGTGATAGGTACTGAGAGTTTACAACATTTGAATGTTGACTGGATAAAATACCTACAGCTCAGGAAGGAGCATCCGCTGATGCTCAGAATGATTCTGACTCATTAACTAATTATGAATATAATAAATGAGTTCTCTTTTTCTGCTATTAACCACTTACACAGATACAATAATAAGGACCCAGCTTTGAATGGTGGGGAAAGGGCATTAAAAACTTGTCAGGTAGTTTTTTACAGTAAGAGAAAAACGTGAATTCTCAGTGAACCTACAGTATCTGTGCAGCTTAACCTGTTCTAACTAAATAACACCACGTTGAAATTTTATTCCTTCATTCTCAAAAACATCTAACTTTGAACTGTTGTAATATTGCTCTTAGCTGGTTGAAGGCTACTTAGAAGGATCATAACTAATATTCACCTGTACTAGCCAGTAAGCTGAAAATTTGGTAAAGATGTGAGGTTACTGGTTTACTGATCAAGCAGGAATTGTAGGAGTAATAGCTGACCTCTTATCAGTGTTGAATCTCCTCCATTTCCATCTTATCTGGTCCCCGGGTTGCCATGGTAACACTGTCAGGGTGTCCTTACTGCTGATTACTGCTTGCCACATGTCCCTTCTAAGGCTCTTTCTGTCACAGCAAGGTACAGAAATCAGTAACAATGAATGAGTCTTTAATCATGCTGGTATTCAAAGGATATGCATCTTTGATGTTTTAGACTATATCTTTGCTTGGTTTTATTAGAATACAGGAAGTTCTTAAAGATCAGTATCTTGGAAATTACTTTGTCCCTTGAAGTTTTCTCTTAAGCAGAAGTTGGTGAAGTTTTGAAGATAGGTCATTTGCACAAGAAGTGCTCATTGTTTGAATATGTTATCATTTGAAGATACAGTAATCAATATTTTTGCAGTATTGTGCATTTGTATTGTTCACTCAAACTCCATTCAACATGAACCATGGGTTGTGTTGAATTCTTGTCTGAAATAGAAAGCTATTAAAAGCAGTACACCAAAGATAAAACTACTGTATTATAATTCTCTAGTCAATGTATGGGATGTACTGAGCCCAGAATGATGAAAATTAGATAGAAGCCAAGGAAAAGAAGTTGAAAATCCATTTTCAAGGACATGAAAGTTTGGTCAGGAGATGACTTTGAAGTAGCAGTAAATGTGTATATTATCCTCAACTATTAAACCTATGGAAAGGGCCTGGGAAAATAACCCGAGAGAGAGCACTACTTGTGTATTTCTGGTAAGGAGGGGAGATGACCCTAGTCTGTAAATAATCAGTGTGTCTGAGATGGAAGTTTCAAGATGCCCCAAGAGTGTGCAGAAGATTTGTAGATGGAGGTTTCAAGATGCCCCAAGAGTGTGCAGAAGATTTGTACTGCAAGGGTAGGAAGTGGAATGAAAGCAAATGGTGAGAGGATCCATGAAATGAAATATGAAGTGGAGACAGCTGCATCTCCACCAAACTTCTATTAAAATTTGGAGAAATTGGGCTGCAGAAGAACTTGGCAAGGGCTTCCCTGGTGGTGCAGTGGTTGAGAATCCACCTGCCATTGCAGGGTACACGGGTTCAAGCCCTGGTCCGGGAAGATCCCATGTGCTGCAGAGCAACTAAGCTGGTGTGCTACAACTACAGAGCCTGAACTCTAGAGCCTGTGAGCCACACCCACTGAAGCCCACATGCCTAGAGCCCTTGCTCTGCAACAAGAGAAGCCACTGCAATGAGAAGCCCACGCACCACAACGAAGAATAGTCCCCACTCGCCACAACTAAAGAAAGCCCGTGCTCAGCAACAAAGACCCAACGAAGCCTAAATAAACAAATAATAATAAAAAAGAACTTGGCTAACATTTCCTCAGCCACTAGGGGACCTCAGTTGAATGTATGATGTGTATCTAATGGCCTTTCTCCCTCATTCTGTGTCCTCCCCCATCTAGTGATGCTAGAGAGAAGATAAACAGCTGGTCAGTGTTTATACACATGTCACAGTATGAGTTTCCAATTGCATGTACAGTGACCTTCAAAGAGAAGAGACAAAATAGGTGCGAACACAAGCTCATTTTTGTGGTACCTCCTACTTAAGAGGGACAATATTTCTGAACAATAAAACCCTATGGGCTACCTTTAACTGAGGTGCTGTGATGTGAAAAATCATAAAAATTTACAAATAAATAAATTAATGTTTATACCTTTACCACTAACTTCATGGGAAATAAAAATAATCCAAAATTTAGCAAACCGAAGTCAATACAATATTATGGTCTAGGTTATAGAATATATAGTAATCATATCAATATCACAGACATTGATTTAAGTCTGACATGGCTATTATTAAGTATTAAATTATTCAGAGATTTTCCTCTGAATTGTCTGAGCCCATGGTTACCATACTCTTCTCAGGCTAGGGTTGTAGTATCTGTCCATTCATTGTCAAAGTTGGGCAACAGAATCCTTAGTGCCTAAGAGGGTCACATTCTGTAAAAGTAGTCCTGCCTCCTCCTGATGATTAAGGTCAGTTCTCTCTGTCATGATTGTGCCTCATTTCTTTGCTTGCTAGTGCCTGGATACAGGGAGGGCCATGAGTCAATTTACAATTTGATGGGATGCTTCGTATGTCTTCTGTGAAAGTGTTAGTCCTTTGGGCCCCAGGACCTTTCCATGCTGTGATTTTGCCAGGAGTTGCAGAAAAAAGAAGCATAAATTAAGGGCTCCCAATGAGTCATTCAGAGTTAGGGTAAATGGCTTTGATTGGAGCTATTACATGGTTGAGGTTTTGGTAATCTATTGTCACCCCAAATTCTGTCTGGTTTTCTTAGGAGTAGATAGGATAAATGGGAACCACCATCCTTGCATACTTGAAATCTTTAAAGGTAATACTAATATCCACTATGCCTCTCCCCAAGATGTGATATTGTTTTTGATTTACTGCATTGGTCATTGGCAGAGGCAGATTTAGAAGCTTCCACTTAGCCTGTGGGATTAAATTTCACTGTGGGAAGGGCCATGACCACACTAATGGAATTGCGCTATTTGTCAAATATGCTAATTCCAATCAACACTTTCTGGAAATGGAGAAATGACCAGCACTCTTTAAAAAACAAAAAAAAGTACATGGCTATAAGCTCCATATAAGGAATTATAAGACATATGCAAATCCAGCCACAAAAACGTATCAGCTCACACCGGTCAGAATGACCATCAGCAAAAGAATACAAACAATAAATCCTGAAGGGGTTGTGGAGAAATGCATACCCTCAACTTTAAGTGGCTCGTAAACTGGTAAGTGCCACGAAGGAAAACAGAAGGGAGCTGCCTTTAAAAGGTAAACATTGAGATACCATATGATCCCGCAGGCCCACTCCTTGGCCTATAACCTAGGAAGACAGAAATGGAAAGGCACAGGCAGGCAAAACTGCACTGCAGCAGTATTACAGTAGCCAAGACATGGAAGGTACCGAAAAGTCCATCAAAAGATGAGTGGAAAAGAAGAACTGGTACACGTACAGATGGAATATTAGCCAAGGAAAAAACTGAAACAATGCCGTTTGCAGCACCATAGATGAGTCTAGAGGTAGTCACAACTTGAAGTAAGTCAGAAAGCGAAGGACGCATATCCTATGACATCACTTAATGGTGATACCTAAAAATGGATACCAATGAAGATTTTTCACAGAGAAAGGCAATCAAAGGTTCGATCAACAAACGTATGGCTAACCAAATGGAAAGGTGTGAGGATGGGATAAATTAGGATACTGTGGTAAACAGAGATATAACTACACATGTGAAATATATAAGCACCAAAGACCTACGGAATACCAAGAGAAGACGGCTCAACAGTGTGTCATAACCCACATGGGAAATGGACCCGAAGATGAATACATATATGTATATGTGTAAAAGAACCCCATCTTACACACCTAGAACAAACAAAACATTGTAATCGAATTTGCTGTGATAACAAATAAAAATTAAATTAAGAAAACCAACAAGAAGTAATGAGACATAAACTTATGGGGGTTTTTCCTGGCACATTGTATTCTAATTTACAAGTTGGAACATTACACCCAGGAAGGCTCTTTGGCCCTAGTTAACCAGATCTGGGGGTGGAGAAATGCCGCAGCCTTGTGACCGTCTCCTGCAAAAGCAGCTTTAAACACCGTGCCAAGCGTCACTTGATATTCACAAGAACTGCAGCTCAGTAAATCACACCTGCCCTCAAAAAAAATCCTGGGTTCGAATATCAACGAAAAAATTCAAAAGAGGGCAACCTTTCAAGAAGACAATTTCAAGAGGCATATTTAGCTCACATTTTTTCTTTTCTTTCTTTCTGTTTTTTGTTTAACAAAAAAGGCTCTGGAAAAAGCTCAACATCAGGAATTAATAGAGACATGCAAATGCAATCTACAAAAACGTTTACCTGACAACAGTCAGAATGATCATCAGCAAAAAAATCTCTAAACAATAAATGGTCAAGGGGTTTTAGAGACCTGTGTACCCTCTAGCTGCTGGTGGGATGTCAAATGGTAACAGCCGGTAGTGAGAACAGACAGGAGGTGAGTTTAAAGGTAAAAATTGGGCTCCCATATGATCTGGTAGGCCCACTACTGGGCCTATCACCCGAGAAGACCAGAATCAAAAAGACACAGGCTGACAATCCTACACTGCAGCACTATTTACCCTAGCCAAGACTTGGAACAACCAAAACGTCCATCAACAGATGAATGCACAAAGAAGAAGTGGTCCATGTACACAATGGAATATTACTGCGATAAAAAATATAAATTAAATACAAAAAACAAACATAAGTAAGGAGACATAAGCTTTGGGGGTTTATCCGGGCACATTCCACTCTAACGTACAACCAAGGAACACTACTTCCAGGAAGGTACGGTTTCCCTAGTAACCAGAGTGGGGAATGTAGAAATGCTGCCGCCCTGTGGCCGTTTGCCGCAACAGCAGTTTTAAAGCCCGTGCTAAAGGACACTTCATATTCACAAGGACTGCAGGGCTATAAATGACACCTGCCAACAAAATGTGTTGAGGGAGGTAATGGCCAAAAAAATTCAAAATATGGCACATACTTCAAGAAACCATTTGAATAGGTAAGCTGTACTCACTCTTTAAAAAGCAAAAAAAAAAAAAAAAAAAAAGTACACGGCTATAAGCTCCATATAAGGAATTATAAGACATATGCAAATCCAGCCACAAAAAGGTATCAGCTCACACCGGTCAGAATGACCACCAGCAAAACAATACAAACAATAAATGCTGACGAGGTTGTGAAGAAATGCATACCCTCAACTTTAAGTGGCTCGTAAACTGGTAAGTGCCACGAAGGAAAACAGAAGGGAGCTGCCTTTAAAAGGTAAACATTGAGGTACCATATGATCCCGCAGGCCCGCTCCTTGGCCTATAACCTAGGAAGACAGAAATGGAAAGGCACAGGCAGGCAAAACTGCACTGCAGCAGTATTACAATAGCCAAGACACGGAAACCACCAAAAAGTCCATCAAGAGACGAATGGACAAAGAAGAACCGGTACGTGTACAGATGGAATATTAGCCACGGAAAAAAAATGAAACAATGCACTTTGCAGAACCATAGATGACTCTGGAGGTCATCACACAACTTGAAGTAAGTCACAAAGTGAAAGACACATATCCTACGATATCAATTATAGGTGTTACCTAAAAATTGATACCGATGAAGATATTTCCACAGAGAAAGGCAATCACAGATTTATTCAACAAACTTATGGTTAACCCATTGGAAATTTGTGAAGATTGGATACCTTAGGATATCGGGGTGAACAGAGCTATACAAACACATGTGAAATATATAATCACCAAAGACCTACGGAATTCCAAAAGAAGACTACTCAACACTGTGTCATAACCTACATGGCAAATGGATCCCAAGATGAATACATATATGTATAGGTATAAAACAAACACGTCTTGCACACCTAGAACAAACAAAATATTATAATCAAATTTGCTGTGATAAAAAATAAAAATTAAATTAAAAAGAACGAACAAGAAGTAATGAGGCATACAATTATAGGGGTTCTTCCTGGCTCATTCCATTCTAACTTACAACCTTGGAACACAGCTTCCAGGAAGGCTCTGTTGACCTAGTAAACCAGATTTGAGAATGGAGAAATCCTGCAGCATTTTGGCCTTCCTGCAACAGCAGTTTGAAACCAAGTGCTAATGGTCAGTTAAAAGTCACCTTAATTGCAGGCCTGTAAATGACACCTGCCCTCAAAAAAAATTCTGCGGTCGAAAATCGACCAGAAACTTCAAAAGAGGGCCACCTTTCAAGAAGAGAATTTCAAGAGGCATATTTTACACACATTTTGTCTTCTCTTTTCTTTTTTTTCTTTAACCAAAAAAAGGGCACGGAAAAATGCTCAACATCAGAAATTAATAAAGACATGCAAATCCAATCTATAAAAACGTTCACCTCACAGCAGTCAGAATGATCATCAGCAAAACAGTCCACAAACAATACATGCTGAAGGGGTTTTAGAGAACTGTGGACCCTCTAGCTGCTGGTGGGATGTAAACTGGTAACAGCCAGTAGTTAGAACAGAATGAACGTGCGTTTCAAGGTAAAAATTGAGCTACCATATGATCTGGTAGGCCCACTGCTGGGCCTAGCACCTGAGAAGACCAGAATCCAAAAGACACCGGCTGGCAATCCTACACTGCAGTAATATTTACCACAGCCAAGATTTGGAAGCAACCAAAATATCCATCAATAGATGAACGCACCAGAAGAACTGCTCCATGTGCACAATGGAATAGTAGACACGGAAAAGCATGAAACAGTGCTGTTTGCACCCCCGTAGAAGGACCGAGATATAATCACACAACTGGAAGTAAGAAAGAAACTGAAAGAAAGATATCCTATGATATCACTTACAGGTGTTACCTAAAAAATGATACCCATGAACTTATTGCCAAGAAAAGGACACTCATGGATTAAGAAATCAAAACTATGTTTAACCAAATGGAAAGGTGGGAGGAATGGATACACTAGGATATGGAGGTGACAGACCTATACTAATACATATGAAACATATAATCACCAAAGGTCTATGGACTACCAGGAGAGGTCCACTCAACACTCTGTAATAACGTCCATGGGAAAGGATCCAAAGATGAATACATAGATAGATAGATATAATGAACCAGGTTCTGTACACCTAGAGCATACACAACATTTTTATCAAGTTGGCTCTGATAAAAAATAAACATAAAATTTAAAAAACAAACAAGAAGTAAGGAGATATAAGCGGTTGGGGGTTTGCCTTGGCACATTCCACTCTAATTTACAGCCTACTAAAACGATTTCCAGGAAGGCTCTGTTGCCCAACTACCCTGAGATTTAAATGCAGAAATTTTGCCGCCTTGTGGCCCTTTCCCGCAAGAGCGGCTTTAAACCACAGCTAACGGTCACTTAATATTCACAAGGACTCAGGGCTGTAAAGGACCTCTGCCCTCAAAAAAATGTTCCGAGGTAGGGAATGGCCAAAAAAACTCAAAAGAGAGCAAAGTTTTCAAGGAGATCGTATGAGAGGTAAGTTTTACACACTCTTTTTTTTAAAAAAAAAAAAGGACAATGGATAAAAGGTCAACATCAGGAACTATTACGCTCATGCAAATCTAATCTACGAAAAAGGTTTCGACACACACCAGTCGAATGACCATCAGCAAAAAGTCTACAAACAATAAATGCGGAGGAGGTTTTAGAGAACTGTGTACCCTCTAGCTGCCGGTGAGATGTAAAGTGGTAAGAGCCAAGAATGAGAAGAGAAAGGAACTGCGTTTCAAAGTTAAAAACTGAGGTACCATTCAATCCAGCAGGCCCACCGCTGGGCCTGTCACCTGAGAAGACCAGAGTCGAGAAGACACAGGCTGGCAAAGGTGCACTGACGCGGTATTCACAAAAGCCAAGACGTGGAAGCAACCAAAATGTCCATCAACAGAGGAACGGACAAAGAAGAAGTGGTCCATGTACACAGTGGAATATTAGCCATGGAAAACGATGACACACTGCTCTTTGCAGCACCATAGATGATCCTGGAGATAATCACGGAACATGAGGTCAGTCGGAACGCAAAAGACAAATATCTTATGCTATCACTTGTAGGTGTTATCTAACAACTGACACAAATGAACTTATTTCCACAGACAAAGACACTCACAGACTTAGAAAACAACTATGGTTATCTAAAAGGAAAGGTGGGAGCAATGGACAAATTAAGATTACGGTTGCCATACGTATACCAATACATATTAAATACATATATCAAAAAGACCGACCATATACCAAGGGAGGTCTACTGAACACTCTGTATTAATTTGCATGGGAAGAGGATCTGTACATGAATAGATATATGTGATGTACAAATGAACCAGTTTGTGTACATCTAGAACAAATAATATTCTAATCATTAACCTGATTAAGAAAATGAAATTATAACAATGAAGAAGATGTACTGAGACATAAACTAAGGGGGTTTTTTCCTGGCACATTCCATTCTAATGGACAACCTAGGAACACGACTTCCAGGAAAGCTCTGCTGCCCTAGTGACCAGATTTAGGAATGGAGAGGCGCTGCCGCCGTATGGCCGATTCCCACAACAGCAGCTTTCAACCCAGCGCTCATGGTCACTAAATATTCACAACACTTGCAAGCCTGTAAGTGACACACGCCCTCAAAAAAAATCCTGGGGTCGAAAATCGACCGAAAAATACAAAAGAGGGCAAGGTTTCAAGAAGACAATTTCAAGAGGTATATTTTACAAGCACTTTTTTTGTTCTGTTTAACAACAACAACAAGAAAAAGGCGTGGAAAAATGCTCATCATTAGCTCATCATTAAAGACATGCGAATCCAATCTACAAACACGTATCAGCTCACACCGGTCAGAATGACCATCAGCAAAAACTCTGCAAACAATAAATGCTGAAGGGGCTGTGGAGAAATGCGTACCCTCATGTCTAAGTGGGACTAAACTGGTAAGAGACACTGATGAAAACGGAATGGAGGTGCCTTTAACAGGTACACATTGAGGTACCATAGGATTCAGCAGGCACACTCCTGGGCCTATGACCTAAGAAGACAGAATTAGACAGACACAGGCAGGCAAAACTGCACTGCAGCAGTATTACAGTAGCCAAGACATGGAAGGTACCGAAAAGTCCATCAAAAGATGAGTGGAAAAGAAGAACTGGTACACGTACAGATGGAATATTAGCCAAGGAAAAAACTGAAACAATGCCGTTTGCAGCACCATAGATGAGTCTAGAGGTAGTCACAACTTGAAGTAAGTCAGAAAGCGAAGGACGCATATCCTATGACATCACTTAATGGTGATACCTAAAAATGGATACCAATGAAGATTTTTCACAGAGAAAGGCAATCAAAGGTTCGATCAACAAACGTATGGCTAACCAAATGGAAAGGTGTGAGGATGGGATAAATTAGGATACTGTGGTAAACAGAGATATAACTACACATGTGAAATATATAAGCACCAAAGACCTACGGAATACCAAGAGAAGACGGCTCAACAGTGTGTCATAACCCACATGGGAAATGGACCCGAAGATGAATACATATATGTATATGTGTAAAAGAACCCCATCTTACACACCTAGAACAAACAAAACATTGTAATCGAATTTGCTGTGATAACAAATAAAAATTAAATTAAGAAAACCAACAAGAAGTAATGAGACATAAACTTATGGGGGTTTTTCCTGGCACATTGTATTCTAATTTACAAGTTGGAACATTACACCCAGGAAGGCTCTTTGGCCCTAGTTAACCAGATCTGGGGATGGAGAAATGCCGCAGCCTTGTGACCGTCTCCTGCAAAAGCAGCTTTAAACACCGTGCCAAGGGTCACTTGATATTCACAAGAACTGCAGCTCAGTAAATGACACCTGCCCTCAAAAGAAATCCTGGGTTCGAATATCAACGAAAAAATTCAAAAGAGGGCAACCTTTCAAGAAGACAATTTCAAGAGGCATATTTAGCTCACATTTTTTCTTTTCTTTCTTTCTGTTTTTTGTTTAACAAAAAAGGCCCTGGAAAAAGCTCAACATCAGGAATTAATAGAGACATGCAAATGCAATCTACAAAAACTTTTACCTGACAACAGTCAGAATGATCATCAGCAAAAAAATCTCTAAACAATAAATGGTCAAGGGGTTTTAGAGACCTGTGTACCCTCTAGCTGCTGGTGGGATGTCAAATGGTAACAGCCGGTAGTGAGAACAGACAGGAGGTGAGTTTAAAGGTAAAAATTGGGCTCCCATATGATCTGGTAGGCCCACTACTGGGCCTATCACCCGAGAAGACCAGAATCAAAAAGACACAGGCTGACAATCCTACACTGCAGCACTATTTACCCTAGCCAAGACTTGGAACAACCAAAACGTCCATCAACAGATGAATGCACAAAGAAGAAGTGGTCCATGTACACAATGGAATATTACTGCGATAAAAAATATAAATTAAATACAAAAAACAAACATAAGTAAGGAGACATAAGCTTTGGGGGTTTATCCGGGCACATTCCACTCTAACGTACAACCAAGGAACACTACTTCCAGGAAGGTACGGTTTCCCTAGTAACCAGAGTGGGGAATGTAGAAATGCTGCCGCCCTGTGGCCGTTTGCCGCAACAGCAGTTTTAAAGCCCGTGCTAAAGGACACTTCATATTCACAAGGACTGCAGGGCTATAAATGACACCTGCCAACAAAATGTGTTGAGGGAGGTAATGGCCAAAAAAATTCAAAATATGGCACATACTTCAAGAAACCATTTGAATAGGTAAGCTGTACTCACTCTTTAAAAAGCAAAAAAAAAAAAAAAAAAAAAAAAGTACACGGCTATAAGCTCCATATAAGGAATTATAAGACATATGCAAATCCAGCCACAAAAAGGTATCAGCTCACACCGGTCAGAATGACCACCAGCAAAACAATACAAACAATAAATGCTGACGAGGTTGTGAAGAAATGCATACCCTCAACTTTAAGTGGCTCGTAAACTGGTAAGTGCCACGAAGGAAAACAGAAGGGAGCTGCCTTTAAAAGGTAAACATTGAGGTACCATATGATCCCGCAGGCCCGCTCCTTGGCCTATAACCTAGGAAGACAGAAATGGAAAGGCACAGGCAGGCAAAACTGCACTGCAGCAGTATTACAATAGCCAAGACACGGAAACCACCAAAAAGTCCATCAAGAGACGAATGGACAAAGAAGAACCGGTACGTGTACAGATGGAATATTAGCCACGGAAAAAAAATGAAACAATGCACTTTGCAGAACCACAGATGACTCTGGAGGTCATCACACAACTTGAAGTAAGTCACAAAGTGAAAGACACATATCCTAGGATATCAATTATAGGTGTTACCTAAAAATTGATACCGATGAAGATATTTCCACAGAGAAAGGCAATCACAGATTTATTCAACAAACTTGTGGTTAACCCATTGGAAATTTGTGAAGATTGGATACCTTAGGATATCGGGGTGAACAGAGCTATACAAACACATGTGAAATATATAATCACCAAAGACCTACGGAATTCCAAAAGAAGACTACTCAACACTGTGTCATAACCTACATGGCAAATGGATCCCAAGATGAATACATATATGTATAGGTGTAAAACAAACACGTCTTGCACACCTAGAACAAACAAAATATTATAATCAAATTTGCTGTGATAAAAAATAAAAATTAAATTAAAAAGAACGAACAAGAAGTAATGAGGCATACAATTATAGGGGTTCTTCCTGGCTCATTCCATTCTAACTTACAACCTTGGAACACAGCTTCCAGGAAGGCTCTGTTGACCTAGTAAACCAGATTTGAGAATGGAGAAATCCTGCAGCATTTTGGCCTTCCTGCAACAGCAGTTTGAAACCAAGTGCTAATGGTCAGTTAAAAGTCACCTTAATTGCAGGCCTGTAAATGACACCTGCCCTCAAAAAAAATTCTGCGGTCGAAAATCGACCAGAAACTTCAAAAGAGGGCCACCTTTCAAGAAGAGAATTTCAAGAGGCATATTTTACACACATTTTGTCTTCTCTTTCTTTTCTTTTCTTTTTTTCTTTAACCAAAAAAAGGGCACGGAAAAATGCTCAACATCAGAAATTAATAAAGACATGCAAATCCAATCTATAAAAACGTTCACCTCACAGCAGTCAGAATGATCATCAGCAAAACAGTCCACAAACAATACATGCTGAAGGGGTTTTAGAGAACTGTGGACCCTCTAGCTGCTGGTGGGATGTAAACTGGTAACAGCCAGTAGTTAGAACAGAATGAACGTGCGTTTCAAGGTAAAAATTGAGCTACCATATGATCTGGTAGGCCCACTGCTGGGCCTAGCACCTGAGAAGACCAGAATCCAAAAGACACCGGCTGGCAATCCTACACTGCAGTAATATTTACCACAGCCAAGATTTGGAAGCAACCAAAATATCCATCAATAGATGAACGCACCAGAAGAACTGCTCCATGTACACAATGGAATAGTAGACACGGAAAAGCATGAAACAGTGCTGTTTGCACCCCCGTAGAAGGACCGAGATATAATCACACAACTGGAAGTAAGAAAGAAACTGAAAGAAAGATATCCTATGATATCACTTACAGGTGTTACCTAAAAAATGATACCCATGAACTTATTGCCAAGAAAAGGACACTCATGGATTAAGAAATCAAAACTATGTTTAACCAAATGGAAAGGTGGGAGGAATGGATACACTAGGATATGGAGGTGACAGACCTATACTAATACATATGAAACATATAATCACCAAAGGTCTATGGACTACCAGGAGAGGTCCACTCAACACTCTGTAATAACGTCCATGGGAAAGGATCCAAAGATGAATACATAGATAGATAGATATAATGAACCAGGTTCTGTACACCTAGAGCATACACAACATTTTTATCAAGTTGGCTCTGATAAAACATAAACATAAAATTTAAAAAACAAACAAGAAGTAAGGAGATATAAGCGGTTGGGGGTTTGCCTTGGCACATTCCACTCTAATTTACAGCCTACTAAAACGATTTCCAGGAAGGCTCTGTTGCCCAACTACCCTGAGATTTAAATGCAGAAATTTTGCCGCCTTGTGGCCCTTTCCCGCAAGAGCGGCTTTAAACCACAGCTAACGGTCACTTAATATTCACAAGGACTCAGGGCTGTAAAGGACCTCTGCCCTCAAAAAAATGTTCCGAGGTAGGGAATGGCCAAAAAAACTCAAAAGAGAGCAAAGTTTTCAAGGAGATCGTATGAGAGGTAAGTTTTACACACTCTTTTTTTTAAAAAAAAAAAAGGACAATGGATAAAAGGTCAACATCAGGAACTATTACGCTCATGCAAATCTAATCTACGAAAAAGGTTTCGACACACACCAGTCGAATGACCATCAGCAAAAAGTCTACAAACAATAAATGCGGAGGAGGTTTTAGAGAACTGTGTACCCTCTAGCTGCCGGTGAGATGTAAAGTGGTAAGAGCCAAGAATGAGAAGAGAAAGGAACTGCGTTTCAAAGTAAAAACTGAGGTACCATTCAATCCAGCAGGCCCACCGCTGGGCCTGTCACCTGAGAAGACCAGAGTCGAGAAGACACAGGCTGGCAAAGGTGCACTGACGCAGTATTCACAAAAGCCAAGACGTGGAAGCAACCAAAATGTCCATCAACAGAGGAACGGACAAAGAAGAAGTGGTCCATGTACACAGTGGAATATTAGCCATGGAAAACGATGACACACTGCTCTTTGCAGCACCATAGATGATCCTGGAGATAATCACGGAACATGAGGTCAGTCGGAACGCAAAAGACAAATATCTTATGCTATCACTTGTAGGTGTTATCTAACAACTGACACAAATGAACTTATTTCCACAGACAAAGACACTCACAGACTTAGAAAACAACTATGGTTATCTAAAAGGAAAGGTGGGAGCAATGGACAAATTAAGATTACGGTTGCCATACGTATACCAATACATATTAAATACATATATCAAAAAGACCGACCATATACCAAGGGAGGTCTACTGAACACTCTGTATTAATTTGCATGGGAAGAGGATCTGTACATGAATAGATATATGTGATGTACAAATGAACCAGTTTGTGTACATCTAGAACAAATAATATTCTAATCATTAACCTGATTAAGAAAATGAAATTATAACAATGAAGAAGATGTACTGAGACATAAACTAAGGGGGTTTTTTCCTGGCACATTCCATTCTGATGGACAACCTAGGAACACGACTTCCAGGAAAGCTCTGCTGCCCTAGTGACCAGATTTAGGAATGGAGAGGCGCTGCCGCCGTATGGCCGATTCCCACAACAGCAGCTTTCAACCCAGCGCTCATGGTCACTAAATATTCACAACACTTGCAAGCCTGTAAGTGACACACGCCCTCAAAAAAAATCCTGGGGTCGAAAATCGACCGAAAAATACAAAAGAGGGCAAGGTTTCAAGAAGACAATTTCAAGAGGTATATTTTACAAGCACTTTTTTTGTTCTGTTTAACAACAACAACAAGAAAAAGGCGTGGAAAAATGCTCATCATTAGCTCATCATTAAAGACATGCGAATCCAATCTACAAACACGTATCAGCTCACACCGGTCAGAATGACCATCAGCAAAAACTCTGCAAACAATAAATGCTGAAGGGGCTGTGGAGAAATGCGTACCCTCATGTCTAAGTGGGACTAAACTGGTAAGAGACACTGATGAAAACGGAATGGAGGTGCCTTTAACAGGTACACATTGAGGTACCATAGGATTCAGCAGGCACACTCCTGGGCCTATGACCTAAGAAGACAGAATTAGACAGACACAGGCAGGCAAAACTGCACTGCAGCAGTATTACAGTAGCCAAGACATGGAAGGTACCGAAAAGTCCATCAAAAGATGAGTGGAAAAGAAGAACTGGTACACGTACAGATGGAATATTAGCCAAGGAAAAAACTGAAACAATGCCGTTTGCAGCACCATAGATGAGTCTAGAGGTAGTCACAACTTGAAGTAAGTCAGAAAGCGAAGGACGCATATCCTATGACATCACTTAATGGTGATACCTAAAAATGGATACCAATGAAGATTTTTCACAGAGAAAGGCAATCAAAGGTTCGATCAACAAACGTATGGCTAACCAAATGGAAAGGTGTGAGGATGGGATAAATTAGGATACTGTGGTAAACAGAGATATAACTACACATGTGAAATATATAAGCACCAAAGACCTACGGAATACCAAGAGAAGACGGCTCAACAGTGTGTCATAACCCACATGGGAAATGGACCCGAAGATGAATACATATATGTATATGTGTAAAAGAACCCCATCTTACACACCTAGAACAAACAAAACATTGTAATCGAATTTGCTGTGATAACAAATAAAAATTAAATTAAGAAAACCAACAAGAAGTAATGAGACATAAACTTATGGGGGTTTTTCCTGGCACATTGTATTCTAATTTACAAGTTGGAACATTACACCCAGGAAGGCTCTTTGGCCCTAGTTAACCAGATCTGGGGATGGAGAAATGCCGCAGCC
The DNA here is from genome assembly GCF_028564815.1 of Eubalaena glacialis. Lineage (NCBI taxonomy): Eukaryota > Metazoa > Chordata > Mammalia > Artiodactyla > Balaenidae > Eubalaena > Eubalaena glacialis. The sequence goes on along the minus strand of NC_083717.1, from coordinate 105,715,857 downwards.
TTGTGACCGTCTCCTGCAAAAGCAGCTTTAAACACCGTGCCAAGGGTCACTTGATATTCACAAGAACTGCAGCTCAGTAAATGACACCTGCCCTCAAAAGAAATCCTGGGTTCGAATATCAACGAAAAAATTCAAAAGAGGGCAACCTTTCAAGAAGACAATTTCAAGAGGCGTATTTAGCTCACATTTTTTCTTTTCTTTCTTTCTGTTTTTTGTTTAACAAAAAAGGCCCTGGAAAAAGCTCAACATCAGGAATTAATAAAGACATGCAAATGCAATCTACAAAAACGTTTACCTGACAACAGTCAGAATGATCATCAGCAAAAAAATCTCTAAACAATAAATGGTCAAGGGGTTTTAGAGACCTGTGTACCCTCTAGCTGCTGGTGGGATGTCAAATGGTAACAGCCGGTAGTGAGAACAGACAGGAGGTGAGTTTAAAGGTAAAAATTGGGCTCCCATATGATCTGGTAGGCCCACTACTGGGCCTATCACCCGAGAAGACCAGAATCAAAAAGACACAGGCTGACAATCCTACACTGCAGCACTATTTACCCTAGCCAAGACTTGGAACAACCAAAACGTCCATCAACAGATGAATGCACAAAGAAGAAGTGGTCCATGTACACAATGGAATATTACTGCGATAAAAAATATAAATTAAATACAAAAAACAAACATAAGTAAGGAGACATAAGCTTTGGGGGTTTATCCGGGCACATTCCACTCTAACGTACAACCAAGGAACACTACTTCCAGGAAGGTACGGTTTCCCTAGTAACCAGAGTGGGGAATGTAGAAATGCTGCCGCCCTGTGGCCGTTTGCCGCAACAGCAGTTTTAAAGCCCGTGCTAAAGGACACTTCATATTCACAAGGACTGCAGGGCTATAAATGACACCTGCCAACAAAATGTGTTGAGGGAGGTAATGGCCAAAAAAATTCAAAATATGGCACATACTTCAAGAAACCATTTGAATAGGTAAGCTGTACTCACTCTTTAAAAAGCAAAAAAAAAAAAAAAAAAAAAAAAAGTACACGGCTATAAGCTCCATATAAGGAATTATAAGACATATGCAAATCCAGCCACAAAAAGGTATCAGCTCACACCGGTCAGAATGACCACCAGCAAAACAATACAAACAATAAATGCTGACGAGGTTGTGAAGAAATGCATACCCTCAACTTTAAGTGGCTCGTAAACTGGTAAGTGCCACGAAGGAAAACAGAAGGGAGCTGCCTTTAAAAGGTAAACATTGAGGTACCATATGATCCCGCAGGCCCGCTCCTTGGCCTATAACCTAGGAAGACAGAAATGGAAAGGCACAGGCAGGCAAAACTGCACTGCAGCAGTATTACAATAGCCAAGACACGGAAACCACCAAAAAGTCCATCAAGAGACGAATGGACAAAGAAGAACCGGTACGTGTACAGATGGAATATTAGCCACGGAAAAAAAATGAAACAATGCACTTTGCAGAACCATAGATGACTCTGGAGGTCATCACACAACTTGAAGTAAGTCACAAAGTGAAAGACACATATCCTAGGATATCAATTATAGGTGTTACCTAAAAATTGATACCGATGAAGATATTTCCACAGAGAAAGGCAATCACAGATTTATTCAACAAACTTGTGGTTAACCCATTGGAAATTTGTGAAGATTGGATACCTTAGGATATCGGGGTGAACAGAGCTATACAAACACATGTGAAATATATAATCACCAAAGACCTACGGAATTCCAAAAGAAGACTACTCAACACTGTGTCATAACCTACATGGCAAATGGATCCCAAGATGAATACATATATGTATAGGTGTAAAACAAACACGTCTTGCACACCTAGAACAAACAAAATATTATAATCAAATTTGCTGTGATAAAAAATAAAAATTAAATTAAAAAGAACGAACAAGAAGTAATGAGGCATACAATTATAGGGGTTCTTCCTGGCTCATTCCATTCTAACTTACAACCTTGGAACACAGCTTCCAGGAAGGCTCTGTTGACCTAGTAAACCAGATTTGAGAATGGAGAAATCCTGCAGCATTTTGGCCTTCCTGCAACAGCAGTTTGAAACCAAGTGCTAATGGTCAGTTAAAAGTCACCTTAATTGCAGGCCTGTAAATGACACCTGCCCTCAAAAAAAATTCTGCGGTCGAAAATCGACCAGAAACTTCAAAAGAGGGCCACCTTTCAAGAAGAGAATTTCAAGAGGCATATTTTACACACATTTTGTCTTCTCTTTCTTTTCTTTTCTTTTTTTCTTTAACCAAAAAAAGGGCACGGAAAAATGCTCAACATCAGAAATTAATAAAGACATGCAAATCCAATCTATAAAAACGTTCACCTCACAGCAGTCAGAATGATCATCAGCAAAACAGTCCACAAACAATACATGCTGAAGGGGTTTTAGAGAACTGTGGACCCTCTAGCTGCTGGTGGGATGTAAACTGGTAACAGCCAGTAGTTAGAACAGAATGAACGTGCGTTTCAAGGTAAAAATTGAGCTACCATATGATCTGGTAGGCCCACTGCTGGGCCTAGCACCTGAGAAGACCAGAATCCAAAAGACACCGGCTGGCAATCCTACACTGCAGTAATATTTACCACAGCCAAGATTTGGAAGCAACCAAAATATCCATCAATAGATGAACGCACCAGAAGAACTGCTCCATGTACACAATGGAATAGTAGACATGGAAAAGCATGAAACAGTGCTGTTTGCACCCCCGTAGAAGGACCGAGATATAATCACACAACTGGAAGTAAGAAAGAAACTGAAAGAAAGATATCCTATGATATCACTTACAGGTGTTACCTAAAAAATGATACCCATGAACTTATTGCCAAGAAAAGGACACTCATGGATTAAGAAATCAAAACTATGTTTAACCAAATGGAAAGGTGGGAGGAATGGATACACTAGGATATGGAGGTGACAGACCTATACTAATACATATGAAACATATAATCACCAAAGGTCTATGGAATACCAGGAGAGGTCCACTCAACACTCTGTAATAACGTCCATGGGAAAGGATCCAAAGATGAATACATAGATAGATAGATATAATGAACCAGGTTCTGTACACCTAGAGCATACACAACATTTTTATCAAGTTGGCTCTGATAAAAAATAAACATAAAATTTAAAAAACAAACAAGAAGTAAGGAGATATAAGCGGTTGGGGGTTTGCCTGGGCACATTCCACTCTAATTTACAGCCTACTAAAACGATTTCCAGGAAGGCTCTGTTGCCCAACTACCCTGAGATTTAAATGCAGAAATTTTGCCGCCTTGTGGCCCTTTCCCGCAAGAGCGGCTTTAAACCACAGCTAACGGTCACTTAATATTCACAAGGACTCAGGGCTGTAAAGGACCTCTGCCCTCAAAAAAATGTTCCGAGGTAGGGAATGGCCAAAAAAACTCAAAAGAGAGCAAAGTTTTCAAGGAGATCGTATGAGAGGTAAGTTTTACACACTCTTTTTTTTTAAAAAAAAAAAGGACAATGGATAAAAGGTCAACATCAGGAACTATTACGCTCATGCAAATCTAATCTACGAAAAAGGTTTCGACACACACCAGTCGAATGACCATCAGCAAAAAGTCTACAAACAATAAATGCGGAGGAGGTTTTAGAGAACTGTGTACCCTCTAGCTGCCGGTGAGATGTAAAGTGGTAAGAGCCAAGAATGAGAAGAGAAAGGAACTGCGTTTCAAAGTAAAAACTGAGGTACCATTCAATCCAGCAGGCCCACCGCTGGGCCTGTCACCTGAGAAGACCAGAGTCGAGAAGACACAGGCTGGCAAAGGTGCACTGACGCAGTATTCACAAAAGCCAAGACGTGGAAGCAACCAAAATGTCCATCAACAGAGGAACGGACAAAGAAGAAGTGGTCCATGTACACAGTGGAATATTAGCCATGGAAAACAATGACACACTGCTCTTTGCAGCACCATAGATGATCCTGGAGATAATCACGGAACATGAGGTCAGTCGGAACGCAAAAGACAAATATCTTATGCTATCACTTGTAGGTGTTATCTAACAACTGACACAAATGAACTTATTTCCACAGACAAAGACACTCACAGACTTAGAAAACAACTATGGTTATCTAAAAGGAAAGGTGGGAGCAATGGACAAATTAAGATTACGGTTGCCATACGTATACCAATACATATTAAATACATATATCAAAAAGACCGACCATATACCAAGGGAGGTCTACTGAACACTCTGTATTAATTTGCATGGGAAGAGGATCTGTACATGAATAGATATATGTGATGTACAAATGAACCAGTTTGTGTACATCTAGAACAAATAATATTCTAATCATTAACCTGATTAAGAAAATGAAATTATAACAATGAAGAAGATGTACTGAGACATAAACTAAGGGGGTTTTTTCCTGGCACATTCCATTCTGATGGACAACCTAGGAACACGACTTCCAGGAAAGCTCTGCTGCCCTAGTGACCAGATTTAGGAATGGAGAGGCGCTGCCGCCGTATGGCCGATTCCCACAACAGCAGCTTTCAACCCAGCGCTCATGGTCACTAAATATTCACAACACTTGCAAGCCTGTAAGTGACACACGCCCTCAAAAAAAATCCTGGGGTCGAAAATCGACCGAAAAATACAAAAGAGGGCAAGGTTTCAAGAAGACAATTTCAAGAGGTATATTTTACAAGCACTTTTTTTGTTCTGTTTAACAACAACAACAAGAAAAAGGCGTGGAAAAATGCTCATCATTAGCTCATCATTAAAGACATGCGAATCCAATCTACAAACACGTATCAGCTCACACCGGTCAGAATGACCATCAGCAAAAACTCTGCAAACAATAAATGCTGAAGGGGCTGTGGAGAAATGCGTACCCTCATGTCTAAGTGGGACTAAACTGGTAAGAGACACTGATGAAAACGGAATGGAGGTGCCTTTAACAGGTACACATTGAGGTACCATAGGATTCAGCAGGCACACTCCTGGGCCTATGACCTAAGAAGACAGAATTAGACAGACACAGGCAGGCAAAACTGCACTGCAGCAGTATTACAGTAGCCAAGACATGGAAGGTACCGAAAAGTCCATCAAAAGATGAGTGGAAAAGAAGAACTGGTACACGTACAGATGGAATATTAGCCAAGGAAAAAACTGAAACAATGCCGTTTGCAGCACCATAGATGAGTCTAGAGGTAGTCACAACTTGAAGTAAGTCAGAAAGCGAAGGACGCATATCCTATGACATCACTTAATGGTGATACCTAAAAATGGATACCAATGAAGATTTTTCACAGAGAAAGGCAATCAAAGGTTCGATCAACAAACGTATGGCTAACCAAATGGAAAGGTGTGAGGATGGGATAAATTAGGATACTGTGGTAAACAGAGATATAACTACACATGTGAAATATATAAGCACCAAAGACCTATGGAATACCAAGAGAAGACGGCTCAACAGTGTGTCATAACCCACATGGGAAATGGACCCGAAGATGAATACATATATGTATATGTGTAAGAGAACCCCATCTTACACACCTAGAACAAACAAAACATTGTAATCGAATTTGCTGTGATAACAAATAAAAATTAAATTAAGAAAACCAACAAGAAGTAATGAGACATAAACTTATGGGGGTTTTTCCTGGCACATTGTATTCTAATTTACAAGTTGGAACATTACACCCAGGAAGGCTCTTTGGCCCTAGTTAACCAGATCTGGGGATGGAGAAATGCCGCAGCCTTGTGACCGTCTCCTGCAAAAGCAGCTTTAAACACCGTGCCAAGGGTCACTTGATATTCACAAGAACTGCAGCTCAGTAAATGACACCTGCCCTCAAAAGAAATCCTGGGTTCGAATATCAACGAAAAAATTCAAAAGAGGGCAACCTTTCAAGAAGACAATTTCAAGAGGCGTATTTAGCTCACATTTTTTCTTTTCTTTCTTTCTGTTTTTTGTTTAACAAAAAAGGCCCTGGAAAAAGCTCAACATCAGGAATTAATAAAGACATGCAAATGCAATCTACAAAAACGTTTACCTGACAACAGTCAGAATGATCATCAGCAAAAAAATCTCTAAACAATAAATGGTCAAGGGGTTTTAGAGACCTGTGTACCCTCTAGCTGCTGGTGGGATGTCAAATGGTAACAGCCGGTAGTGAGAACAGACAGGAGGTGAGTTTAAAGGTAAAAATTGGGCTCCCATATGATCTGGTAGGCCCACTACTGGGCCTATCACCCGAGAAGACCAGAATCAAAAAGACACAGGCTGACAATCCTACACTGCAGCACTATTTACCCTAGCCAAGACTTGGAACAACCAAAACGTCCATCAACAGATGAATGCACAAAGAAGAAGTGGTCCATGTACACAATGGAATATTACTGCGATAAAAAATATAAATTAAATACAAAAAACAAACATAAGTAAGGAGACATAAGCTTTGGGGGTTTATCCGGGCACATTCCACTCTAATGTACAACCAAGGAACACTACTTCCAGGAAGGTACGGTTTCC